>NW_006159811.1:2354987-2364472 GCF_000334495.1 Tupaia belangeri chinensis
TTCATAGGGCTGTTGGCTGGAGGCTTCTGTTGTTAGACACATGGGCCTCTCCATGCTCTCAACATGGAAGCCAGTGTCCTCCAAAGCAAGTGATCCAGAAGGACAAAGAATAATCCAGAAACTGTGGTGCCTTTTAGGTTGTTTCCAATTTTCTGCATTTACAAAATAAAATTTTCTTTTTTCTTTTTTTTTTTCACTATACGGTGTGTGCGCTCGCCAGACAGACAGAGAGAGACAGAGAGACAGAAAGCGAGAAATCACCCCCCAGGGGGGATGGTCACGCCGCAATCCCTTCTCCTCCATTCTCCTCTCGTGATCTTGGGCACGCACGCACACACGCCCAGTGTGAGTTTTAAGCCACTGGGTCCGGGACGCGAACCGCGGTCGACTACGTGGGAGTCCAGCGACATAGCCATTATGCTAACTGCTGGTTCCCTACAAAATAAAAATTTTCTACAATCATGTTCACAATAAAATATTTTTAGATGCAAAATTTCCTTAATGTATATTTTTAGAGGTAGAATTGCTCTTCTTATACTACTATCGTGACTCAGATGTCATTTCTTCTGAGAAAACTTCCCTAACTTGTCTGAAACAAACTCCTTTCCTATCACTATTTATCCACTTAACCAATTGTACTTATAAAATTATACTACTGTCTGAGTATTTTAATGATTTATTAATTTAGAATATTAATATAGAATATAAACTCCATGAAATAAAAAATTTTCTATTCTCATACAGAATGTAAGTTTCATGAAATCAAAACACAAAAAATGATTATATCCTTGCATTTGGAATAGTGCCCTGCATAGGATATGTACTCAACATATTTAATAAATAAATGTAAAATAATATGTTTTCCTGCCATCTCCTTAACACTAGATATTATCATTAAAAATGTCTTTGATTTGGTGAAAAATCGTATCTCATTAATGATACAACTTTTTAAAAAATATTTATTTTATTTTATTTATTATTATTCTTTTTAAATTTTATCAGAGAGAGAGAGAGGGGGAAAGTGAGAAAGCAAGTTGCCAAGTCTGGGACTCCATCTGTGGTTGGCCATGTGGGAATCCAGTACTTTAACTATCATGCCACCTGGCCCCAATAGTATAACTTTTATACTTTGGTCTCTACTTGGGTTGAACATTTTTCCATATATTTACTGATTAGTATAGTTCTATTTTTAAAAGTCTGTAACAGTTTTTTTTTTTTTTATATTGACTCCTTGCCTTCTAATATATATTACTGAAGTAAATGATTGTAAATTACTTTCTCTACACAAGCTCACTGGCAGGCACAGACTTTTAAATTCAAGATGACAGTGACAGAGACTGATAGTTTGAGTAAGTACGGCTGAAAGGACTCACTCTGTTCTTGGAAGTGTGGTTGCAGCTGCTATTTGCAGAATCAGAGCCTTTTGTTTGTTCTGAGTTTCCTGAGCTAGCCTGAGGTCTTTAAAAGCACAGGCTCATCAGGCCAGTGTGACAAAGCCGAGCCTCATCATTTGAAGCTATACTTCAGGGAATACTTAAAATAGTCCTCCTGCCCCATCCTGCTTGTGGCTGTCCTACTTTAGCTCACAATTAGGAAAGTTTCTTGAGTGTCTGGTGGTCATCTGTCTCCCAAATGGGGCTAGTTCCATAAAGCAATGCCAAGATGAATGTCAGGTTCTGGTTGGAGTATCTGACGGGCCATTTCCTGTTCAGTGGGTTCTAGGGGATGATGTTGTTTGAAATACTCAAGCCAGAAGTGACTTCTGAGGGAGGTACAACCCTCAGCATGGTCAGGGTTGGGCTTTAGGCTTTGAAGTCACATTCGGTCTATGGCCATCTCAAAGGGGTGAGCCTTCTTGGTTAGGTTTTCTTCTTTGACAGTGTGTACAATATTAGACTGACAGTTTTCTGACACATTGCAGATATTGTTTGTACCTCTGCGTGACTGGAATACAGTGAATTTAGCATACCTTGACCCTCCCTATCTCTGTCCATCTGTCTATCGATCGATCTATCATCTATGGAGAAGATAATGGATTGTGACAAGTTAAAAAAATGAGTAAATACAGTACTGCCACTCTGGTCCTTTGGTGGTATATTATATCATATATCACATACCTAGGACAGGCTTAACATAAAAGCATGAAGACAGCCTCCTCTTCTATTTAATATAGCTAGGAAGTAGACCTTTAAATGTCAGTTTCATACTAAGGTTGTAGTTATTATAAAACGGTATGATTGGAGTTGGGCATGGATGAACCACAGAGGAAAAGAAGGTCTTCAAGCTGCCATTTAATTGGGTTGAACGCATGCTGCTCACTGAACTTTATAAGGGCATAATTAGAGAATGTGAATGTAGTTCATAAAATCAAAGTGAGTCTTCTTTAAAAGTTCTGGGTGAAAATTCAGAAACTCTTTGCTATTTTTTAATTGTCTTAGCCTTAATTCAACATATAATTAAACCAGACCAGTGAAAGAACCTTCTGCTCAGAGATGACTACAAAATTGTTCTTGAATTGTTAATACAGATGTGAAATTGAGGTCACGCTGTTAGCTCTTCTTGTTTTTGGTTTTGATTGAACACACTATGGCTTTTTGGTGTTTTCTTCTAAGAAAGAATAGAACTAGTCATAATCTTTTTTATTTCATTTTCTGAGAGAACGCCTTAATTGGGCCATGGTCATTTTCATCTCCACTTGGGCCATAGCTGAGAATCTGAATGTATGAAGGATATAACTTCAGAGGCCCTGGTAGGAATCTTATTGCAGAAACTACAGCTATAAAGGATCTCTGAGCTTCTGTGGCTTGCCACTTCTATAACCTTTCATCAGTGTGGGGAATACAACACCTTTTTCTCTAGAAAAACAACTCTACCAACTTTTTGATCCCTGGTTATCTCTCCTTTGCAGAGGTATTAAAAAAGAAGGCATAACTCTGCTTCCTTGTATGTCTGAGAAGGTACTTCTAGCATATAGAAAGAGTAAGTTCTGCAAGTACCCAATACTATGGAGGTATTTTATGAGCCACAGTCAGCAAATCTACCCAGAAAGCTATGCTTCAAGGAATGCTACAGTAGGAGTCATTACCATAAGAAGATAAAACTAGTAAGACTCTTAAAAATATAATTATTGGGACCAGCAGATGGCATAGCAGTTAGAACACTGGACTCCCACATGGCTGACAGTGATTTGAGTGCTGGTGGCTTGAAACTCATACCAGAAGTGTGTGTATGCACACCCAAGATCCCAGGAGGATAATAGAGAAGGGTGGCCATCCCCTCTGTGGGGAGTATTTTCTCACTTTCCCTTTCACTGTGTCTGTCTCTTTCGCTCTCCAGTAAGCACACACACCCTAAGGCAAAAATGTCTAATACACACACACACACACACACACACACACACACACACACACGACTGTTACCTACCATGCTATGTACAATTAGCTGCTTCATCTATCAAGACTTCTGTGAAAAAGGCTGACATTTTTCATCTTCTATATTTCCTTTTCATTCTCATTCTTGCTCATACTTGTGTATCATTCTTGTTCTTTCTGAAATGTTGGGAATTGTCTGAGGGAGGACCTAGAGTATAAAACATAAAATAATAGTCCAACCTTTTTTTTTAAAGAGGTTTTTGTCATAGGATGTGTGCACTCACTCGAGAGAGAGAGAGAAAGAGAGAGACAATAAGAAGGAAAGTAAGAAATCACTCCCTGGGAGGATGGCCATGCCACAATCTCTTCTCCTCCATTCTCCTCCTGGGATCTTGGGCATGCACACACATTTGCCTGGTGTGATTTTCAAGCCACCGGGTCCAGTACTCCAGCGGCAGTCCTCCATGTGGGAGTCCAGTGATGTAATTGCTATGACATCTGTTGGCTCCCCAACAACATTTGTATGTAAACCAATGGTGAAGATTGATGGGGGCCAGCAGGTGGTGTGGTGGTTGAGACGCTAGATTCCCACATGGTCTATCACAGTTTGAGTCCTGGACCTGGGGGCTTGCTTTCCCACTTTCTCTCTTTCTCTCTCTCTCGTATATGTGTCCTATAGAAAACTGAAAAATAATAACAATGATAAACAAAAATAAAATTAATTAGAAAAAAAAACCAGTGGTGACGATTGAGAACATCTTCATATCACCTTTCTGTTCACCAGTGTGCTGGAGATGGCTCACTCTGGCCTTAAGAGTTGATTGTGCTCACCTGTCTATTCCTCACTCTATAATTAATAGTGCCATGTCAGTAGCCTGAAATTAGCTATGGTAGGAGATTAACACCACAGAAACTGGCAGACTTTATAAATCAGGTGTAGTTTTCCTCCCAGGAGATTCCATTGTTAAGCACTTCTCAACACAGTCCTGCCTGTGGTCAAACAATGGAAGTGAAAGAATTCACTGGAAGTTTTCAGGGTTGGCGAGAAGATTACAACTATTTCAGTTATACCACAATCTCTGCAGACTGAGACCATAAAGTATGGAGAGAAATTCTTTTGAACAAGCACAATAGCATAGTTGTATCTGCATGTATTTTCTTTCAACATTACTGCTATGAAAGATGACACATTTATTCCACTCAGTTGTCATTACGCAAATTGGTTTTGAATCCCTTTGTTGAAACAAGTTTCAGAGAAATGTTTATGAAACACATGCTGGTTTTATAACTTTATAGTCTAATATGTAATCATACATAAGCTAAAATATCTTTATTCTTACCATATTCTGATACCTAGCGGGTGGCATCGTCTATATTTCTCTTCTAAGATGTGTGGTGCCCAGCAAGACTGCAGGCCCTGAGTACCCTCTGCAGCCCCCACCTCTGGGGTCCATCATCTATAACCTCTCAGGGGCTAGCATCTGGAAGGTGGAGACATACTCCAGGCTCTCTGTAAGGCCTCCCACCACACCATCTCTCCCAGTGTTCCATAGTCCTTGCTTGAGCTGCACTGGGCAGATAAGCCAGCTAGCTCAGTTCCTAAGAAGACATGTAACTAAGTAATGAAACATTGATCTCCACTTCCTGCAGTCATCCTAAACTTTTTCAGAATTCTTGTGGGGCTGCCCTCCCTTAGATTCAGGGAAAGAAAAGTCCCCTCTTTCCTATAGGGGGAGCTACAAGGAGGAAATCATTACTTTTCTATTAAAAATAAACACTGTATGCCCCTGAAAGATGGAACTCTTTCTGGCTCCCATTTCTTCTCTTGTACTGTTGAGAAGAGGGGAGCTAGGAAGCAGAAATACCTTGTACTCACACCTCAAGCCCTGGAGAGGTAGGTAGACCCAACTTTTCACAGTTCTTTCAGAAACTTAACACCTTTTTTTCTCTCAGAAAAGGGCCATAGTTTTAAAGAGGCAAGGACTCATGCAACACTTAATGTCAGGAATCCTGTTGCAAAAATAGTTATATTTTTTTTCCCGTTTGGGAATACAGTTAATGGGGAAAAGTGGAGCTAATATGACACATTACACCTTTTAAATGGTACACCAGAAGAGTAAGTGGGAATATATGTGAAGGTAAGTGCATGAAAAAGCTTGTGCCTATGGAGACCAGGACTCTCCTGGGTTTTCAGCAGCTTACAGAGGTCCTCAGTGCTGCTTTTATCACTGTTAATTCACTTTTTCTTCCCTCCCTAATCTTTCAAGGAACACACCACCATATTTTAAAACCTTTATCTGTTAATAGGCCTCTTGCCACTTGGAAAGAAAATGTGGAAGGTCAAAGACAGAAGAAAAGCTATGAGAAATCGCGTGATAAGTGACATCTACTCACTTGTATCCTGTTGGAAGAATCCTATTCATTTAACATAGGCCACTGATTCAAACAGGTGGACACAGTTTTAGAACAATGGTAGGAATGTTAGAAATGTGGTTCTGATCACAGTTTCTCCCTCTCTGTGGGGTCAATATTGGTATCTGAAAGGATAGAAATATTTCACAAGGAATTGGCTTGAATTTGGGCAAGGGGTTAGAGCCTCTCTGTAGAAAGATTGCAAACGAAAGACCAGGACAGCAGCGAGGAAGGACTGGAGTAGGTTCTAAGGATGGCAATGCTGAAAGCAAGGGCAGAGGAGATGGATTTGAGGGTCGCTGGATAAATGGCAGGATGAGAGAGAAAGGACTGTGGGGAGGGAGGTACTTAAGCCAAATTCTGTAGCCTGCCCCAGAGAAGTGCTGATGCAGACCGAAGGATGATTGGGTCTGGGATGCGAACCACTGTATAAATTATGTGAAATGAATAACACATGGGAAAGGGCTTAGACGCATACCTGACACACAATGAAATTCAATTAGTGTTAGTTTTCCTTCCTTTTCCACCCTTTATGGTGCTACCAGGTGGCACATGAAACGCGCAGTGTGCGTTTCAGTCAAAACATCACTGTGACAGGGACCAGCAGTTAGCTTAATGGCTATGTCGCTGGACTCCCATGTAGTTGACTGTGGTTCCAGACCTGGACCCAGTGGCTTAAACTCATGCTGGACATGTGTGCATGCATGCCCAAGATCCCGAGAGGAGAATGGAGGAGAAGGGACTACGGCATGGCCATCCCCCCTTGGGGGTGATTTCTCACTTTCTATCTCTCTCTGTCTTTCTGGTGAGCACATGTGCCCTATAGCAAAATCCTTTAAAAACAAAAAAATCACTGTGACAATATTGTGTTGGCATTTCTAGCACTGGTAAGAGTTGAACTCAATGTGTGAAATGGTTGAGTAAAAAAACAGCAGTGTCACAAATCAAGATAGAAAGAGAGCCCCAGCCTTAGCTGGAGTTGAGAAGATAATAACAGCGGTTATTATCTTCCCTTGGTGAAGCAGGAGGAATGGAGGCCCAAAGCAGATACCCTCTGGGGCCAACCCATGAACTAGGCAAACTAGACCTAAGGAAGAATGTTGGGAAGTCATAAAAACAATCAGGGGATCTGGAAGTTCACCGATAATAAACCTTAGCATTTGGAACGGGTCCAGGAATTAAGTCCAATTTCTGTCCAAGGAGGTCAGTATGCATAGGGCAATTAGAAACCCAGAGGTAGCAGTTGCCTGTCTCCATGTGTCTTTGGGTACAGCCTGAAAGTACAGAGGTTGGTTTCTTGGAATCTTCAACCAGCTCACCTAAGTCTGTACTGTCTTGATTGTTGACTTTGTCCTTTTAGAGTTTCCATTCAATTATAAAATTTACAACTATTGGTAACAGGAAAATGCAAAATGAAACTTTCTTCTTTACTACTTAATCAACTCCTCAGTCTTTTTTTAAAAAAAGAATTATTTATTTATTATTATATATATATTTTTAATTTGCAACATGATATGTACACTCACTAAAAGAGAGAGAGAAAGCTGCCAGCTCTGAGACTTGAACTGGTGTTGGTCATGTGGGAGTTTTGTGCCTCAACCACTATGACACCTGCTGGCCTCGAACTCTTTAGTCTTAATTTAGATATTTAACATGCATGCACATACACACACATGCACACACACAATGCACATTAAGGTACTAATTTCTTACTACCTAGAAAGCCCTTCGTATTTATTTGAGCCTGAAGACCTACATCAGATGTCACTTTTTGAAGCCTTCTCTGTTTCCTTCCTTTGGTGTAATTAAACTTCAATAATGTATTGTAATATTTTAGGACTTCAGAAAACTTTGGTTTGTGAGAGTTTTATGAGACATTCTGGAAATTATGTTGATTAATTATCCTCATATTTGTTTACAGGGTAATTGTTTTCTGCCACCCACAATCCATCATCCTCTTTTTTTGAATAAGAACATCTCATTTTCTTTTGAAGGAATTATCCCTCTTCCATTGTGCATGGGAAATTGGAGGAGCTGCCAATCAACATTATGCCTTCCTCTCATCAAGCAGTGGGTGTATGAGCCATGATGGCCAACTGGACTCAAGTAGGACTCTTCTACCAATTTAAGCAGAAGGGCATTTATTACAGAGAAGTGGGTGTTCAAGAATTATTTGTGGATCAAGATTAATTTGCAAAGAGAACAGATACTATCAAGAAGCTGAAGCTAATCCTTCAGCTAACCACAATGACAGTTTCTGGTGATCATGGAAATGTTGGCTTCAGGAATACGTCACCTTAGCCATGACTGAGGTTTGAAACTGTGGCCAGAATTGTTGGCTCCAGAGCCATGGTATGCCTGTTGGGACAGCACCTAGAAAACGGATCATGTGTGCCATGTGCTCACTGGAGAGAGAGAGAAAGTGAGAAATCCCCAGGGGAGATGGCCACACTACAATCCCTTCTTCCCCTCTTGGAATTTTGGGTACGCATGCACAAGTACCCTGTGTGATTTTTTTTGAATGATTTTTGCTATAGGGTGTGTGTGCTCAACAGAGAAACAGAGAGAGATAGAGTGAGAAAAAATGAGCAATCACCCCCATTGGAGGGATGGCTATGCTGCAATCCCTTTTCTTCCATTTTCCTCTCATTATTTTGGGCATTCATGTACAGGCACCCAGTGTGAGTTTCAAGCTACCAGGTCCGGGACTCGAACCACAGTAAACCATGTGGGTTGGCCAGTGCCTTAACCACTATCCAACTGCTGGCCCTGGATACCATCTACTTTCAAGTTGCCAGGTCTGGGACTGTATCTGGAACCACGGTGAACCATGCGGGAGTCCAACACTTTAGCCACTGCGCCACCTGCTGGTCCCAAAGTCACATTGATTTCAAATGGCTCTTGCTATTAGCTAGAGAATTTATAGCTGAAAATCTATAAACATCTTATAGGAGGTCCTTTGATAAGAAAAACCATACTCAATAGAAAAGCCTTTGGGGTTCTTAATGCAGTAATTGATTCCTGTTCTTAAGTTTTAAAACAACAAGCCTGTCTGTCAAAGCCTACAAAACTGTAAACTGCAATAGGGTAAAAGCCACAATCTTATATCCTATGCAGGTTTCAAAATGCACCCCATGTTCTCCCACAAAAACCCTTTCTGATGAATAATGTTTAACTAGGTCTTTAATCGTAATCACCCAGAGACTTTGAAAAACATCCTTAAGAAGCTACTACAGGAACTTCCAATTTAATGAATTTTAACAGCTGTTTCTGCCACTAGGACTGTAAGTGGAACTTGATTTCCCTCGAGGCCATTTCATTAATTTGTTTTTATTATTTTAGGATTGTTAGTATGCTTTAACTGGCTGGGTTCTGACCCAGGGAATGGCGTGGGTGGCACAGCAACTCTGGTTCTAATCAGGACTCCTCTGAGGATTGCCCCCGAAGACCACCCAGAGGGAAGGATGGTGCAAGAGCCAAAAGGGCTGTGGTGTGAGTGGTGCCATGCTGTTCCCATTCTGCACTCGGGGGTGGAATGTTCCTGCCAAACACACACAGGTTCTAGGGAAGTTCTCAGGAGACCACGGCACTGGACCGTTTCCAAGGTAGAGAGGAATGCCACTTCCTCTCAGCTTTTAATGTGTAGGCTATCCAGGTGTTTAAGCTCATACCTGTTGGAATTCACTTGTAACTTGAGGTAGG
>NW_006159811.1:2364503-2378796 GCF_000334495.1 Tupaia belangeri chinensis
CCAAATACAGTTTGCCTTCAGGAGGAATGAAGAATAAGACTATCTTTTCCATAAATTTTTAGCGCTATTACACGTATAATGAGAAATAAACATGCACCTATTTTGAAAAGAAATACTGCGAGGCACTCGTAAAGTGTTTTCCGTTAGATGGGAGCCTTATGTTAACCTTACTTAAGAATGTTGTATCTTATGCATCCCCCTCTCCACCAGCGAGATTAAGATCAGGTTTCTTTCTTTCTTTTTGATTTTTTTTAATGATTTATTTTATTTATCATTATAGTTATTTTCAATTTGACCAGAGCAAGACACACACACACACACACATACACACGGAGAGAGAGAGAGAGAGAGAGAGAGAGAGAGAGAGGAGAGAGAGGAGAGAGAGGAGAGAGAGGAGAGAGAGAGAGAGAACGGAAAGCCACCAGGCCCGGGACTTAAACTGTGGTGAGCCATGTGGTAGTCCAGTGGGTCTAACCACTGTGTGGTTTCTTTTCTTTTCTTCTTTCTTTCTTTCTTTCTTTCTTTCTTTCTTTCTTTCTTTCTTTCTTTCTTTCTTTCTTTCTTTCTTTCTTTCTCTCCTTCATTCCTTCCTTCCTTCCTTCCTTCCTTCCTTCCTTCCTTCCTTCCTTCCTTCCTTTCTTTCTTTCTTTCTTTCTTTCTTTCTTCCCCCCTTCCCCCCGACAAGTTTCTGTCTTTATAATTGTATTGCAAAAGAAGAACTAGAAAGAAGGAGAGAGAATTTTTTTTTTCTCGAATTAAATCTGACAATTTGGTCAGTAGGGATTCTCTTAGTGATTTATTTCTGAATGAATAGTTTCAGTCCACTTAAAAAATATTTACATGACATAATCAAGCATGGTGTGTTTAGCTCAGTTCTTTTAGACCGATTAATTAGTACTTTCTAACATAATCTATCTAACAAGGATGCATTTGACTTGCTAGCTAAATGTTCTAATTAGTGTATTTTGTTGTAAGGACATGGGTTTGGCAAGAGTGTGTAAGAAAATAATCAAACTGTACAGATTGGCTCCGTATGGTTTGTGTTTGGTTTTATTACCTATCATAATAAGTCATTGCTTGGGTTTGCCTGACTTACATCAATTACTCTGCAATTCAATGAGTTATAAATGATTTCTCAACGAACAAAATAGCTCTATTTTCATTTTTACACCCCTGTACATAAGCTTAAGTTTTTGTTTCATTATTGTCACTTTCTTTTAAAGTAGGCAAAACTAGAAAGATGCAGATGTGGTTAGAGACTTTTTACATTATTTTTTCTGATTTCAAAGCATGTATATATTCATTATAAAAATATGGAAAATTCAGCAAAGTATGAAGAAGGAAATAGAAAATACTCTAACTCTTACTCAGAACTAGCTATTTTTAACATTCTGGCATAATATTTTTCTGTTTTTTACTTGCTATGTATATTTGACAGGTCTTCAAAAAGTGGATGGAAAATGCACATTATAAAAAACATATAGATTTCAAAAATTCCCATGATGTGGTGGTCAAGGCATTAGATTCCCACATAGTCAATAGCGGTTTGAATCCTGGACCTGGTGGCTTAAAAATCATACCGGGTGTGTGTGCATGAATAAACAAAATCCCAGGAGGAGAATGAAGGAGTAGGGATAGTGGCATGGCTTTTCCCCCTGGAGGGTAATTTCTCACTTTCCTTATCACTTTCTCTGTCTATCTCTCTCTGGCAAAAAAAAAAAAAAAAGCTTAAAAATTTTTTTCCTCAAAATTAACTTGTACATAAATTCTATTTTTTAACAAGAATTATTTTATATAACTTTTTATTTATTTTAATTTAACCAGAGAGTGACAGAGCGAGAAACAGAGAGAGGCAAAGTGAGAAAACAAGCCACCAGGTCCAGGATTTGAACCGTGGTCGGCCATGTGGGAATCCAGAGCTCTTAACCACCATGCTACTTGCTGGTCTCATTAATTCTATTTTTTCATAAACTTTTTGAAATCCCCCTATATATCTTATTTTTAAAAATTATGTGCTATTCCGTGACCTGTTTTGTTTTTCTTGTCATTAAACATACTTATTTGTTCATCTGATTAAAGTTTATTGAGTACCTTCAACGATATTTTTCAAAAAAACTACAAGATATTTTACATAGTCCATGTTTTAGTAACTCATGTTAAACAAAAGATGGGAAAGGCATTTTTTTTTTCTCTCCCTATTGAGCATGCTTTCACTGGCTCAGCTCAGTGGCATAAGTGAATTATCACAGTTGGATTTCTAAAGACTCTAAAGCTTGAAGAAATCATAAGAATTGGAAGGTATTGCCATTCTCATTCTCAGTGAAGGTATGAATCTTTTTTTTTTTTGGAGAGGTTTTTGCTATAGGGCACGTGTGCTCGTCAGAAAGAAGACAGAGACAGAGAGACAGAAAGTGAGAAATCACCCCACAAGGGGGATGGTCACACTGCAATCCCTTCTCCTCCATTCTCCTATTGAGATCTTGAGCACACATACACATGCACCCAGTGTGAGTTTAAGTCACCTGGTCTGGGACTCGAACCACGGTTGGCTCCATGGGAGTCCAGCGACATAGCTATTACGCCAACTGCTGGTCCCGGTATGAACCATTTTTATATTAATCTCTTTCAATTTAAAGAATAGCTTTCATCACTGAATATGGAAAGAATATAAAATAAAAGAAATACCTTATAGCAATAAACTTTTCTACAATTTTAGTGATTTTATTTTTTTTCATTTATTTTCATTTATTTTTTTATTTTTATTTTTATTTTATTTTATTTTATTTTTTTTGGAGAGATTTTCACTGTAGGGCGCGTGCGCTCGCCAGACAGAGAGACATAGAGACAGAAAGCGAGAAATCACCACGAACCGCGGTCGACTACGTGGGAGTCCAGCGACATAGCCATTATGCTAACTGCTGGCTCCCTTATTTTTATTTTTTTGAGAGTTCTTTGCTATAGGGCACGTGCGCGCTCCAGAAAGAGAGACGGAGAGACAGAAAGCAAGAAATCACCCCCCAGGGGGGATGGTCATGCCATAATCCCTTCTCCTCCAGTCTTCTCTTGGGATCTTGGGCATGCATGCACATGCGCCTGGCATGAGTTTGAGCCACCGGGTCTGGGTCTCAAACTGTGGTCGACTGCATGGGAGTCCAGTGACATAACCACTATGCCAACTGCTGGTCCCAATTTAGTGACTTTAAATCTTGAAATATATTCACGCTGGGCGTATGTGTGTGTGCGTGCCCAAGATCCCGAGAGGAGGATGGAGGAGAAGGGATTATGGCATGACCATCCCCCCTGGGGGGTGATTTCTTGCTTTCTGTCTCTTTGTCTCTCTGCCTTTCTGGCAAGTGCACGTGCCATATAGCAAAAACCTCTCCAAAAAAAAAAATCTTTAAATATATTATGTCTACCTTGTCCTGTATATGCAATAAATCCAACAAATATTTTGTAAAATCTCTAACATATAAGACATTGAGCAAGAGGATTCAAGGATGAACATAATAGAATCCCTACTTACAAGAGCGCATATCCTTGTGGAGAACTAGGTTGGTTTGCACAGACCACCATAACAGAATACACAATCTTAGTTACTTAAACAAACAAAAAAGTTATTTTCTCACCATTCTGGAAGCTTGAAGTCCCAGATCAAAGTATCAGCTGATTCAGTTTCCGATGAGGCCTCTCTTCTCGGCTTACAGACAGCCACCTTCTCCCTGTGTTCTCAATTGGCCTTTCCTTTGTGTGTGTTCATAGAGGGAGCTCTGTGGTATCTCTTCTTTGTATGAAGGTCCAAGTGCTATTGGATTAGGGCCCCACCCTTCTGACCTTGTCTTATCTGAATTATCTTCTGCAAGACCCTGTTGCCACATGATAGTCACACTGAGGCTTAGGATGTCAACATATGGAATTTGGAGGACACGGTTCAGTTCATAAAAAAGACCTAGTGATGAATATAATAATATAATATTTCATTGGTGCTGTAACAGAGATATAAATAAAGTGCTACAGGAGAGGACTTAGAGATTAATTCTGACTAGGGACTGGGAGACCTTTCACAGAGGAATCAGTATGTTAGTTTGCCTTAGTATTCCCTTGATACAGATCCTGATAACGAAGATTCATGTATGAGTGATTTCTTGAGGAAGTTCTCCTAGGAGACACTAGTACAGAACTGGGCAAAATAGGACAGGGAAAGGAAAGGAGCCAAGCACAAGAGTAAGATTTAAGGCAGAATCTCACAGAGGGTAGCTTCAGCCTGGTACTGCAGGAAGCCATAGCATCTGAGTTCTGCCTCAGAGGCAGCTCCAGTCAAAAGGAGGAAAACTGAGTTTCCTATTCCTACATGAGTCAGTCAGTCAGGAGTGGGCTGAGGAGAGAAGGAAGGTCATAAACTCCTAAGCCCTCTGAGCCCTGCACACACAATGGCGGCAGGACAGTCTTGTGAAGAGAGTCACAGTTACAGGTGATTAGAAGCAAAAACTGAAAAGCCAGGGGAAAGGCACACAGAAGCAGTGAAGGGATTTGCAAGGCTCTAGGTAGAACACTGTTCACTACGGTGCTGAATATCAAGAGGAAAATAGTAGCACGTCAACAGATTTGGAAATAGGAAGGCTATTCTAGATCTGTGGTGTCCAGTCCATGTGGCTAGTGGCTACTGTACTGGGCCCCAGAGATATAGCATTGGCCCATCTGCAGAAAAAGTTTTGTTGATTCTGTTGAACTACATCCAGACTGAGGATAGTATGAGTAAAACCATAGAATGTGAAAGAGAAAAAAATTTAGTAGGAATATAACCAAGTCAGTTGGTTGTGATCAAATTGTCAATAGCTTTGGAAGCATTCATCCATTGACTGTAGCATCTAAAAAATAACAGTTCAATGGGAGATTATTATTTTAAGAACTTACTCTGAGAACCTTTATAAAAGTTGGTAGTACTAATGTTTGCAAGTCAATGTTACCTCCATGACTGGTCCTATGCTAACTTTCTTTGTGCTTTAAGTGAAGACCTCATCTTCTCCCCGCCCCGCCAGGTTTTTGCCACAGGGCACGTGCACTCACCAGAGACACAGAGAGACAGTGAGGGGGAAAGTGAGAAATCACCCTACACCCCAATCCCTTTTCCTCCAATCCCTTTTCCTCCCTTCTCTTCCATTCTCCTTCTGTGATTTTGGGCATACATACACACCGGTGTGATTTTCAAACAGCCAGGTCTGGGACTCAAACAACAGTTGGCTATGTGGGTGTCCAGTGCCTTAAACACTACACCATGTGCTGGCCCAAAAGACCTTGTGTCTTATTTGGTATTCTGGCCACTCTTTTCCTTTGGTTCCTTCTCCAGCCATTTCTCTACCACTTGTCCCAGTGCCTCCTCTGCAGAGCTAGGCTTGACTCCTATTTTTTTTAAAAGAATTATTTATTTAATTTTATTCATTATTATTAATATTATTTTTAATTTGCTATAGGGCATGTGCACTCACCAGAGAGAGAGAGACACACACACACAGAGACAGAGAAAGTGAGAAAGAAAGCCACCAGGTTCAGGACATGAACCATGGTCAGCCATGTGGGGGCCCAGTGCCTTAACCACTATGTCATCTGCTGGCCCCTAGGCTTGACTCTTTAATCCTGAATCCATAGAGTCTAGGCTTCCTACTGTTTTGAACTTCCTACGTCCTCTGATCCTCCCAATTAGTCTCAATTGCACATAAAGTCTCAATTGTATAAAAACACACAACAAACATAACTAGAAAAAAATAGAAGGTAGACTGAGTTAAAATAAAGTAAACAAATTCAAGAGTCTTGAGCATGTTGTGTAGACCGTAAGTAAGAAGTTGGGATAGAGAAATGAGACACCAAAGAGAGGGGAGATAATTACAGAAGAAGATAATATTAGGAAATCAACTTTTCTTTATTATTGAAAATAGTCTCTTTGATTTCTCAGGGGAAGAATGTATTCCCCAACAACATATTCCCATAACAGTTTCTCATGGAGAAAGGGGACAGCAAGATCACTCTACTGGTAAGTCCTTGATCCTCAGGCTTCCTACAGGGTAAAAGTATAATGAATGCCCTGCCCCCAACAACCCCCACTTTTTAAATATATGACTTTATATGAGCAGAAGGTAACAGAACTGCAAATTTATACACTAGATTTTTTTAATGAAAAAATTAATATTAAAGTTACTATCTTGACCATTTTTAGGTATTCGTAAAGTTCAGTAGTGTTAAGTACTTTTACATCATCTTGCAGTCAATCTCCAGAATATTTTTTTTTTCTTTTACAAAACTAAAACCGTATTTCCACCAGACAGCAGTTCTTCCTGTCCCCCAGCTCCTGGCACCCATCATTCTGCTCTTTCTTTCAGGGCTCCTCTTACTGATAGTATTGTGCAGTGTTTGTCTTTTTGTGACTGACTCATTTCACTTTGTAGATGCTCCTCATGGTTCATATATGTTGTTGGATGTGTCATAATTTTCTTTCTTTTGGGTCAAATGAGATTCCATTTTATTTGTCTATTATCTATGACCTACCTATCAATACAGCCATTGATGGACACTTGGGTGGCTTCCATCTCTCAGGTAATGTGAATAATGCTGTTATGAATGTAAGTCATGTCATTTTTACAAATAGATCTTTCAGAATATATCCAGACTTGGTATAAGCCATCATAGTCTTCCACATCACTCAGAATATATACTTAATCGTATGGTAGTCTGAAAACACACAGATAATGAACGCAATGAAAAGCATTTGTTTGGAGGCAGGATTTCTTATTCAGAAACTTTGCTATTTATGTCTAAATCTTAGGCCCAAGAGTCATAACACCCCAATTCGAAAGGTAATTTTTGGAGCCAGCAGGAGGTCTGGTGGTTAAGGGACTGGACTCCCACATGACCGACCATGGTTTGAGTACCAGACCTGGCATCTTGCGTTCTCACTTTCCCTCTCTCTCTCTCTCTCTCTCTGTCTCTCTCTGGTAAAGGCACATGCACATTCCTTATAGCAAATTAAAGAAAAATTCTAATAAAATTAAATATATCATTCTTTTTAAAAAGGTATTTCTATCTTGTGCTCTCAGTTTAATTTTATTCAAGAACTGATTAAATTATATTCAGTATACTAATTTCTAAAAGAGAAAACTAGTCTAACACAGATTAGCCTGATTCTCAGAGCATAAACATTGAAATAAAAATTGATTATGGGTAATGTTTTATCTAACCAAGGAGCTCACTTAATCAGAACATCGGCGTTTCAGAATGTATGAACTACAACCATAAAGGATTGTGCTTCCAAAGATGGGAGCCCTTCATTTAATCAAATGTTGAAAGACTAAAAATGGCACTTGTGTGTGGTTAATTTGGGGTAGTATGTCCTCGGTCAGATGCAAGAACAACATGATTTCAAATAAGTCCTTTCAGGGCTGAACTTAACCCCAACACATGAGGCAAATCTTTTTAGAAAGATGAATTCCTCAGCCAATTCAGCCAAGTTTTACCAACCATAATTTTTACCATCATGAATGCCTTCTCTTAGGATTTGTGTTTCTTTTTTTGGAATCTGTTAAATTGCAAGGTGAGGTCTTTTTTGAACCACACACTCACTTTTGGTCCCAGGCCCACTGAAGGCCTTGTAGCACGTCTGTGTAGCTGATAAACAAATTCACAAAACAGAGTCAACGGCAGAAATCCTAGCTTTCTTTTTTCTTTCTTTTTCTTTTTTTCTTTTTTTTTTGGAAAGGTTTTTGCTATAGGGCATGTGTGCTTGCCAGAAAGACAGAGAGAGACAGAAACAGAAAGTAAGAGATCATGCCTCCCCCCCACCCTGGGGGGAAATGGCTACACCTTGCAAAACCTTCTCCTCCATTCTCCTCTCAGGATCTTGGGTTTGCATGCAAACACTCCCAGTGTGAGTTTAAGCCACCGGGCCTGGAACTCAAACCGTGGTCGACTACATGGGAGTCTAGCAACATAGCCATTATGCCAACTGCTGGTTTGAAATCCTGATTTTTTAAGTTACAGTAGGCTCTTCAGTAGGGGAGGAGAAATGGGAGACATGGGTGAACTAATAGTTATCTAGGAATATTTTAAAAAAGAATTATTTCATTTATATTTGTTTATTTATTTTAATTTGACCAGAGAGGAACAGAGAGAGAGAGAAAGTGAGAAAGCAAGTCACCAGGTTCGGGATTTGAACTGTAGTCAGCCATGTGAGAGTCCAGCATCCTTAACCACCACACCACCTGCCAGCCCCATCTAGGCATTTAAATGTATCATTTTGGGGAAAAAAAAACACAACAAAAAAATGCAGTCAATCTTGTTCATTCCACTAGCCACAAATGAATCTTAATATAGCTTGATTCACAATTTTACTTATTACTTTTCGACTGTCAAAGTATTTATATTTGACCTGTAACTACTTTTTTTCACTTCAAGGAGTATATAATTATTATAATATCCTGAATTTTTACAGAATTTAAACTTCTCAATGTGAAAATAAAACAGCAGGACTGCCTTCCTAGATAAAAAGTTTTGATTCTATTCTATGTTTTGGAAGTCTTTAAAAAGGAGAAGGATGGGGTCAGCAAGTGGCATGGTGGTTTAGGTGTTGGACTCCCACATAGCCAACCCCAGTTCGAGTCCTGGACCTGGCAGCTTTCTTTTTCACTCCTTCTGCTTTCCAGCAAATTAAAATAATAACAAATACAATTAAATAAATAATTCTTTTTTTAAAAAAGGAGCATGACAAATTCTATGAGAGCAAAATGTAAAACTCAGATCCTGCAGACAAAGTCTGTGATCATGGCCAGCTTGCGTCGATGTTTCCCTATATTACGTCCCATCCACAAGTGGGTAATCTCTGCTCTTTCTCATTCCAGTTCCTTTCAGAGGGATGTAATTTTGTCACATGGGCACCATCCGCTAAACCAGCCTGAACAGACGCTGAGTTGTATGACTGTGTACATGGGCAAAGGACTCGGGAGGAATCTGAGGCTGTGGTACACAGTGACCCCAAATGGGGAGAGATTTCCTGGAAACTGAACTTCAGCTGAAACCCAGGAGTTTAAAAAAGGTAAGAAAGTAAATGTCAGCTTATACCACTGGAATACGTTATTGACAGTGGATTAGAGGGAAAAAAATCATAGTAATTATCTACACATTCCTATCGACTGTGTTTTTTTCATAATTTAATAATATTTCTATTGGGTTTTAAAATGGTTTCTCAATGTCCATATTTGTGTGTATGAAAACAGAATATTAAAAAAATGAAAACATACAACATAAAAAGTGTGGTTGTCAGCCTCGTTTATTTTCCTGCCTAGCTTTTTTTTGGGTTCACAAATCTCAATGGGAACTCTGTAAACTAACTTGTCATGTGATTCTTTCAGACTCGGGAACTGCCAGTGAAAGATATTTGCAAAAGAGCACATTGTCCTGTTTCCCCTTTTCTCTGCTTTAAAACTATGTCCTTGCTTGTAGGAAAGCCTTGTTTTTTCCTTTGCTTTCCTTTGGCCAAGGGTCATGTCTGACTCCTGCCCTCCATATCCTCCAATAATCCTAGTGCAGTCCAAAGAGAGAAGGGGGACAGGAGGAACTATGATAGAACTTTTCCTCAGATTTGGATTTCAGTTTTAGCTCTCTCTCCTCAACTTTGCGATCTTGTGCAAATCTCTCTGCCTTTCCCTGTAAGTCAAGGATAATACTTATTGCAAAAAAAAAAAAATGAAAAGATTTAGGCAAGAAAAATCCAAAGTCACTGAGAAAGTGAATTCTTATGTTGGACATATTAGCTTAAAAGTATTGAGCTGATATGATAAATACATATGAATAACTTTTTTAAGAGAATTATTTAACTTTTATTTATTTTTTAAATTTTATTTTATTTGTTCGTTTATTTTAATTTGATCAGAGAGAGAGAGAGGGAAAGTGAGAAAGCAAGCTACCAGGTCCAGGACTTGAACCATGGTCAGCCATGTGGGAGTGTCCAGCACCTTAACCACCATGCCACCTGCTGGTCCCCGAATAACTTTTTTTTAAGAGAGATTTTTGCTATAGGGTATGTGCACTTTCCGGAGAGACAGAGAAATCACACCCCCACCCCCACCCCCCACCCCGGGGGTTGGCTACACCGTAATCCCTTCTCCTCCATTCTCCTCTCGGGATTTTGGCCTCACATGCATGCACATCTGGCACATTCTAAGCTACTAAGTCTGGGATTCAAACCACGGTCAGCCAGGTGGGAGTCCAGCACCTTAACCACTACACCACCTGCTGGCCCTCCATGCACAAATAACTTAAGGAGATCATCTAACTATTCTTCAAAGCCTGATTTTATGAATCCCCAACATCATCCTATGAGATAATTACTATTTTTCCATTTTATAAATACAGAATAATACTCAGCCAGGTGACCCTGGCTATATTTCCGGTAAGCAGCAGAACCAGAAATCAAGCATTATCTGTAAGAATAAATGACTTGATGGTCTTCAGTTTATTTATTTATTTTTTTTGACCTGTAGTCTTTTTTTTCTTCTTTTTTTTTTTTTTTTTTTGCTCATGAGAGACAGAAAGACAGGTACCCATGACAAGATCTCATCATATCACAATCCTTCCACCAGCTTCTCGGTCAGACAGGATCATAGGTGTGCCACTGTGCCCAACCTGCTTAGGGTGGCCCAAGGATCAAACTCCTATCTTCTATGCAGCCCCAGCCTCATGCAGTGGTCCCTACCAGTTGCACCCCTGTGGCCGGACCTACCATTGGGTCTGATGGCTATGTCTGTGACAGAGTTACAGAATTTATGAGAGTGAGAACGTAAGATAATAAGCAGCAGTACACTTTAAGTGTTTACTATAAACACTGCTCTAAATTATGTTAATGTATTGCTCATTTAATCCTTTTAACCCAACAAGGTAAACTGTTCTCCCATATTATCCTCATTCTACAGATGAAGAAACTATAGTGCAAAGGGCCTGAGAAACTGGCTCAGATAGCTGCTGGGGCGAGAAACAGAAGCAGAGCAGTTCAGGCTGGCTCCAGAGGCCATGTCCTTGACCACTACACATGTTTCTGATGGTCCAAGGGTGTTAAAGCATGTCCACAGAATGTGTGGCTCATATTATTTGATCCGAGGCAATATAATACATCATTCTCTTGCATCATCAGGCACAAACACATACACTCAGGGTCTCCACATTGATGAGAGGCGGACTCACACAGTAGACTGTGTCTGTCATTTCCTATGCCCCAGTGCACCTGAAAAATAGCTCATGGAGGCAATGAGACCACGATGCATCAGCTCTCCCTGCTTGCCTTTTCTCTTTACTTCTGCTTCTTAGAAAGCCACATGAGTAGAGGGAAATGAACATGCCCTTGGGAGGAAGTCTGGATTTACGATCCTGGCTCTAGAATGTCAGCTAGGGAATAGGGCGACCTCAGACAGGTAGCTTAACAATAACTCTGTTGTAGTTTTCTCATTTATAAAAGGGAGAAATTCCACTAACTTAAAGGATTATTGAGAAGGGGCCGGCGAGTGGCTTACTGGTTAAGGCATTGGATTCCCACATGGTCCACTGTGGTTCGAGTCCTAGACTCAGCAGCTTGAAACTCATGCCAGGTGTGTGTGTATGTGTGTGTGTGTGTGTGTACGCCCAAAATTCTGAGAAGAGAATGGAGGAGAAGGATTGCAGTGTGGCCACACACCTGGGGGTGATTTCTCACTTTCTCTCGCTCTATTTCTCTCTGTGTCTCCAGAACATACATGCACCCTATAGCAAAAATCTCTTTTTTTTTTTTTTTAAAAAAAAAGGATTTTTGTGAGGAACAAATGAATTATTGTGTAAAGTGTCTCTCTTAGAGTAAATGCCCAATAAATATCGATTCCTTCCTTTTTCCTTCTATTGGAATACATTCCAGTCACCTAAGCACTTTAGCATTCTGCTTTTTAAAACTCTAAAATCACCAATTGATCTGAATTTCTTGTACTATCTGATGCTTAACAAGGCTTTTAGGACATTAAAATATTTAGTCATCTTCACATATTTATTAGAATAAAGGAAGTCACCTGTGGTCTCTCATGTCCCTGAAGTGTGACCTCACAGCAAACCTACTTTAAGATTATTCTGACCATCTCCATGACAAATTAGTTAACATGCATTATGTTGATCACTAAAACTATCAAAATAACTTATTTGAATTAATATTCTACGGCCTGGCCCTTAAGAGTCATAATGATCGTAGACTCAGAAAGCTATTTTTCAAATAGAGAAGCAGGAACATGTAAAGATAAAGTTTCGGCTGCTGTTCTTTGGTATACCTTTTGCTTGCTTTTAAATAAACTGATATTCCTGGCCAGAAAAGATCACCAGGCCTGTGGACATTGTGTTGAAGGGGAGAAAAGTACTTCTGAAGAGAGGAGTTTGCTGGAAGCCTTGAGAAGGGAGATTCCAGTGGTGATTTTTGTAAGAAAACATTGACATCTCTTCAATTTTGAAAGTTTGGGGAAAGGGGGGTTGTCTTATACAGTCTTACACACAGACTACTGCTCAGGACAGACTATAAAGAAAGTACTTCCTGTTGACTCTGGAAAAATCAAAGAAATTCAGTTATGAAAGAGACCCCCGAGGGAGCTAGAACATTTCCAGAATGTGGAGAGGAGCATAGCAAAATTAGAAGAGTCTCTTGCTCGCCAACATTTGAAGATAAAAAGAAAATTAAAAAAAAAGGGGGGAGGATGAAAACTTAGAGCTGTTATTACATTACCGGAGATGAAAGAAGAAAAAGGCCCCAGTTGAAGACATGGTGATTCTAAACCAAACCAACTTTCTCCAACTACAAACTATTAAAATAAAAGGTCAAACCACAGAGGAAAGTTTGGACAGTCTAATGTTGAGGTTAAGGCTCTTATCTAGCATGGCCAATTTGCAAACATAGATGAAATGATCGAGGGCTCCATCTTTGCCTATGAGCCAGGTCTGGTATTAATGACCCGAGTTAGAGTCAAGTAAAAGCAGCAGGCTTCCTGGAACATAGGAAATGGTGGAAACCCAGTTAAAGTCAATGCAAACGGAAACCGATGTGAAGATCAGCAGTGGTAAGACTTATCCATCTCTCCAGACAACTGCAAGAGAAAATGTTGACACTTCAAAGCAAAAAAAAAAGTAACAGGCCCTTAATGCAGTGAGAAACTGTGCTGCTGCTGGTAGGGTGGGCACAATGACACTTTTGTGAGTAGAGTTGTACATGATTTCGGGTGCAGTATCTCAAAGAAACTGATTTTTCACAATGTTTTCAAAGGAACAATGAAACCGCAAATGATATTGGGTTATTTTTATAAGCTGTACTATAAGGTATGAGCATCAATATTTTCTCCAGAATAAACTTAATCCTTAGACTAAAAACAACAACAAAAAATCTTGTTAGCATTTTTCGTAGAGAGCTGTTAAATTCTTTCTTTCTTTCTTTCTTTCTTTTTTTTTTTAATAGACCACAGATTAGTTTATTTTTAACCCCCATCATGCCGTGAATTCATAGGGAACAGGTTCCAGTAGCTCAGGCTCCTTTCCATTGGTTCTCACAAAGTGTGCTTCTCTCAGTGGAGCAGGCTGGTGCTTTAGTTGAACCCAGGTCCCTTTTTCTTTGGCTTCTTTCTTTTTCTGGTCATTTTCCTTCACACATTTTAGGAAGCTATCTCTGCTCTTAGAACGTTAAATATCCTCAATACGCACATTGATTCTCCTGGCAAGAATCTTGCCCTTAACTTGTTTGTTCACAACAATGCCAACAGCATGCTGGGTAACATTGTAGACTCTTCCAGTTTTGCCATCGTAACATTTGTGGGGCATTCCTTTTTGAACAGTACCCATTCCCTTAATGTCTACGATATCACCTTTCTTTTTTTTTCTTTTTTTTTTATTATTATTATCATAATCTTCTTTATATTACATTGGATTACATATAACTTTACATTGACTTCCATTGCTTTTTCAAAAGGGAATGCCATGCATGTCAGTCAATACAGAGGCATCGATCTCCCCGCTTTATCATTCAAAGTCTTTTCCATGCATTTCCCAATAATTATTATTATTATAATTTTTTAAAACAGTCAATCACTATTTCTCATTTTGCTTGTTAAAAGACTTCACCCATCATGAAATACTTCCCAGACCAGTCCAGTTGAGAATACTATACACGTCATCTTCAACAGATAATAAACCATATCTGTTTCTCACTAACATCCCCTCTATTGTTCACTTGCTATCTTTCTCTATCCTCTTCTCTTTTTTTTTT
>NW_006159811.1:2379695-2403256 GCF_000334495.1 Tupaia belangeri chinensis
CGGCCTCCGGGCCATCCCGGGCCAGAGAGGCAGGGAGGGGCAGGGAGGCCCCCTGGCCGCGTGGTGCGCCCCCCGGAGTGGGGGGGCGCCGGCCAGGCCGTTCCCAGCGCGCGGCTGCGCTGGGGGAGGGCGTGGATATCACCTTTCTTGTAGATTCGCATATATGTCGCCAAAGGAACAACTCCATGTTTTCTAAAACGTCTAGAGAATATATATCAGGTGCCTCTCCTCTTTCCATTTGTGTTCATCATTTTGGTTAATTACTGGAAGACGGCAGTTCTGGACAAAAGGTGAGAGCTGTTAAATTCTTCATGAAGTTAGGTAATATGTAATATGCAGGGTATGCTTTTCTATCCTTAAATAAGTATTTAATTGTACTTATTATTATTTTAATTTACTATAGGGCATGTGCGTTCACAAGAGAGAGACAGAGAGAGAGAGAGAGAAAGTGAGAAAACAAATCACCAGGTCTAGGACTTGAACCACGATCAGTCATGTGGGAGTTCAGCACCTTAGTCACTAGGCCACCTGCTGACCCCCAGGTAGGCTTTTTTAAAAAAAAGTTTATTTATTGTCTCTTTAAGAGAATGAGAGACAGACATCCCCAGCAGGGTCTTCAAACTATGTTTTAGCAGACCCAGATCACAGATGTGTATGTAAGTGCATGCTCAGGGAGGTTGTGGGGCAGGAACCCAGGCCCTTTCCCCGGGGCTCAGTTAGATCAGTGCTGTACCATGACCTGGCCCCTAGGGTAGGTTTCTGAAGGAAATTAAGTCAGTTAAAATTAGAGTTATGAATGATCAGTTCCCACATGGGAGCAAACAGACTACTTAACCAGGTAGGATTCTGTAAAGCTTTTCTTGGACACAAGTCTAAATGTACTTAAATATGTAGGGAACATTGAAAGAGGAAAATACAAAACTCTTAGTAAAGGCGAATTAACTACAAAAACTTCCTGCCAGGTGAGAAAATTGCCCATCAAAGGAAAAGTTGGCTGCAAGATTCATAAGAGCCTTGAGGTATTGCCAAAACCATTTGGATACAACCTTGGAATACTAAGGCGAATTTGATGACCAAATGTATTTAACGTTTTCTGAAAAAAAGTAGAATAGTTCATCTCAATATTTACTCAGTTGGGGAAATACTTCTGACATGCATGAAATTTAACTTCACAGGACTAAGTTTATTCTGGTGAAAATATTGATACTTAGAGATGCAACATTACACTAAAAATAAATAAACCTCAGCTTCTCTAGGAGTGTGCTATGAAGTGTCTTTGATTTGATTTTTTAGAAAATAGATCACTTTAGACTTGGATAAAAAAAATCTGAGAGAACCTCAAAAAGTTCCTGGAAAAAGAAAGTTTATTTTGGTACAAACCAAATGACGCTATGTCTTGTGTTTTTTTTTTGTTGTTGTTGTTGTTGTTTTGTTTTGTTTGTTTGTTTCATAATAGACATGTTCTATGAACTTACTGAAGACCCCTCAAATTTTGAAGAGCATACTTTTGGCAGACATATTGACTGACAAGTATTAATTCTAAGTGTGAGTATGACCATTTCTGCTGGACTTTCCAAAAAACAATGTGAAACAAAAATAAAATAATTGCGATAAATTACATCTTCCTCATCCTTGGAGCACTATCGAGACTAAGTGTGTTTCAGGGAATGTTGATTTCAGCATTTTCTGTATATCCAGCATAGTTCTTATAATTTGCTTGGCAATATCTGGAAAGTCTATGGTCTTAAAAAGCCAGTAGTAAACAAGCTGAAATGCAATTAAGTATGGCTATATCAGTTAATCTTTGCTGTGTAACAAACCACCTTAAACGTTAGTAACTTAAGACAACAATCATTCATTTGACTCTCAGTTTTGTAGGTGAGTGATTTGAGCTAGGCTCAGTGGGGTAGTTCTCTTTGTCTTTACCAGTTTAGCAGGTATTATGGTTGAACTGTGCTCCTCACTGTGCCTCCCACCCTCAGATTTATTTGTTGGAGTCCTAACCCCCAGGACCTCAGGTTATTACAGTATTTGGAGAAGGGCTTTTAGAGAAGTGATTAAGTTGGAATAAAGTCATAAGGGTGGGATCTCATCCAGTAACACTAACGTCCTTGCAAGAGGAAATTTGAGCAGAGGAAGGTAATGTGAAGACAGAAGGAGAATGCCGTGTGATTCTGACAACAGTTGTCTACAGGCCAAGGAAAGGAGGCCTGGAACAGAACCTTGCCTCATACCCCTGGAAAGGAACACATATGGCCAGCACCTTGATTTCCAATGTCTAACCTCCCTAACTGTCAGAAAATTAGTTTTTGTTGTTAGGCACCTGTCTGTGATGTTAGTTTTTGTTACAGCAGTCCTGGCAACCAAACATTAGCTGGGCTCTGTTGTCTATCTGCAGGCAGCTGGTGGGTTGGCCAGCCTGGCTGATTACATGGCTTCAGCTGGAATATCTGAATTGGGGCCCCTTTCCATGTGGTCTCGTTCTCCAGCAGGTTGCTCAAGCTCATTCATTGGCATGTGTAGATTTCTTTTTTCTTTTCTTTCTCTCTTTCTTTCTCTCTCTCTCTTTCTTTCCTTCTCTGTTTTTTTTAAGAGAGATTTTTGCTATAGGATGTGTGCACTCACCAGAAAAACAGAGACAGAAAGCAAGAAATCACCCTTCAGGGGGGATGGCCACACCACAATCCCTTCTCCTCTGTTCTTCTTTTGGAATCATGGGCATGTAAGCACACTCGCACAGCATGAGTTTTAAGCAACCAGATCCAGGATTCCAACCGTGGTCGACTCTGTGAGAGTCCAGTGGTGTAACCATTATGCCATCTGCTGGTCCCAGCATGTGCAGATTTCTAAGAAGCCAAGAGCAGAAACTGTGAAGGCTCTTGAGACTTAGAACTGGCACATCAGCCTTGCCATAGTCTGCTGACCTACACAAGTCTCAGCGCTAGCAAAGATTCAGCGGGGGAAAGTAGACTCTACCTCTTGGTGGAAAGAGATAAGGGGTTTGTGGCCTTTCTAGCCATCTGCCATATGGTCATTTGACATTAAAAAAACTCTTCCACAGATCAGAAGTATGGGACTAGAGTATGCTCTAATATCAATTCTGGAAACTTCTTGAAAGGAAATTTCAGTCAAATTTATACTGTGGCCAATATCAAAATAATAGGGACTAGAGTGTTGAACATACAGATAATTTTAAGTATATTCTATCCCCATAAACAAAGGGCATATGATAAACAGATGCCATACAGAAGACTGGATAGCTGATTTTAAAAAAGAAAGTAAACTTGGGGACCAGCAGGTGGTGTGGTAGTTAAGGTACTGGACATTCCCACATGGCTGACCACAGTTTGGGTCCTGGACCTGGTGGCTTGCTTTCTCACTTTCCCTCTCTCTCTGTCTCTCTCTCTGGTCAAATTAAAATAAATGAATGAATAAATAAAAAAAAGAAAAACTGTTTCCCTGATAGGATGATTTTAGGCATTAATTTTACAGGCAGAATTAAATAATTAAAGGCAATCATTACTTGTTGAAATTTGCCTCTCCTAAATCCAGATGATTGCGAGCAGGATTCACCTGCCTCATTTTAACACACTGGACTATCTAGAACTTCCAATATTACCTCTTAAAGTGTCTCCCACTGATTGATAATTAAGTAATATATTCCTTTATTGAATAAATATATATGTTAAAAGCCTTATTACTTGCAAAGTTCCAGTAATACAACAGGGAACAAAATTGACCTCATCTTTGCTCTCATAGAACTTTAGTAAGAAAGAATATATTAATAAGAGCACACATAAAAAATGTAATTAAAGCTATTAAAATTTCTATGACTGTAACACCAAGTGTGCAATTGAGAGCTCACTCATCCATGAAGCGGGTAGTGAGTAAATGATTATGAACCACTAATGTGCTCAGCATTGAATGCCCAGGCGAATGAATCAGACACATCGCTTTCTTCATTCTAGTATTAGACATACACCAAAAGATCAATTAGTTAATAATTAAAAATAAACAAAGACTTAACGATCATTATAACTTGTATTAAGCGGTAAGAGAAAACAAATGAACAAAGGGAAAGACAAAGTGGGGCCATCTTTAGAGGCTAGGATCTGCTAATACCTTCAAAGAGAAAGTGACATTTAAGCTGGACTTAAGGTTGAAAGAAGCTGTCATTCTAGGAGGTAGGTGATTTCCAGGCAAAAGAAACAGGAAGCACAAAACCTCAAGGGCTAAAAGATCTTGATGTGATGGAGCACGAATCTTATCTGAAGATCAGTGCCCTACTGGGGTTGGAAGATAGTGAGGAGGGCAGGAGCCAGGCCATGTTCAGGTTTTATGCTAATGAAGTGGGAAGCCAGGGAAGGATTTTGAGCAAAGAGTGACTTGACCTATTAGAAGGACCGTCTGACATGTGTGGACAATACACTGAGAAAGTCAGAAATAGGGTGGCGAGACTAATTTTCAAAGTTGCAGCTGTAGTCAAAATAAAGGATGGTGCTGGCCTAGAATGGAATGGAAGCACAGAGGACAAATGTGGGATTTTACTGGGAAGCTATAATGTAAAATAGGAAGGGGAAGGAAGGTTTCTTTAGGTGAGTGTTACTGACATGGAGTAATAAGCAGATGGCGAAGAGGGACGCCTTCATTCACATTGTGAAAGTTTGACTGGATGAAGACCTAAAGAACCATAAATTCGGAAAAGATATTTCTCTTCTTTTCTCTCCAAACACATATGCATCCTAACTAATTAAAAATTAATACAGGAGCTGGCTCTGTGGCCTGGTGGTGAAGGGAGCCAGATCTCACATGGCTGACTGGACAGTTTCAGTCCTGGACCTAGCAGTTTGAGAAACATGCAGGGCATGTGTGCGAGCTTGAGCAAGATCCCAAAACGAGGGAGAGATGGAACATACGGGAGTGTGGCAGGACCATTCTCCAAAGGGGGGGTGTGCTCTCCTCTTTCTTTTTCTCTTTCTTTGTTACATGTATATGCCTCTGGCAAAAGATAAACCAGTACTAAACCACAAATAGATGTAACTAAATTTTACAAGATTCAATTTTTTCCCACCATGGCTATGCTAGTGCTTTTACTTTTTAAAAAATCTTATTTATTTATTTACATTCATTCACTGTACAATATTATAGCATACAAAATGAGATTTTTCCATTCAGAATACACTGTATATTGGCTCAATCAAGCATATCAACATATGTGTTATTGTCAACAAATAATTTTCCATTTCTTGTTTCCTGTATATTTTGCCTTTTTTTCCCATCCTTGATTCCCTATCTCACCTTCTGCCATCTCCCACCCTCCTCCCACACTGTGTCTGGTATCTATTGTTGCTTTCTATGCCTCCCCCATTTTATTGTTTCACTAAATATCTTAATAAATCTAAATATTTTCAATAGCAAGCACAGTTGATATATACATATCCATGAACACAAGTCTGACTTTAGGCATAAACCTCAGTGACCATGTCTAGCCCTCTGCCCTATTCCACTCTCTTATTACACTATCTCTGCTGTCTACAGTTGTCTTCAATCCCTTTTCCCCCAACATTTTGTTGGTCACACAATATCATAAGTAATCTAACTACTTTCAATAGCAAGATCAGCCGATGGTTTCAAGAAAAGCAGTTTTGAACTGGTAAGGATATTTCTTTGAAACTTAAAGCCTAGAAACAGGTTAGTATTCTGTTCAAATAGTCGGAACATGAATCTATTGATAGCTGAAGACAGGACAAAAGTCCTTAAAACCAGACAACAAAGCTTAGAAGAAAAGCAGCAATATTTTAGTCAAGTCGTAGAATACTGTTTCATCAGTTCAGTCTCATGTACTTAATCTTTCTTCTGTATCTGTTGAGGTTCGATGTTCCAGATTGAAATCTGGGATGTAATACTCAACTCCAGCTTTTGGCCCTACAATTAAGTTGCCCATTTTCTTAGTTTCTGAACTCTTATTTCTGTGTGTCTGCATTTAATTTTACTGACATAGCACTCCCTTAAGAACTTCTTGGAGATCCGGTCTGGTGCTGGTAAATTCTTTCAGGTTTTGTTTATCTGGGCATGTTCGTGTCTTTTCTTCCCAAATGAACGATAACCTTGCTGGGTACAGAATTCTCGGTTGAAATTGCTTTTCCCTTAATACTTTGAATACATTTTCCCATTCTCTCCTCGCTCTCATTGTTTCCGATGAGAGGTCTGCCGTTAGTCTGATGGGATACCCTTTGTAGGTAACTTGTCTTTTTTCTCTTGCCAGTCTTAGTATCTTGTCTTTGTCTGTGGTTTTGGTCAATCTGGCTATAAAATGTCTTGAAGATCTTCTTGGGTTGATTCTATTTGGGGTCCTCTGTATTTCTTGGGACTGAATCTTTGAGTGCCTCTCCAGGTTTGGAAAGTTTTCTTGCAGGATTTCATGGAGTAGATTATCAATCCCCTTATGAGTTTCTTCACCTTCTGGGATGCCTATTATCCAGATGTTCGGACGTTTAATTGTATCTAGTACTTTTCGCATATTATTCTCAAATTTTTGGGCCATTTTCTCAGTCTTCATGGTAGATTTTTCTAGGCCAGCAATTTTCTCCTCTACATCTGAGATAGTATTTTCTGTATGATCTAGTCTGCTTTTAATACTTTCAAGGGAAATTTTGACTTCTTGTATTATAGCCTTCATCTCTAACAGTTCCATCTGATTCTTTTGTAAAGTGTGAAATTCCTCTTTTAGATCTTGCATGAATTTCCTCACTTCCTGGAACTCTTCAACTCCTTTCTCCTTCCTCTTCAGCAGTTCCTTGTCTCTCTTCTCTTCCATCTCTGTAAGCTTTGCCATTATGAATGTTCTGAATTCTTTACCAGACATTTCCATGATTTCCATTGAACTGTGTGTGGATGAAGAGGAGCTATCCTTTTCCCTTGGAGGAGAGGTATTTCCCTGCTTCCCCATATTTCTTGTGGTCCTGCAGCGATTTCTAGTCATCTGGTGGATGGTCGGTTTCTTTCCAAATTGGAAGTTCAATCACGCGAGTTTTGTATGCTGGAGGCTGAATTATCAGTGGGACTTCTTCATTTCTCCATTTCCCCCAAAATGGCTAGATCACAGGAGCCATGGAGCTGTCTCTTGCCTAGTGCTTTTACTTTTAAAATGTCCAATACCAACTTATTTCAAGTTTTGCTGTGAAATTCTGAGGTAGGCTGAGTCTGTTTGAATGCAGCCTTAAACAAAGTCTCTGGAAAGGGAGAGTGTTGGCAATGTTTTAGACTGAAAGGAGGCTTCATCCCAGACTTACGAACGATAGCCCTGGGCAGGTCCAATAGTGATTAGCTTAATAAGCGTAACTGAGGCCTGGATCTCCACTATCTCCTTCTATTTTTATATCGCATCTGTAGTGTGACTGGAGAAAAGTGGCATTGAGAATTACTTTAGTTGGTGCAAATAAAATATCAAAGGCAATGTATTGGTCTGCTGACTTCTTTGAAAGAACTACAAAAAAAAAGCATCATTTTTATATTTAGAAATTCATTCTCACTTTACTCTGTTTTGATCAGTAGGTTTGCTTTAAAGATACCACTAGGACGACCCTGGTCTGTATGTCTTACAGTAGGTTTTAACCAAAAACATTACCATTCTGACCTTACCTATCATAATTCAGTTTTGACTGTACCAACCTTTTTTAAAATTTTTATATTTTCATTTTTCTTGCTTCTCCTCTTAGGCTATAAACACTTTTCCAAGATTTGAATTTTTCCATTCTTTGGTCCACAAGTTTCATAAACTTGAGGTGGGTAACCCATTCATCTTTGTATTTTGAGCAAGAAGAGAATAGCTGCTCGGTCCGCTGGTGATGAGGAATTTGGACAGAATCTGCCCTCGAGGAGCTTACAGGTAACTCGAGGAGTCTGCTGGTTAAAAAATGACACATGGTGATGTGAGTACAATGGGGGAAAAGGGAGGAAAGGGAAGGAGAGTGACAGTTGTGCACAGAACTGTCAGGGAATTAGAAGGGAAGTGATCCCAAGAATGCACATACAGAAGGACTAGACAGGTAGAGGAAACACCTTGCAAAGCAGCAGCAGGAGTATTCAGAGATTATAATCCCAAATCACATATGCTGGAAGGTGGCAGTATAGAAGACAGAACTTGAACTGACTGGGAACAGCATCACACAGGGATTTACAGGCCATGGTAAAGAGTTTGTACTTCATCTGGCAGGGAGTGGGATGCAGAAGGCAAAGGTCTTAGTATGGAAGCAATATGGTCAGATTCACATTCTGCAGAGAGCATGTTGGCTGAATCATTGGAGTGAGGCCAAGTGCACACAGATGACTTGATGAGGTGCTATGACAATAGAGCAGGTCAGAGGAGACTAGGGCCGTAAGTAAAGCAGAGGCTGGAAATGTGGAGTCTGGGGAAGCTTAACAGGTTTACAAAATGGAATGGACACGATTTGATGACTACATATGAGGGTCTAGTGAGAAGAAGGTACTCAAGACGTTTCCAAATTTGTGGTTTGGGAGACAGGTAAATGGTGGTGCTACCCATCAGAGTAGAAAATACAGGACTGGTGTCGGGGGAGAGGAGCAAGCTGAGAATAAATGGCAAAAATGAGACCTTGGAACATTTTGAGTATGGGATGAGTGCAGGCCTTTTGAATAGAGAACAATGCAATGTGATGTCCTTGTAGAACTCCCCTAGGAAAGGCAATTTCTCATAGCTATTTTTTTAACTTTATTTATTTTAATTTGACCAGAGACGGACAGAGTGAGAGAGAAAGAGAAAGTGAGAAAGCAAGCTACCAGGTCCGGGACTGGAACTGTGGTCAGCCATGTGGGAGTCCAGCACCCTTAACCATACACACCACCTGCCAGTCCCTCTCATAAGCGTTTATAATAAAACTTGTGCCTCGTGTTTCCTGTTTAAATTTTATATGTTGTTATTCTCTCTGCCCCTTAGAAAATACGCATTTTCTACTGTGCTATCTGTCCCAATTAGTGATATTGCTCACCACTTAACCCAGCTCATCACCCAACATCGATATCAATTTCTGGGACCAGCAGTTGGTGAAATGGCTATGTCGCTGGACTCCCACGTAGTCGACCATGGTTCGAGTCCCAGACCTGGTGGCTTAAACTCACGCTGGGTGCGTGTGCGTGTGTGCCCAAGATCCCGAGAGGAGAATGGAGGAGAAGGGATTGCGGCGTGGCCATCCCTCCTGGGGGGTGATTTCTCGCTTTCTGTCTCTCTGTCTCTCTCTATCTGATGAGTGCATGCACCCTATAGCAAAAAACCTCTCAAAAGAAAAAATCAGTTTCTCTCTTTTCACTAGTCACAATCAAGGGGTCACACAGAATGTTTTCTAACCACTCTTCTCCTCTCCTCGTGATGGTCACTGTTGACTCAGCATGGCTGCCCACGGCCGTATACACACACCCCCTCAGTCCGCCCAGCCAGTTTCTTTTTCCAGACTGTTGCAGTGGTTTCCTAATTGCCACTTCTGCCTCTAATCTTTCCCCTGGACTTTGGTTATTCACACTGTTGCCAGAGCAACCCTTCTATAACACAAGTTTGGTGACATCACTTTGTTATTTAGAAGCATCAATAGCTCTTCAATGCCTACGCTGCCATGTACAGACACCTTGGTTCTTCATTATTTGTGTTGAACATATGTTTTAGACATGGCAAAGTACTCCTTCCTTAATATGTGATAACTCAATTGACTTTAAATATTGCGACCCAAAGGCACCCGAACATATCAGGTGTTCAGAATGTGTCACATGGAGTTTCAAGGCTGAATATCTGCTCTCTTGGGTTTCAGACTTGCTTGGGGCCTGTTATTCCTTTCTTCCTGTGGAATGGGAATTTCCTCCCCAGGTCTGTTCTGCCATTGTATTTTGGGTGTGTGTAATTTGTTTTGATTTCACAGGCTTATGGCTAGAAGGAGTTTGCGGGAGTCCCAGATGAAACTTTGGATTTTTGATTGTGCTGAAATAGGTTGAGAATTTTATGACTATTGGGATGATTTTGTATGTGAGAAGTACATGAATTTAGGGAACCAGAGGCAAAATGCCATAGTTTCTAGGTCCTCCTCCCAAATTTGTGTGCTGAGATTTGGTTGTTGAGGAATTAAGAGGGTAAAAAAAAATTTAATCGGACTATGGTGTTGAAAGGTAGGGGCCATTGGGAAGAAATTAGGATTAAGGTCATTGGGGTGGACCGCTATGGTTGGCTCTTGGTGGGTTTAGAAGGAGAAACAAATAAGCACAACCCACGAACACATTCTTTTTTTTTTTTTTTGGAGAGGTTTTATGCTATAGGGCACGTGCGCTCACCAGACAGACAGAGAGAGACAGAGAGACAGAAAGAGAGAAATCACCCCCCAGGAGGGATGGCCACGCCGCAATCCCTTCCCCTCCATTCTCCTCTCGGGATCTTGGGCACACACGCACACGCACCCAGCGTGAGTTTTAAGCCACCAGGTCCAGGATGCGAACCGCAGTCGACTACGTGGGAATCCAGCGACATAGTCATTACACTAACTGCTGGTCCCATTAGTCTTAGTTTTGAATATAATAAATATTGATAGATATAACCCACACAAAAATAGTGCATTGGGGTCCTCAAAAATTTAAGAGTATAAAAGTCAGATACAGACGCACAACAAGTTCCAAGACCCCATTTCCTCTCAGAAAGTGTTGCCTAGAGAATGTTTTACTCTCTCTGGTGTGTAGGTTCGGTATAGAGGCAGAGGGTTAATCACTTATAGTTTAGGACAGCCATTGTCTGAACCGACTCTCTCCATAAGAACAGCTCTTTGGCTTACTTGGGAATCAGCAACTAGCATTGGACTTAATCTCTGGTGTATGGACAGACTCTTGTGTCCATTCTCCCTATGGTAACTCTCTCAAAGTGTTCTTCTCCCAGCATCATGGGACCTCAACTCCTACATAAAATCTGTTCAACGGTGAGTTATGATAATTAGCTCCTGGAGGATTTACCAAGTACAGAGTTTCTGAAATGTTCTCTCAATAAAAGAGCCATTCAATGATGAAAAAAAAGAAAATAATACTTAATCATGGTATTGCAGAATTTCTAACAAAAATCTATAATTAAAAAATTGATCCACAAAATATTACCATTTTTTATTCAATTGCCAAAAAAAAAAAAGTTCACCTCTGTTTTTTTTTTTTTTTTTTTTTTTTGAGAGATTTTCACTGTAGGGCGCGTGCGCTCGCCAGACAGACAGAGAGAGACATAGAGACAGAAAGCGAGAAATCACCCCCCAGGGGGAATGGTCACACCACAATCCCTTCTCCTCCATTCTCCTCCCGGGATCTTGGGCACGCACGCACACGCGCCTGGCGTGAGTTTTAAGCCACTGGGTCCGGGACACGAACCACGGTCGACTACGTGGGAGTCCAGCAACATAGCCATTACGCTAACTGCTGGTTCCCTCACCTCTGGTCTTATAGCAAATTAGCCTAGCAACATTTAGACATCCATTCAAGGAATGTTTATTAACTACCTAGTAGATGTTAGGTACACTTGGTGAAAATTTGTAAATATGTTTTTAAATACCCAGCCTAGAAGCTGTTCTGTGTCCTGTGGATGCCTTCTGATACATAGACAACGAACCTTGGCTTTTATACTAGAGACCAGGACAAACTATGCATACAATGTTTATTATACTTCATTAACAGAGGAACCTTTTTTTTTTTTTTTTTGGAGAGGTTTTTGCTATAGGGTGCGTGTGCTCGCCAGACAGACAGAGAGAGATAGAGAGACAGAAAGCGAGAAATCACCCCCCAGGGGGAATGGCCATACTGCAATCCCTTCTCCTCCATTCTCCTCTCGGGATCTTGGGCACACATGCACACGCGCCCGGTGTGAGTTTTAAGCCACCGGGTCCGGGACTCGAACTGCGGTTGACTACATGGGAGGCCAGCAACATAGCTATTATGCTAACTGCTGGTCCCACAGGGGAACCTGTTTTAAATGGACCACACTGGGCAATTAAATTGGTAGTTTACTTCCAATTACAGTCTCCAAAGGAAAGCTCAAGGTGTAAATTGCAGTATCCATAATAAATAAAATAGAGAAAAGGAAGAGAGCCAGGTAGCTTAGGCTAATCTATAGTTATTCCCATCAGCAGGGTCATGAAATGGAAATAAGCAGTGGCAACTGACAATGTACTAAGACAGAAGACTAAGCAGTGGTATTTTAAGGCTTTCGCACATGCCGGCTAGATACAGGCCCGGAGATGATTTATTATTTGCTGTCTTTGAGCAGATGGTTTTATCTTAGGTTATGGCGTCAAACGAGCTCCCTTAGTGGTATGCTGTTTACACAGGCCAAACAGAGAATCCGAAAAACAATTTGACCTAATGAAGGACTGAAACTAAACAGGATTCTCAATTACCCTTATTTCAGGGAAATATTATTGCTGACTGATTAAATGAGACTTTTGTTGTCTGGAAGCCTTTCTGGGAGGAAGCATCAGTTATAGACAGTCTGGGTTTGGGAAATGAGACAACTTTCTATCTCCAATGAGCCTCTAATGGATTTAGTTCATCTTGAATGGTTACATGAAAAGATAATGAGATATAGAGTTCAAGCCAGGTTTCTGCTCTTTAGATGCCATTATTGGCAAATAATAGCCCATGCTTATTTATTTTTATTTTTAATAGCCCATATTTACATGGTTTAATTCTCTAAGCTATAATAAAAGAGCCCAATGAAAAAAATGATAACATCGAAGTTATTTTCATTTATCTTTCATTACTTTGGAGGTAAACGTGTCACTGCTGCTGATGTAAATGAGTATATAACAATTACGTAAACAGCAATAAAACAAATCAACACGCAAGAATTAGCCACTATTAAAAAACAGCTATGCTGCCCTGGTAGGGATAGATGTTCTTTAAAAATTTATAACTAGAGCTGCCATTTATAGAGCTGTTGCTACGTACTGTTTCTATTTGTTGGGACGCCTGGTATGTGGGTGCCAAACCGACTAACCCATCTCTTGTTACTGCACAGAAGCCTGTGCTGTGGAAAGGGCATTCCAGCGCTGTAGTGCATTTTGGCAGGAAGATATACCTGAGTAGGTTTTAACGTTATTATTTCAAACATTATTATTTTGGTCACTGATCTTTGCCGAGTGATTACAATGAAGAAGTTGTCTTGGGTGCATGGGAGCTTACGGTTTAATCCTAAAACAAGTACATGATGTATAATTAAAACTGCTTGATAGGGACCAGCAGATGATGTCATGGTTACGTTGCTAGACTCCCACATAGTCGACCACAGTTCAAGTCCCAGACCTGGGGACTTAAAACTCAAGCCAGGCATGTGTGCATGTGTGCTCAAAATCCCGAGAGGAGAATGGAGGAGAAGGGATTGAGGTGTGGCCATCTCTCCTGGAGGGTGATTTCTCACTCTCTGTCTCTGTCTCTCTTGAGAGTGCATGCACCCTATCGCAAAATTCTCTCTCTCTCTCTCAAAAAAAGAAACTGCTTGATAAAAACTATGATACAGGTGAAGATTCCCCACCACTTTCATTATAGTAGAAAGTTGACTGAATACATTTAGTAGTATTGTGAGCGAAATTTTAGTACCCAGATTAAAGTGATATTAAGGATTTATATCAGCAGAAACCCCAAACTTACCATTGCCTATGGGGCCCTAGGTGCTCTGGCCCCAAGCTCACTCTCCCTGACCTAACCTGTACCTCATTTCTCCCCATTCACATATTCCACCTATAATCACCTTCTCTCTGAGCCTGAAACTCTCCAATCTCCCTCCAGCCTCCTGGCTTTTGCTATTCCCTCTGTCCTCGCCACTTGGTCTTAACCCACATGCACTCTCTTCAGAGAGGTCTTCTGAGACTCACCTCTCAGAGGCAGCCCACCGCGCTCAAGCTAATTTGTTTCATTTAATGGTCTTTAGAACACCTGTCAATATTAGAAAATGTCTCTCTTATTTGTGTATCTATTTATTTTCAGGCTCTCCATCCCCAGCTTTTCTTTCCCCCCATTATATCCTTTTTTTTCAAATACTCCACTCCTATTTTCCTTCTCCCACAGAGTTAACATTTTTTAAGGTTTTTTTTTTTTTTTTTTTTTTTTTTTTTTTTGCCAGAGGGCTCATGCCCTCTCCTGAGAGAGACAGAGAGAGACAGTGAAAGGTAAAGTGAGAAGTCACTCCAGGGAGGGATGGCTACACCATAACCCTGTCCCCTCCATTCTCCTCCTGGGATTTAGTCATACACACACACATGCCCAGTGTGATTTTCAAGACACCAGGTCTGATCTTGAACTGTAGTAGACCATGTGGGGGGGTTTAGTGCCTTAACCACTACACCACCTGCTGGCCCCCAGAGTAAACATTTTAATGTGCTCACTTTGTATTTTCTAATCTGTATGTGTTTTTACAGTGAGTATTGTATTTTGTGCACATTATTTTAAATTTATGCAAAAGCTATTGTGTGACATACATATCTCATTACTTTTCTCCCCTTTTGTACTAGGTGTTATATTTTTAAAGTATATCATTTTGCTTTGTGAACATCTAACCTGTCATTTCTAAGTTTTATGTTATGTTTTATGGCATTTGAGGGGACTTCAAAAAGTTTGTGGGTTGGGACCAGCAGGTGATGTAGAGATTAAGATGCTAGAGTCCCACATGACTATGCTTTGAGTCCTGGACCTGGAGACTTGAAAATCATGCTGGGCACATGTGTGTACATGCCCAAAATCCCAGGAGGAGAATGAAAGAAGGGATTGTGGTGTGGCCATCCCTCTGGGCAGTGATTCCTCACTTTCCTTCTCACTATCTCTCCCTGCTAAGCACACAAGCCCTGTGGCAAAAACCAAAATAATAAGAAAATAAAACAAAATAAAATGAAAGTTTGAGGGTAAATGGAACTAAAATACAAGTTTATTTTGGCGTAATAAGTTTTGAAATTCATGCATAGTTTATTTATAATGCACATTTTCCCATTAGCTTTTCGAAGACCCCTAATATATCTACCAATAACTTACATATTCACCCTCTTACAGATGAATATCCAGGTGCCCTCTAGCCCCTAATCTTAATAGCAAAAAGAGAAGTTGCAATATATGTCTTTGTATATGTCTTCTTAGGGATCCTTGTGAGAATTCCTCTGGGATGTGTAGTATAGTAGGAAGCAGAATTGCCAATAGGCTGTAAATATTCTTGAGTAAATCCTTGCAAATGGCCCTCTGGAATGGCTTTTCCAGTCTAATCTTACCACTGTCCTAGGATTTGAGTTTATGAGGTCAAGGCCTGTATCAGCTTGTTCCACTAGCACTCACTGTTTAAGTACAAGGGGGAGAAGCGGAGAAGCAGGCTTCCTCCAGAATAGGACCTTCATCTGGCTGCTATAAGATACCACATTGAGACAAAGCATTAAGAGGCTAAAATAGGAACCAGCAGTTAGTGTAATGGCTATGTCGCTGGACTCCCATGTAGTCGACCGTGGTTCACGTCCTGGACCTGGTGGCTTAAATTCACGCTGGGCATGTGTGCATACGTACCCAAGATCCCAAGAGGAGAATGGAGGAGAAGGAATTGAAGCATGGCCATCCCTGCTGGGGAGTGATTTCTCACTTTCTATCTCTCTGTCTCTCTGTCTGTCTGGCGAGCTTATGCATCCTATAGCAAAAACCTCTCCAAAAAAAAAAAAAAAGAGGCTAAAATATATTGCATACTAAACTGTGTAAGGAGCAAAGACAAAGAGAAAGTAAAGGGTCAAGAAAGTAGAGGTCACTGTAAGGCCAGAAACATGTAAGGCAAAAATAAACTCTAAGGATGGGAGATTGAGGTCATAAAGAATCATGCCTTATCTTAGCCTGGGCTCTCTAGAAAACACATCTTAAGGCGAAGCTCACATGTTAATAATACTTTATTCCACGTGTTATCCTGGGGAAGCAAGGTTGAATGAAAAAGGAAAATGAGAGAGTAGAAAAAACAGATTCAAGGTGGGACATTGTCAATCAGTCTAGAGCTTCTGCAGACAATCAAGCGTGCTAGAATAATCAGAAGTATAGAACGAGGCATCTTTGAACACTTCTGGGTGAGCAGAAAGGTTTATCTATTGTCTTTTTTCTGGCTCCTTCAAAGTGACTCCATGGGCATTCATTCCACTGTATTTTCAGGTTGTGAATTGGGCCTCTACAAGCAGCAGAAAGGGAAGTCAGACTTTCTGTTGGTTTCTTTAGGCCAGCTTCTGAGGGTCCTTCTCAAGTGGGTATTGCAGAGGCCAAGCTGGTCTGGCCTCTTATCCAAAGGAAGTCGGGATCGTGGACAGTGTTAGCTTGGACTTTACAACTGTGGGAACCACATGAGATGTTGCTGGGCCCTTTCTGGCTGAGAAGCAAAGCAAAGAGCTGAAGCCTGGGGGGCAGGCAGGGCCAAGCTGCTCTGGGTGCACATACAGTAGGAGCATCAGTGTTTTGGTGGTTTCTAGGTGTGACCGTGGGAGTGAATGAAGCTGAGTGAGATAAAGGATATTTGATATAAAACAAACAAACAAGCAAACAAACAAAAAACGAAGTTGAGAGGTCCAAGTGTTGGATGGATGGTTCATATTGACTTTTTTGTTTGTTTGTTTTTGCCATAGGGCATGTGTGCTCCCTAGAGAGAGACAGAGAGAGGGAAAGTGAGAAATCACCCCTGGGGTATGGCCACACTGCAATCCCTTCTTCTCCAGTCTCCTCTCAGGATTTTGGGCATGCATGCACACGTGCCCAGCAGGACTTTCAAGCCTCCAGACCTGGAACTCAAACCGTGGTTATTCATGTGGGAATCCAGTGCCTTAACCACCATACCACCTACTAGCCCCCCCATGCTGACTTAATTTTGTTTTCTTTCTCTCTCTCTGTCGTTCTTTGTCTCACTTTTTCTCTCAAGGGAAATAGGGACCATAAGGAGTTCTGCCAGACTGTGATTCTACCCCCAGCCTTCCAGCCAGCCAAGGTCAGGAGTACACCAAAGGGCACAACCAATGTGTTTAGGTCAACCTGGAATTTCAACCTAGGGCTCCATCATTTTGTACCACCCCACCACCTGCATTGTTGTGGTCTGGCCCATATTGACTTTGAAATAGCACAGTATGGCAGGTGACTAAACACTGTGACCCTGGTACATAGAGTGTATACTGGCTATATTATTTAATAAGCACCCATAACTAGACAAATTATTATTCAGGTAAGTCAATGCAGATAAAATCAGAAAATGAAATGTATTTATATTGTGTACCTTTATAGGAAAAATTTACTATCACCTGATTGTTAATTAGGCGGATTGCTCTATGTTAAGCATCATTATTCCAAACAATTGTCTAATATTCTAGAAAGAAAATGAAGAACATGCTCCAAATTCTTTCTAGAGAATTTCAGAAAGAACCGTGTATTAATTCTAGTTTTGGATCTACTGTGGGTACTGGGAGAGACACAGCACAGATGACTCAGATGTGAACCATGCCCTCCAGGTATTTACAGTCCAGCAGGAGAGATAAGGAATGTAGATGGATAACAATAATACAAAACAGAAAGTGACAAATACCATAAGCAGTGCCAAGATAAAGTACAATGCTGGGGGAGTTCTGAAGACAGAGCAGACTTCTGGAAGGAGGAGTCAAACTCTGGGGGTTGGGGGGGGAAGTATAGGGGAGAAAGGGAACCAAGAAAGGGGCTAAGAACCTAATTTTAGGAAGATTTAGAATGGGTGGCAGTGAAGGTAGGAAGGAAGTACACTTAAGGAGATTCTGGGCAAGAAATAGATCAATTCAAACTAGGGGACAAGTCCATTCTTGGTGGCACAGGGGTAGTGTGATGGTTCTTGATCCTAGAGCCACATGGAAGACCGGAGTTTGGTTCCTGGTCAGTCTGTCTACACAGGGCTAGCATACATGTGATTGTGATTTGGCTGGCTGGGAAGGCTTCAGGGAGTATCATGGCATGAAACCCTGTTGAGAGTGCTTCTGTTGTGCATGCACACTCACAAGAAAGAAGTCAATAAACTTTTTTTTTTTTTTAAATGGGGGGCTATATGGAGATACTGCCCGCTGCCTGAAGTGTCTGGAATATGCCAAGAGCCCATAAGACTCACTCTATTCCCTAGCAGGGATCAACAGGAAGAGATTTGGCAAATGAGAGGTCACCACTCTCTTGGAAAGAGAAGAATGAAATAGGGAATGATGTTCCCAGTGCTTGGCCTGTAAGATTATATGACACTAGTAAGGAGCTCCTGGAGAGGCAGTAGAGAAGCCATACATAGGGTTCTTTTTCAACTCTTGGTAAAGAGTTTGATGCTGTTCTTGTTTAAGAAAATAGAGACTGTTGGGGCCAGCAAGTGGCATGGTGGTTAAGGTGCTTGACTCCCACATGGTCAACAGTGGTTCGAGTCTTGGACCTGGTGGCTTGCTTTCTCACTTTCTTTCTCGCTGGTGAGCACACTTGCCCTATAGCAAGTTAAAAAGTAATAATAATAATAGGGGCTAGTAGACGGCATAGTGAAAAAGGTGGTGGACTCCCACATGGCCAACTACCTGACAACTTGAAACTCAAGCTGGGCACATATGCACGCATGCCCAAAATCCTGAGAGGAGAATGGAGGAGAAGGGATTATGGCATGGTCATCCTCCCACAGTGTGGGGGGGATGATTTCTCACTTTCTTTCTCTCTGTCTCTGGTGAGCAACATGTATCCTATAGCAAAATCTCTTCAAAATAATAATGATATTGGGAACCAGCAGTTAGCGTAATGGCTATGTCGCTGGACTCCCACGTAGTCGACCGCGGTTCGTGTCCCGGAACTGGTGGCTTAAGACTCACGCCGGGCGCGTGTGCGTGCGTGCCCAAGATCCCGAGAGGAGAATGGAGGAGAAGGGATTGTGGTGTGACCATCCCCCCTGGGGGGTGATTTCTCGCTTTCTGTCTCTATGTCTCTCTCTGTCTGTCTGGCGAGCGCACGCGCCCTACAGTGAAAATCTCTCCAAAAAAAAAATAATAATGATATTAATAAAATTAAATAAATAATTCTTTTTAAAAAAGAAAATAGAGGATAAATGAAAGGATACAAATGTTTAATTGTCTTTCCAATAATGAAGAGACTTGAGCTATGTATGTCCTGAAAACATTAGAATTAAAACAAGGTTCTTATCTTAGAGTCTAGCAAAGAAGGTAAATAAGTTAACAAGTATTTGTTTTTAAATAATTATTTTATTTATTATTATATTTTTTTAATTTGACCAGAGAGAGAGAAAGTGTGAAAGCAAGTTGCTGGGTCCAAGACTCGAACTGTGGTCAGCCATTTGGAAATTCAGCACCTTAACCACCACACCACTGACCGGCCCCAGTTAACAGGTATTTGTACCATGGAACAGTGCATTGCTGTAAATCACAAGGGAGACAGCCACTATCCTGCACAGTCAGCGGGACTTTGTGGAAGAAATAAGTGGCATTGAGAAAGGGATGGTGGGCTGAGGGGATTTTAGAAAACAGGAGCACCGTGGTGGAATCATTTGGCTGTTTCATAACCATATCAAATGATGCTGGAACCCAGGCAGCAGAAGCAGCAAAGGCAAATGGTATTTGTCCTGGGTCAGGGTTTGGCAAAGCCCATCAGAAAGAAGGTTTATTATCTGTTGACCAGGATGTGTATGGTGGTCTCAACTGGGCTGGAATGAAGTGTATATCATGCTAGGTAAAATATCTTCACAACTTAAATTATGTATAGCAATTTAATGTATGAATAATAATATTAATTAATTAATTAATTAAAAAAATAAGAAAGGTCCCAGTGACCTAAGTTTCTAGCTTCAGCAACTGAAATAGCTGCTCATGGAGTCATTGTGGTAAGATAAGCAAGACTGGAGACCGAGGAAAGACTAAAGGTGAGAAGAGAAAAGAAGCAAGAGATGGTGAGAAAATGGAGTGTGAGCCTCCAGGATGGTGGCTGTCCTCCTTACCTCTCCAAGACACCATCTGCTGATGCACAATAGGGAGCTCAGCTTGAGCTTTGGAGAGCTCCGTGCTGGAGTTCTCAAGCACGAGGCTGATCTGACTGGTGATCTGACAAAACCCGTACAAGGGCAGCTAGAACCTCCTGTGTGAACATTTTTTCCCAGGAAAATAGGATTCAAGTTAGATGAGCTTGAACTAGACTTTTGCCAACCAGAGACTTGGGAGTCTGAACTCAGCTTCGAAGCATCACTTTAATCTGTCCCCAGCTCTGCCCCTTGGAAGCAGGCTCCCTCAAAAAGAGAAAGCAGACTCAAGACAGATCTCTGTAAAATAATGAATGTAAAACAGGAAGATCCTTTGATCCTCATAAGCTATCTCTGAGCTCTATGATCATGAGAACCGTAGTGCCTGAGGTGACAGTGTTTAGCAGAGACCAGGATACCCAGTGGCGTGGAGGCACATTCAGTGGGAAGAGGCTATTCATAAGCACAGGTCTTGTACTGCCAGTGGGCACAGAGGGGGCTTGAAGAGGGGTGGGTTCCTCAATTTGTGGCAGAGATAGGCCAGTGGATTTTGGTTTCTCATTGTCTCTGTAGAAGCAGAAGAGGTCAGGTGGTTTTTGTTTGTTTGTTTCTTTTTTATTTTCCTTTTATTTTTTTACTTCTTGCTATAGGGTGTGTGTGCTCACCAGAGAGAGAGAGAGACACAGAAAAGAGAGAGAGAGGGAAAGTGAGAAATCATCCTCCAGGAAGGATAGCCATGTTGTAATCCTTCTCCTCCATTCTCCTCTCTGGATTTTGGGCATGCATGCACATGTGCCCAGTGTGTTTTTCAAGTCGCTGGGTCTGGGACTTAAGTTGCACAGGCCATGTGGGATCCAGCTGCCTTAATCACCATGCCAACTGGCTGGCCCAGAGGTCAAGGTTTTAGACTTGGGAATTCCATAGATTGGCCCTGCAGTGGAGCTTTGTGACCCGGTTAGTTCCTTTACTCTGAGTTTGCTTCCCCACTGTGGATGGGGTACATGAGAGGCATGCAGTTTAAGGATAAGGCACAGAGTTGGAGGACATTCCTTCTGCCAGAAGATGCTTCCTTCTCTCCCCTTGTCTGACTCTTACTGATCTTCAGTTTAAATGCTGCTTTGTTTTCCTTGAAGAAGTCATCCCTGAGTCCCTGCAGCAGACTTTAGATGGCCTGCCCCACATTCATTGCCATCCCCTCCTTTTTGCTTGAGTGTCCACTCTTCAAAGACTGCAATCCTGCAGAACTCAAGAGGCAAATTCTGAAGACCAAAGCCAGCCATGGTCATGCCCCACTATTCCCAGCATATCAGGGGGAAATGTGACTCAGCTGTCACTATGGCAGGTGACAAGAAGTCTCCTGGCAGCTTCTGAGAAAGTCTCCCCACGCTTGCTACTTTGGAACCTTGTCAGGAGCTGCGTTAGCCACCTGGGGACCACAGTGGGACAGCTCTGGGGACAAAGCTGGCATGGATGAAGGAGACGGGGGTAACGGCTACAACCCCGGGCCTTCCTGGACATTGCTGAGTTGCTGAACTCTCTGACTAGAGCCTCCTGACCTTGGGACTTCTTGCCGTGTGAAACAGTTAAGTTTCCTTATCATTTAAGACATTTTAAATTGGGTTAATTATTAATTGCAGCCTCCCACATGGAAATTATGACTCCCTATTTTTCTCTCATAGTTTCCTTCCTAGCATGTATCACAAATATAGTGGCTTTTGTGTTTCTTAAATGTCTCTTTCTCCCAATGGATTGAGCACTCTAAATTGGCAGAGATCACAAGTTAATTTTGTTTATCGCTAAATTCTTGGGTTTCAGCTGAGACATAGGAGATGTTGGAAGCATATTTTTTTGAATAAGCTACTCAAAAATAGTCATTGTTCTCTTCCTCTCCTTTTCAGCAGGGTAGAGTTGAGAACACAGGATTTCTAGACAGCAACCTAAGTTCCATCTCAAACTCTGACTAATTGGATTACGGTGAGCCACAGTCTACTCTTGCATCAGTGGCTTTCAAATTTTACTCAATGAATAGTAAGAAAACATATATTAAATAGTTGACCAATTGTACACACACACACAAAACAAAATGTTTATAAAAACATTTACACTTATTATATACAGTATGCTTTATTTTTATATCATGTGTACTGTTTAAATAATGCTAGCTTTGACCTAATTCATCAATTTTATGATCTGTTAATTAGCAACCCTAGGTTCAAAACAACCTGGAGTAAATGAAAAGTAAGGACATTGAAAAACCTTTGCTTTTTCCCTCTTTGATTTTTCCGTGCATAAACATGCGGTTCATTGATTTAAACATCCATTTCATAGCGACTTCACAATGACTTATTTTCCCTTTAGCCTTGGAATTCTTCCTTACCCTGTTTTATTTGGGGGTGGTGGTGGTGGGGTGGGGAGAAACTGCGTAAAATAAACAGATAAGTTGGTGAAAAAGTACTTGGAACTTTTACTTCTTATTCTCCAGTTAGTGTGAAAATAAATGGCACTGTATTCTTCCTCCTCTGAAGCTTAATGGCCCCATTCAACATATTTCACACGGGCTTCATGCCTACATAGGTGCGCGTAACAGTGTGCGGCGGAGTTACCTGAGCCCCACTGCCACCATGTGGTTTAAACCCCAGGAGAGTTGGGTTCTAACTCATTCTCTGGACGCACAGTGAAGGATAAACCCTTCCTGTACTTGCCATTCCTCAACACAGAAACTGCCCTGTCCTCAGTGGATGTACGAGTGAAATTCCTCCAGGGGCGGGAGGAAGGGGAGACCACAGGGAGGTCTCAGAGCGCCAGAGCACAGCAAACACTGCGGTGGGTGTATATATAGATTGAGAAAACCGTAGCGTCCGAATCCGTGGGAAACATGTACTCAGCAGGCAATGGGAGAGCCTTAGCTTCATGGGCAACCCAGAAAGGTCCCTGGCCAAAGACCTACACATTCGGGAGGTACAATCTCTGTCCCTTGAAACTCAGTTCAACTACTGGCCCTGGCATCACGTGAATTGGCAAACTAGAGCGGTTTATGACTCCAGAGTCCAGGAAGAGCACGTCGCCAAGCTGCACAGGAGGTCACATGTCGTCTGGAAGGTCACTGGCGTGCCAGAGGAGCGCAGGTCCAGGACAGTGCGCCTGTTTGCGCTCTGGGAGGGAGGCGAGGTGGAAGTCTGCAGTGAAAACAGACGGAGGGCTGGGGGAGAGGGAGGGGAAGGAAAAGATGAACACCTTCCTGAACTTTCCTCTCCCCTTGTCCCACACACTTGAAATAGAAATAATAATAACATGGGGAAAAACAAAAAAACAAACAAACACAAAAAAACCGCTTACAACCACGGTGTTATCGCCCTACTTAGGTGCCTCACACCGGAAGGTAGAGGTATAAAGTGCAGACTGCGGCTGTCGCCGCTGCTCATCGCGGGAGTAAAGGTTCGGGCTGGCGTGGGTGCGCGCGCGGGGCACCCCACCTTTAGGGAAGCCGGCTCCCTGCTATGGCACGCCATAGCCCCGGCTGACCCCCGCCCTCCTCGTCCCCTCCCATCCC
>NW_006159811.1:2404247-2427139 GCF_000334495.1 Tupaia belangeri chinensis
TGTTTGCATGTGGCTGTGTGCACGCGTTGCATTCGCTAGGTGTGGCAGCATTTCGTGATCCCCTGGAGACAGGAGAAGGCTCCTCGTTTTTAAGAAGCTCAGCTGGGCGGGAGGGGTGAGCTCAGCCCCACTGGGGCGACCTCAGCGTTCTCTACGCCTTATTCCGGAGCAGCCCTGGAGCCTGTCTGTGGTTGCAGGCTGGGGGCTTGGCGGTGCTGTCAGGGTGTGCGCTCCCAGCTTCGCTTCTCCGTGGCTGCTAGGAGACGCGTACTCAGGCAAGGACTTCGGCGACTCCTTGTAAACTTGTGTGGGTGTCCTGTGTCACTCTCGGCACCGCGAGGCGCTTCCACTTGCCTGTATTTCGTGGTGATGAAAAAACAAGAGCAAACAAACGCCAACAAGAAATCAGGCGCGTTGGGGATGAGAGAAAAAGAAATGGGTTCCAGTTTCAGAAGCACTAGGGTGCAGACGCCTAGCAGCTGAGGCCGCAGCCCAGACTAGACAGCAACAGCGCAGGCAGAATTCAAAGGTGGAAAGGATGACCCCTAGACAGGCGCGTTGGCTTTTTGATCTTCCTCTTGTTCCTGAAGTTCCCAGGGGCTCCCTACTCCCACCCCTTTTTCTTTAAAGGAAGATAGCAACATACACCTGCACCCCCCCCCCAAACAAACAGTTCCTTAGACATTGTCTCTTTAACTCCTAACTCTTGGAGAAGGTGATCACTCCGCATACCCTCCGGTAGTTGTAGCCTAGTCGTTCTGTTTGGGTTTGCACAGGAGGGTATGAGATAATGCGGTGGAGAATTTTCTTTGGAGAATTAGAGGCCATCGTTTCCACTGGAACATTGCGTAACTACAAATAACCCACATAAAAAGATGATGCTGGGCCGTCCTTCTCCTTTACGTGAAATGCTGAAGTCCTGTCCTCGGAAGTCACTAAACTGAGGCTGAGAATTCACCTCCTCTCACGGCTTACGAAGTGCGGATGTTGCCCAAATCCTCCTGTCCCATCTCTTCCTGCTTCCTCTAGGCTATTTTCTGACCAATGACCACCTCTTCTCCTGTGTTTCCTGTTCTGTCCTCAGTGGTTCATTATCTTGGGCTTACATATACTCTCAAATTTCCACTCTTCTAAAATTCCTTTGCATGAACCGTGATACCATCTTAAATCCCTGCTCCGAGCGTTGGCTCTTCCTCACCGGGCTTCTATCCCATTCTTCCATGAAAGGCTGGATGCGGTGCTTTCTCCTCTGATCTCCTTTGCTTTGACACATCTGTGGGATGTGAACGCCAGCTCCGCTCGCCTCTTGAAACGCTAATCTCCACGGCCTCCGTGATACTTCTCCGGCCTGTCTCTTATTTGTACAACTTCTCCTCTTTCCTCAAGGTTCCTCCCCATCTCCCGCAAGTCATATCCCCAGGCGTTGCCTGTGTGGTCATACTAAGAGTAGAGACACTCCTTTCTCCTCTTCCTGAGTGATCTACCCACTAACGGGACTTCCGGTTGTACCTGTGGGGTGGTCTCCTGCCAGATCTTTTCTTCTTCGCTTCTACCTGCTAGACGTTTCTACATGGACGACCACTAGGAATCTCAAACATAGGCAAATCTAGAGTTACTACTCTCTCCACAAGGCGGGCTCTTCCATGTCAGAATCTGTGTTTTGTTTGTTTGCTACAGAGTACATGAACTCACTGGAGAGAGACAGAGAAAGAGAGATAAAGTGAAAAACAATTCCCACCCCCTGGAAGGGTGACCACACCACAATCCCTTCTCCTTTTATTCTCCCCTCAAGATTTATGGGCATGCATGTACACACGCCTGTCAGGTTCTTCAAGCTGCCAGGCTGAGGACTCCAACCTCTGTCAGTCATGTGGAATCCAGCCACCTCAACTTCCATGCCACCTGCTGCTCCCCCCTGTGTTATTTTTGAATGGATGGATGGATGAAGAGTGAAGAGTACACTTTCCTCCAAGTCTCCCAAGATCATAACCCTGGAATCATCCTGTCTTCATGTCACCTTCGTGACTACATTACACCTTAGTGACTACACCGCAGTGTTCCAGTCCTTCTCTTCTTTTCAGAATCCCCCCACATCCTCTCTCACTTTAACCAAAGAAACAGCTTCTCCTTACTGTGTCTCTAGTAATTTTTCCAACCTCTTATAGTCCTAGACACTCCTCCTCTCCTCCTTGCCAGTCTCCTAGGCACTTGCAGCTGCTTCTTTGGCTTTGGCCTCGGCCTCCATTTATGGGTCAGTAAGTGATACATATTCTCAGCTTCCATCCTTTGAATTTTCTAGCCTCTCACTTTTTACTTACTGTGCTTCTCTGCCATAAAGTTTCCGTAGATCTCTCGAACCGAGCGTGTCCAAAATGAACCTCACCATTGTATCCCTCAAATCTGATCCTCGTTTGAGTTAATGATATCACTTCCTCGCCACCTGCCACAATGTAGACTTCCAAAAGTCTGTTCTCTTTCTTCTTATCATTATTCAAATTCTGTCAGCATAATCTGACCTAGACCCCTAGTCCTACATTTCTGTGTGTTTGGTTTTAATGGAGCACCCCCAAATAGCTGAATAAAAGGCTAATAAAAATGGAAGTCAAAATACAGGATATGTGGCATTCGTAAAATTCACCGTGAACCTCTGCCTTGAGGAGGGCCACTTGAAAGAGATTGTCAACCTCAGGCGTAGCAGAAACTTTGTAAAATCAACTCCTGACTGATTGCCCAGTCAGGAGAAAATTACTTTCCAAATCAAGAGACTGTGGATAGAGAAAATAAACATTCAAAACTGAGCCCCAGGTCTATAGTCACATGGTCAGATGTGCAAATGCTTTTGAGAGATAAAGTGAAAAACAATTCCCACCCCCTGGAAGGGTGACCACACCACAATCCCTTCTCCTTTTATTCTCCCCTCAAGATTTATGGGCATGCATGTACACACGCCTGTCAGGTTCTTCAAGCTGCCAGGCTGAGGACTCCAACCTCTGTCAGTCATGTGGAATCCAGCCACCTCAACTTCCATGCCACCTGCTGCTCCCCCCTGTGTTATTTTTGAATGGATGGATGGATGAAGAGTGAAGAGTACACTTTCCTCCAAGTCTCCCAAGATCATAACCCTGGAATCATCCTGTCTTCATGTCACCTTCGTGACTACATTACACCTTAGTGACTACACCGCAGTGTTCCAGTCCTTCTCTTCTTTTCAGAATCCCCCCACATCCTCTCTCACTTTAACCAAAGAAACAGCTTCTCCTTACTGTGTCTCTAGTAATTTTTCCAACCTCTTATAGTCCTAGACACTCCTCCTCTCCTCCTTGCCAGTCTCCTAGGCACTTGCAGCTGCTTCTTTGGCTTTGGCCTCGGCCTCCATTTATGGGTCAGTAAGTGATACATATTCTCAGCTTCCATCCTTTGAATTTTCTAGCCTCTCACTTTTTACTTACTGTGCTTCTCTGCCATAAAGTTTCCGTAGATCTCTCGAACCGAGCGTGTCCAAAATGAACCTCACCATTGTATCCCTCAAATCTGATCCTCGTTTGAGTTAATGATATCACTTCCTCGCCACCTGCCACAATGTAGACTTCCAAAAGTCTGTTCTCTTTCTTCTTATCATTATTCAAATTCTGTCAGCATAATCTGACCTAGACCCCTAGTCCTACATTTCTGTGTGTTTGGTTTTAATGGAGCACCCCCAAATAGCTGAATAAAAGGCTAATAAAAATGGAAGTCAAAATACAGGATATGTGGCATTCGTAAAATTCACCGTGAACCTCTGCCTTGAGGAGGGCCACTTGAAAGAGATTGTCAACCTCAGGCGTAGCAGAAACTTTGTAAAATCAACTCCTGACTGATTGCCCAGTCAGGAGAAAATTACTTTCCAAATCAAGAGACTGTGGATAGAGAAAATAAACATTCAAAACTGAGCCCCAGGTCTATAGTCACATGGTCAGATGTGCAAATGCTTTTAATTGTGGCATAGATATGGAAACCAATTCTCACAGGGACAGCGCTGTGTGCTTGGCTTCAGGGAAAAGAAGAAAAAAATTTATATGAGGGATTTACAAAAAATTCATGAGAAATGAGTATTATGAAGAAAACTGCATGGATGTTAAATTTTTTTTTTGCACCAAAATGAACTCATACCTTACTTTTATTTTCCTTTGAACTTTTAAAAGTATGCTCATATATACAATGGAGGTTATGTTCTAGAAGAACTACCATAAGAGAAGCAAGGGTAACACCAAAGGCAGCAGTTTCAAATAGTTCTAGAATATTGTCTATAAAAGCCTGTATAATTCACTTCTCTGATTTCAAGAAAAACTGCCTGTATCATAAAAAAGAATCTATTCTGCTTTTCATCATTTATTGAAAGGAAGAAAAATTACAGGTACCTGTAGCAATGACTTTGATCAAGTACTCAATGATAATGATTTTCTCTTCTGACTACTGTGGAGGTGGGGCATTTTTTTCTGGAGTTCAAGACAGTCAAGTGTTCAGAATAGGATTGGGATTCTGGGCTGGCCTTAATTCTGTACTTACCACTTCCTAGTTTACTTCATCTTACCTCCTCTAAGCTATTTTCATCCTATCTCATACTCGTTTATGAGAAAATTATTTTTTCTAAAGGAAAATCTATATAACTTGTAAAAATAACTTGACCCACATTACAATCCAGATCCCACAATGTGGCATACAGGTTTTTTTTCAGGACATACTCGAGTATCTTACTTTTTCAACTTCCATCCATCATTCATTTAAGCCTGTTACCTGATCATATTATTGGCTTTCTTGCATTCATGTCTTAGTACATGCCACCAGTTTCTCCTATTTTTAACATCTTGAATCAGTGCAGAACATTTGTTACAACTGCTGAATCTAGATTGATACATCGTTATTAACTAAAGTCCATAGTTTAGATTAGGATTCATTAACATTTGGTAAATTTCAAGAAGCAGGATGATTGTATGGTGAGAGTCTATTTAGCTTTGTAAGAAACTGCCAAACTGTCTTTCAAAGTGGCTGTTTCATTTTGCATTCTCACCAGCAACAAATGAGAGTTCCTGTTGCTCCATATTCCCCACAGCATTTGGTGGTGTCAGTATTGTGTGCTGTAGTGGTTTGGACAGGTGTGCACTAGTATTTCATTGTTGTTTTGAGATTCCCTAATGGCACATGATGTTAAGTATCTTTTCATCTTTCCTTCAGTACTTGTGCATACTCTTTGGTGGGGTGTTTCCTCAGATCTTTTGTCCATTTTTCAGTTTGGTTGTTTGTTTTCTTATTCTTGAGTGTTAAAAGTTCCCTAGTTCCACCCATGACAAGATAGTTAAGGTGGTTTGATTCCACATGACCGACTGCACAGTTTGTCTTGGACCCAGAGGCTTGAAAAACATGTCAGGTATTATGTGTTCATGTGTGCAAGGGATCCTTAATGGAGGGAGAGATGGAAGAGGAAGAGATTGCACCACGATCATTCTCCATGGGAAGTGCCTTCTCTCTCTCTAGTGAGTGTATACACTGACAAAAATTAAAAAAAAAAAAATTCCTACTTTGCTAGATGCGTATTTTTCAAGTAATTTCTCCCAGTCTGCAGCTTATTGTTTCGCTATCTTAACTCATCTTTTGGAGAGCAGAAGCTTTTAATTTTAATGAAGTCTAAATGATAGATTTTTCTTTTCACGAATCATGTTTTGGTCTTTCATCTAAAAAGTCATCACCAAATTTAAGATTACTGGAATTTTTTCCTGAGTTGTCACCTAGGAGTTTTATGGTTTTGTGTCTTCTGTATAGGTCTGTGATCTATTTTAAGCTAATTTTTGTGAAAGGTATGAAGTCTACGTCCAAGGTCAATCTTTCCTTTTCTTCCTTCCACTTTCCCTTCTTTCCTCTTTTTTTTTCTTTTCTTTTCTTTTTTTTTTTTTGCATATGGGTGTCTAGTTTTTCTAGTATAACTTGCTAAAAAGACTATTCTGTCTCTATCATTGATTGGCCCCTTGGCTCCTCTGTCAGCAATCAGTTGACTGTATAGTTTGGTTCTACTTTTGGGCTCTATTTGTTCCTTCGGCATATTTGTCTATTCTTTTATCAGTACCACACTGTCTTGACTGTTATAGCTTTGGACTAAGTCTTGAAGTCTGCTAGTACCAGTTCTCTGACTCTGTTCCTCCTGTAATATTGTGTTGGCAAGTTTTATTTATTTATTTATTTATTTTTCTATTTGGGCTAAGTTCTTGTCATGGTTTATTTAATTGAACCTCCTAATAGCACTAAATGATGTGCAGCATTATCTATCTGCTCTCCTACCGATGTGGCTATCCATCTTTTCTATTACTGACATTGAGGTTTAGTATCTTGCCCAAGGGCATCTAAACTCTAAGTGAATGCACTGAGACTGAGGGGCTGGTAGGTGGCATGGTGGTTAAGGATGCTGGACTCCCACATGGCTGATTGCTGTTTGAGTCCCAGACCTGGTAGCTTGCTTTCTCACTTTCTCTCTCTCTCTGTCCCCCTCAGGTCAAATTAAAATAAACACATACATACATAAATAAACAAGTAAAATAATTCTTTTTTTTTTTTTAAAAAAAGAAAGTACTCAGATTGAGACTCTGGCTCTAGAACCTTAGCCAGTACAACACCATTTGCATATTTATAGACATGCACGTGGTCACACATATGGATAAATAAGTGTGTGTGTGTGTGTGTGTGTGTGTGTGTATTTATATCCGACTCCAGATGGGTATAGAGAGAAATAGATATTATTTAGACTGGAGCTGAGATTTTGGTTTCAAACCCCTTGAGGGCTGGAAGAAAAACAGACAACAAAGCCTAATTCTTTCTACCTTGACTGCCAGGGGTTAATTTGCTTGCAAAAACCTCCACTGTCAGTTTTGCTTTTCTCGTGTGTCTTCTACTTACCTCTTAGCAGACAGCACTTCCTAAATGGTGAGCAAATTAATGCACCAATAATTTGCAATATTATATAGTTTTTTTTCTTCTTGCTGTATATTTCTACTCACACTGTTCTTCTCTCCTGTCCCTGGCTGCAGAGGAGTTTTGCCATTTCAGTAAGCCACTTTTTTCTGGTTGCTTTCAAAGATGGTGGACCTTTTTGGTTTAAAGATTTTACTGCCTTTTGTGAAAATAAATAGTAGCTACACAAGAAAATTCTAAAGCTTGAAGAGTCTTTGCAGTCCTGAAACTGGCCTGTGTCATTCATAATTCTTTTTCATCTCCATCTTTTGGTGGGGCTTATATCCCAGGCTACTTTTTTCTAGAATCACTTCTTTTCGCAATAAAATAATGTAATTCATGTAGAATCAGACCCCTCCTACCCTCCCACACACCCCCAGGGAATAATATCATTTTTAAAGATCTCTTGTCTAAGAGATATCCAGTTTACCACACTTTGATCCCACCCAGAAATGATCCTATGTGGGGTTTCCTCACACCAAGACCCCTTTGTCCCTGTCCCCACACACACTATGATCTGCTAGTTTACTTGATACCTACTGATTTCCAGGAATGCATGGGGTTCTTTATAGACAAGTCTTTAATAACACTATAACAGGGCTATAAGGACAATCGTCCCTTGGTATGTGCAAGGGATTGCTTCTAGGACCCCCTCAGATACCAAAAATTCATGGATGCTCAAGGTTCTTACATAAAATGGAAGAGTATATATTTGTATGTAATCTATACATATTCTCCTATATACTTTTTTCATTAGAGAGATTTTTGCTATTGGGTGCGTGTGCTAGCTGGAGAGACAGAGTGAGATGAAGAGACAGAAAGCAAAATCACCCTCCAGGAAGGATGGACAGGCCACAATCTCTTCTCCTCCATTCTCCTCTGGGGATTTGGGCATACATGTACATGTGCCTGGCATGAATTTTAAGCCACATGGTCTGGAACTCAAGCCATGGCAGACTACATGGGAGTCCAGCTACGTAACCATTTTGCCATCTGCTGGTGCTTCCTCCTGTAAACTAAATCATCTCCAGATTGCTGATAATAGATAATGCAATATAAATACTCTATAAACAATTGTAATCCTGTACTTTTTTATTTGTATTATTTTTTATTGTATTTTTTTTTCTTAATATTCTTTTGAATCTGCAGCCGGTTGAATCTTTGAATGCAAAACCTTCTTATATGAAGGGGCATTTATCTATTTTTAGCTAAATTAAGAATCAGAGATTTTTTTTTTGAAAGGTTTTTGCTATAGGGTGTGTGTGCTCACCAGAAAGACAGAGAGACATAAAGTGAGAAATCATCACCCCCAGGGAGTGATGGCCACACCGCAATTCCTTCTCCTCCATTCTCCTCTCAGGATCTTGGGCATGCATGCACATGTGCCCAGCGTGAGTTTAAGCTACCGGGTCCGGGACTTGAACTGTGGTCAACTACATGGGAGTCCAGTGACATAGCCATTACGCCATCTACTGATCCCAAGAATCAGAGATTCTAAATAATTTATAGAAGGTTGGGAAAAGGCGGATTGTTTCTCACCTTAACTGTCTGGATGGTCTTCATTGCTTATGTTAAATTCTAGTCTTTATCTCCATACTCATTTCTTATTATATCATGTGCTGCCCTCAAAAAATAAGAATTATTTTAATAATCTATAGTTGATAGATTGATGGAGTAACATCCTGTGGTTCAGTTCTCTTTGTGGCTAGCAATACATATTTGGGAAAAGCTTATCTTAGTGACTGATAGAGGAAACAGAATGAATGAATCTAATTAGGTTTTATGAAGCTAGAGACTTGAAGCATCGGCTTCAGGGACAACAGGATTTAAGTGGGTGAACCAGCTAAGAAATCAGACTAGTCAATGTTGAGTCATTTGGCAACTTGTCTCTTAAATTAGTGACTTGAAAAATGAGTTAGTTACTCTCATTTTACCCTGCTTTGGGAGTCTAAATAACTGGAAAGATTTATACCACTTCCAAATTCATTAAAACGAGAGAATAGTTGGTGTTTTGGGAGAATTTAACACCTTCTGCCTAATTGCACTCTAGCTTTGTAAAGTTAGGGGATTGGCACAGAATTTTTTGACTAACATACGTAGCACAAGAATAATTCTAAGCGTTTTCATATTAAGGATGCGAGGATTGTTTTCAGAGACAGGGCCATGATATAGTGCATGACACTGAACTTCGGTCTTAGTAAACTGTGGTCTTGTGAATAAGGGATGACTTGATAGTTTAATATTCGATTTAAAAGGTTTTATGTTTGTTTTTTTCTTTTTTCTTTTTTCCTTTTATTTGTGATAGAGCAGATATGTGTATGAGAGGAAAGAGAGAGAGGGAGGAAGAGAGCAGTACCCTCTACAAGGCTCTTCTCATTTTGATCCCCTTTCTCTAGTCTGCTAGGATACCTTGGGCACCCACACAAGTGCTCAGTGTGTTTTTAGGCCTACTGGGCTGGGAACTTGAACCATGGTCGACATGTGGCTTCCAGCTCTGCAGTCTAGTACACTACTGGCTGCACCCCAGGGCTCGACCTGCTTTTGTTCTTTATAAAACAATTCCCTCTACTGTCCTTTCTCCCCTCCTCCTCTCATAGCCTAAGAATACTTGCCCAACAAGCCTGTCTAGAAGATGGCTCACTGCTGCATGTTAAGAACTTATGCACACATTCATTTACAATACCACTGGGAGCACCGCGATCATGCCAGTAATTCAGAATCTCATTCAAGTTTATTCTCAGGTCCCAATCTAACAGCTTCTATTACTTATTCAGGATATAAGTCAGTCCCAGGCCACCCCTTTGAATTCTAGTCTTTTCAGCCTTCTTATGTATTCTTAATATGTAAAAATAGCAAACACCGCCACATCAATGGGAACTTAAAGGTTAAACCTGCCACATCTCTGCAACATATTAGGACAGTCTTCTGGAAGCCAGTGTTTATTAATGACTACTTCAAACTTGAATACTATGAGGAATATCTGGGTGCTACAGAATTACTTTTATAAATACGTGTAGTTTTTGTTTATATCATCCATCTTAGGCAATCTGCACTGGCTGTTTGGTTGTACCTGTTTGCAACTGGAGGCTGTGTTATATCTTTACATCGATGTCTTTGTTGTTGTAGAGATCACAATTACTCCAGTTTGAAATTTGGAGGGAGAGCAGGGCAGGAATGTTTGGATTACAGCAATGAAAAAAAAATGCACATGAAAAAGTGTGAAGTTTAAATATTCAGTAGTTAGACTAAAGAGCCATAAGCCTTCTGATAATCAGAGTAGTATTTTTCCAAACCACCCGATCAAGTTCTACTTTTATGCTTTTGCTCATATGTTCCTAACACTTACAGATGGTTTATTTTTTATTTTCATTGGATTAACTCAATAAAACCAAGTGTCTGAGTCTCCACTAAAGCAATAGTAACAATGAAATCACAACTTTGCGAGACCAATTATTTATATGTCTAATCAATGTTAGAATAAATACATGGCTATTAAATAAAAAAATATTTCCCTGAACCAAATGAAATCATCCCTCATTGGGGCTAGCTGGTGGCATAGTGGTTAAGGTGCTGGACTCCCACATGGCTGACCTCGGTTCAAGTCCCGAACCAGGCGGCCTGCTTTCTCACTTTCTCTTTCTCTCTCTGTCTCTCTATGGTGAGCTCATGTGTCCTATAGCAAATTTAAAAATAACAATAATAATAATAAATAAAATTAAATAATTTTTTTTAAAAAAACCCTCATCTCTCATAAATCTTAACCTGTATAGCCCATCCTGAAACTCACTGGGCCTGCACCAAGGATATTCTTATAGGAGAGGGACAGAACCTTGCCCCATAGGTCATTTTTGGACCACTCTGGCTTTAGGACATGAAGTAAAGGATGTAGATGAATTCCCATACTTCTGTTTTTGTCTAGTGACTACAACCCAGAGCATTATTAGAAATGCAAAACTTAATAGGTAGATTCGGCAGGAGAAAAGTGTTCACAAGCCAGCACTGACTCTGCCTCCACCCCCCAAGGAAGGCAGATGTGTTATTTTCTAAATCAGGGGAAGGTTTCTTACTCTAGCTGCACTGGGAGCTGGGAATTGTGACATTTCCGAGCTTCTGTCGCCGTAGCTGCTCGTTTGTGTTTTATCTTTGCCATGCTGACATCCAAATCGCAGTTTTGTTGTGGTGATTTTGACAGCTGTCCGGAGAGAATGGCCCGAGAGAACAGCAGGTAATCCAGACTGCACTTAGGTGTGATATCTGTGCTCACAAAGCAAAGGGATGGGGGAAGAATGAACCGAAGTCCCAACTCCTCTTCCAAAAGGAATAAAGGACAGCAGCCAGTGGCTTTCCGGTGGAAAGGATAGGGCATTGGTTGCTGATCAAACAGTGATGACTGCTGTGTTTCTAGTTATGAAACAGATTGGAACGAGGGGGTCGGTGGGGATCGTTGGGAACTGAAACTCTACTCTGTCATTCCTAATCGGTGTGCCCTTTTTCAGGTCTCCGAGCAAGATGGGAAATGGTTCAGTGAAACCCAAACATTCCAAGTATCCAGATGGCCACTTGGGCAACCTCACTGCTGATGCCCTGCGGAGTAAGGTGACGGAACTAGAGAGGGAGCTGAGGAGGAAGGATGCTGAGATCCAGGAGCGGGAGTACCATTTGAAGGAGCTGAGGGAGCAGCTGTCGAAGCAGACTGTGGCCATTGCTGAGCTCACGGAGGAGCTGCAGAACAAGTGTATCCAGCTGAACAAGCTCCAGGACGTGATACATGTGCAGGGAGGGAGCCCACCTCAGGCCTCTCCAGATAAAGTGCCTCTCGAGATCCACAGGAAGACCTCGGGCTTGGTCTCCCTCTACAGCAGGAGGGGAGCAAAGGCTGGGGTGTCTGCTGAGCCAACCACCCGAACCTATGACCTCAATAAACCCCCTGAATTTTCCTTTGAAAAAGCCAGAGTCAGAAAGGACTCCAGGTAAGAAGTTCCCATGTCATTTGAACTCTGATGGCCTTAAATATTATGAAATATTAGAGTGATGGCTATGAAGCTTTCCTAATAGTAAAGGACTTATTAACCCTTTTGGATTGGGGATAGAGGAATTTCTCAAATGGTTTTGTTTTGCAAAAAGGATCTCCTTGTAAGTAGACATGTTTCTTAAAGCAAGGATTTTTACTTTACCTGGACTTTGCTATGAGAAACACACACACATACACACACACACACACACACACTGAACATTTCTTATCTGAAATACTGAATACTAGAAATGTTTGGGATTTCAGATTTTTTAAAATTTTGAAATGTCTATATGTGCATAATAAAATATTTTGGGGCCTAGGGCCCAAGTCTAAATTTAAAAAAATTATGTTTTATGTATATCTTACACACATGGCCTGAAGGTACTTGAATATAATTTTTTTGTGCATGAAAAGAAGTTTATATACACGGAACTTTCAGGAAGCAAAGGCGTCACTCTCAGCCACCCATGTGACACTCCGTGGTTGTGTGGCATCGCTCTCATTCCTGACTCCAAATTTACATGCTGCCAATAAGCAATCATTGTCTTACAGTAGTTCACACGTAAGTTCTTAACAGTAAAAAATACAGCATAGCATTAAAACAATGAGAATATAATGCATTCAGAATAGGTAAGCAGCATATTAACATCATCAGGATGCCTGTATCAGGTGTTAAACAACAGTGCTCAAAATATTTTGGATTTTGGAGCATTTTGGATAGCAGATTTTTGGATTAGAGATACTCAATCTGTGTGCGTGCACATGCCCAGGGAGTTGAGCTTACCAAAAGTCACTTCTGTGCTCTTGAAAATTCTGGGGAGTGAAGTAGTTTAAGGAAGTCTATACTTCTCTTTCTAGAAGAGTGTACTTAAGAATATGCACAAATGACAATGAATTACAAACATGTCTTAGCAGTTAGATTGTGTCATGAGAAAGGAACACACTGGAGCCTCAGAGGGACACGACTTCGTTCGTCCGTTCCACAGTTTACGTGGAACACTCCTCACTGCCAACTGCTGCAGTAGATGCTTAAACAAAATCAATACCGAGCCTTTCTTGTAGGAGATTGAATACACAGAAATGAGCCAGCAATGTATAATTATTAATTGATGTGATGGAAACTAACAGGGTAGTTGGTGGTGTCTAGGGTGAGGGGGAAAGAAGGATAGGAGCAACAGAAGTAGGCTTGTCACGAAGGCCTGACTGAGGCGGTGACTTTTTAAAAAAATTTTTAATTTTTTTTTCAGCCATAAGGCATGTGCACTAGTCAGAGAGACAGAGACAGAGAGAGGGGGTGTGACCATGCTGCAGTCTCCTCTCCTCCATTCTTCTCTCGGGATTTTGGTCATGTACATACCCATGCCCGGGATGAGTTTGAAGCTGCTAGGTCTGTGACTTGATCCATGGTTGGCCACTTGGGAATCCAGCGCCTTAACCACTATGCCATCTGCTGGTTCCAAGGAGCTGAACTTTGAGAGCATGCCATGCAAAGAGAACAATGTACAGCTAGCATTAATGATAAAACTGCAATGTAAAAAGAGCATGTAAAGTTTTACCACCTCTTCCTTGTGAATGTGTGCGTGTTTGTGTGTATGTTTCTCCTCTGGCTTAAGTTTGACTTTTCTTGACCAGGAAAGATTGATTAGAAACATCATGAGTTAAACTCCCCATTCTGCCTAGGTTGAAATGAGTAATCATTTATTAAAATTATAATTTTTTGGTTTGATAAGGTCTTGTCTGATCCTGAACCTCTCTTGCAAAATGCAAGATCTGTGAAATTATAACAAGTTTTAAATGTATTAACACACATGAATAGTATAAATCAAGATAAGACATCTAACTGAAACTAACAAACGATTAATTTTCACAACAAAACTTTAGAGAGAAGTTTATCAGTTTGTCGACAGTACTTGGCATATAAGGAATGATCCATAAATATTTGTTAAGGAAGTTTATCATGTTGCATTATTAATCATAATATTCTGTGACTGAAAGAAGTCTGGTTAATATTGGACTTCAAAAGAGTATTATTAAATCAAAATTTTATTATTAATTGGCTTATGCAGGTCTTACCTATTCCTTTTCAAAAGTAATAATTATTTCTTTTTAATGGTATGAATTCAGAAATTAGAAATATCACAAATTTATGCTTAGTTTTAAAAATCCAAATGTCATCCAGTGTCCTCTTTTGCTATATTAGAGATGTATAAATATGTAGTAATATTATGCATTATGTTACTATACATCTGTATGTAAGAGTAATGCATTTTTTAAAATAGTAGTATGTTTCATATATAGGACAACATGTAAGAGTATTTTTTTTAAGAGGTTTTTACTATAGGGAATGTGCGCTCGCCAGAAAGATAGAGTGATAGACAGAAAGTGAAAAATCACCCCCAGGAGGATGGCCATGCTGCAATTCCTTCTCCTCCATTCTCCTCTCGGGATCCTGGGTGCGCACACACACACACACACACACCCAGCGTGAGTTTAAGCCACCAGGTCAGGGACTCGAACTGCGGTCGACTACATGGGAGTCCAGCAACATACCCATTACATGAACTGCTGCTGGTCCCTTATAAGAGTATTTAGTAGCAATTTCTTTAAGCTTTTCCCTACACACGCCACCAGGTTTCTCTTCCCGAACCAAGGTTATGAACAAGGGAAAATATCATTCTTCTGGTGCTGAACTGTCTGAGACAAGCGTGTTCCTTTGAATTTCTTTCTTATCTCTGTTATAACCAGGCAGAGAAAGACAATGGTTATGCACCATCCATTTCTAGGCCAAACCACAATCTTGTTGATCTGTCTGTAGTGAGTGGGTCACAGGAAAGAGAAATTTCCTGAGTAAAGGTTATCAAAGAGTCCCTTACTGTAGTAAAGGCAAGCCAAATGGGTCTAAGCCTATGCTGAAGTCAGGATGAAGAAATGGACTAAATAATTTCTGGAAGAGGCCAAACTAGATCATTCATGCCCTAATAACCCTCATCTGCTTTCACAGAGCCTTGCAGTTCTAAATTGAAAAATTAAATAGAATATGGAACTGCAGTTTTTTTCACTGACTGGTTCATGCCTTACTATTCCTTGGAAAAAAATGCAAATGGATCTCTTCTGAAGTCTGAGATAACTGGCTAAACACACTTAGCTAACTTTGTCAATTCAGAGAATTTGAATTTTCCAATTTGTTTTCCTTTTAAAATCTATCCATTTCTTTGCTTGAGTAAGGGAGAGTAACAGAAGGAACAAGAGAGAGATAGAGGGACAGGCACTCAGCAGTGTCATTTTTCATTTCCAAAGAGTTCCTGTCTGAGGAAAAAGCCAAAAGTAAACTTTGGATTTTTTTCATCCTTTCTATATTATACAGTCTATCAAAACTTTTGTAGTGGACAATTTATTAGAAGTTAGAGCATTTAAGGGGGCCAGCTGTTAGCTTAATGGCTATGTCGCTGGACTCCCACGTAGCCAACCATGGTTCGAGTCCCGAACCCGGTGGCTTAAACTCATGCCAGGCGCGTGTGCGTGCGTGCCCAAGATCCCGAGAGGAGAAGGGAGGAGAAGGGATTGCGGTGTGGCCATCCCCCCTGGGGGGTGATTTCTCGCTTTCTGTCTCTCTGTGTCTGTCTTTCTGGCAAGCGCGCATGCCCTATAGCAAAAACCTCTTCAAAAAAAAGCAGTTTCCAGGATAAATCATTCCTGTCCAGTCGAAGCTTCTGCAGTGATGGACCTATTCTGTCACCTGTGCTGTCCATTTCAGTACCCAGTAGCCATATATAACCATTGAGCACTTGAAATGTGGCTACTTCTACCAAGGAACTGAAGTGTTACATGTAATTCATTTAAAAATTAAATCACCACAGGGCCAGCAGGTTGCACAGTGGTTAAGGCACTGGACTCCCACATGATCACCTGTGGTTCAAGTCTTGGATCCAAGAGCTTAAAACTCATGCCAGGCCTGTGTGTGTGCATTCCAAAAATTCTGAGAGGAGAATGGAGGAGAAGGGATTGTGGTGTGGCCATTCCCCCTGGTATGACCATTCCCCCTTGATTTCTTGCTTTCTGTCTCTCTGGCAAGTACATGTGCCCTCTAGTAAATATCTCACCATATGTGCCCAATGGCTACTGTATTGGCTATTGCAGATCTAGATTGTATTTTGATTGTAACTGCTATTGTCCCAGATGGGAATTAAGTCCTAGAGAAATTTGGGAAGACTATAGACAAAGTCAGACTTACATTCAGCTTTTAGGACAAAGCCACAGAAAGTGAAAATGTACCCATCAGACCGAAGTGGGCATAATGTAGGATCAACGTTAAGCTTCACCAAACCTGCACCACATCACAGCCCTTTGCAGGGACTTGGCTTCGTGCCTGCTGACCATTTTAGATCTTCAAAAGCATACAGCTATGTGGGCACATAGCCTGTTTCTATTACAGGCAGTCAGCTGGATTGAGGTATTATAAATCACACTGTGAATCAGAGCACTGCCATATACCAAATACTCTGATCTCTAATTTAAATTTAATATGGTGAACGGAAGACTTTAGAGCTAGAAGAGCCTTAGAGTTTGTTTCATGACACCCCTTTTCCAGGAGAAGCGAGGAAACAGATGCAGGGGAATTTATGCCCAGGTCTAGTGGCAGATCTAAGATTAGAATCCAAGACTCCTGACCTGGAGGCCAGTTCATCTGCCGTCCTGCTCCAGTGTTCTCAGATCTACCCACAGAGAACAAAGGCCTCAAGTCAGACCAATTCGGGCATCAGTTTGCCTTTTTTATGACTCACTCCACTGATTGACACTTCTGGGCTTCTTCCTTGTGGAATGGAGCAGAGCCTACCCATTGCATCCATTTACCTAGTTCTGAGTCCCCAGAGCTCAGGCCTGTGAGAAAAGGACATGGGAGATGGACATGAGTACGATCCGTATGATGGCACCAACCATGGTCTACACGGAGGGTCATGTATGGATTCCCAAATGACTCCAGTACTTCTCAAGTAAATGTTGGTGGCAACAGAGGTCAAGGAAGTGCTCAGTATTTCTGTCCGTGTTTGACTTGCCATAAGCACCAAGACAACCGAGCATCTGGAGGTCAGACCTTGCACTGAAATTAAGTTTCTTACGTGTGGGCCCTGTTGAGCAAACTCCAGCACCGGCAGAGGAAATTTGCGAGCTCGTGCTGAGTGTCTGGTGGAACACAGGCAAATTAATCAGAGACATCTGGCAAGTTGCTGGTATGACTGCTGTTCCCTAAGAATGCTTAAACTATCATTTGAAACTATTGTTCTTTCATGAAAAGGAAAGATAAAACAAAGACTTGCCATCCGACTTTAGATGTTGACTGCAGTTTTAGGAAGGACAATTAGTTGTATTTGTCATTCCCACCCCAGGAGCAGAATAGGTAAAAGTGGAAAATGCTAGTGAGTCATCTATTTAAATAAGATGTGAAAGAGGAGTGAGGAAGAGTGTGCTTGTTATTGTTTCTGCTCCCGTTCTAAGCAGTACTCGCACTGGAAAGTGTACTATGAAAATGGGTTTCCTTCATTGCACAGGAATGCTTCCATGGAAAAAAATACTTCTCTCTCTCAAATTATGTGTCAGCCACCATCCTGAACGCTTTATGAATATCGGATCATTTAATCCTCACAACAAACTTATGAAGTCGATTTTATCGCCACCCCCATTTTATGTATCAGAAAACAGAGGTATCTAGAAATATATAACTAGCTTAGGGTTTGATAGCCTTTTGTTTGTTTTAATGTGTATGTTTTCTGGAGAGAGACAGAGAGAGAAAGAGAGAAAGAGAAAGTGAGAAATCACCCCTCCCCCACCCCAGGGTGGGAGTGGTGGTCACACTGCAATCCCTTCTCCTCCATTCTTCTCTCAGGATTTTGGGCTTGCACACACACATGTCTGGCATGATTTTCAAGCTGCTGGGTCCAGGACTCGAACTGTGGCCAGCCACATGAGTGTCCAGAGCCTTAAGCAACATGCCACCTGCTGGCCCTGGTTTGATAACTTTTAATACTAGAACCAAGATTTGGAATCAGAAAACCTGCTATCTAGAACCTGCTCTAACCACTCCTATATATGTTTTATCCAACATGAGTATTAGAGGTGAATTCTTGATGTTTTAGTTGGAAAGTCTTATAAGAAAAATTAAATATGTATTCAGAAACAGAAAAACTTAAAATCCTGTCATTAGAAACAGCACCCTGCTATTATTATTTCTCTGTGAAAGTTATGCTTCCAGAAAGTGCTGCTCTATTATCAGTTTCTATTATCAGCTTGCAGTAAAAAGAAATTTTGTTGGGGAAAGGGAGAACTCCCTTTTTCTCCTTCCATAAAATGCTAACTTACATGTCATTAGAGGTTCATTGTTAGGATTTTACATAGATACTTAATGATTTTTTAAAGAGAGCTTTCTTTCTTTCTTTCTTTCTTTCTTTCTTCTTTTTTTTGTTTTAGAGAGAGATTTTTGCTACAGGGTACATGTGCTTTCCGGAGACACAGAGAAAGACAGAGAGAAAGAGAACCAAGAACTACTCCCTGCGGGGGATGACCACACTGCAATCCTTTCTCCTTCATTCTCTAGGGATTGAACCAGGAACTACTCCCTGCGGGGGATGACCACACTGCAATCCTTTCTCCTTCATTCTCTAGGGATTTTGGGAAGGCGTGGGCATCCACCCAACCTGAGTCTCAACCCACTGAGTCTGGAACTCAAACTGCAGTTGGACACATGGGAGTTCAGTGCCTTAACCACTAGAATACCTGCTGGCCCCAATAATGATCTCCAAGAAGAAATTAAAGGAGAAGGGACGGTGGCATGGCCATATCCCCTGGGGGGGGTAATTTCTCATGTTCCCTTTCTCTCTCTCTCTCTCTCTAGTGAGCATATAAGCTCTATGGGGGAAATTATATATTTGTATATATATACATATATATATGTACACACACACACACACACACACACACACACACACCGATTTTTATAATATTTACCAGTTGCCAGCTAAAAAACTCAGTGCATATTCTTATATATCCTATTACCCTCATCTAGGTTTAAAATAATATAGATCAAACTGTCTTCATAAGGCACAGAAAAAGAAAACAAGTCCAATTATGTAGTGATCTGATAGCCAGAGGCTGTGGGTGAAGGCAGCTGAGTGGTGTGTCTGGTGAAAGTAGTCAGTATGATTGAAAACAAAAGGTTATTTTATTTTTTTTTTTTGGAGAGATTTTCGCTATAGGGCGCGTGTGCTCTCCAGACAGACAGAGAGAGACATAGAGACAGAAAGCGAGAAATCACCCCCCAGAGGGGATGGTCATGCCGCAATCCCTTCTCCATTCTACTCTTGGGATCTTGGGCACACACGTACACGCGCCTGGAGTGAGTTTTAAGCCACCGGGTCCGGGACGTGAACCGCGGTTGACTACGTGGGAGTCCAGCGACATAGCCATTACGCTAACTGCTGGTTCCCCAAAAGGTTATGTTTTATGGCAGTATGTGCATGTAGACACCCAGAGCAGAGCCAGCTCCTCAGGGGTGGGGTGAGAAAGCTAAGTTATGGGTTAATTTTTAGACATCTGGTTGTTTTCCATACATTATCTCATGGAGGCTTTAAACTTGCCTAATGAGGGGTGGGCATAACTTTGCTGTTTACCAAAGGTGAAATGAATGCTCAGGGTCATCCATCAATTCGCTCCAGGTTGTAGTGTTCAGTTTGTTGAACCAGGCTTCCAGTTTGAGTCTGTCTGATGCCCAGTACGTGTTCTCCACCACGACGTGCATGACACTCAAGACTGTGAAGCCGTGACGTGAATGACAACTCTTAGGGATGTGCAACCAGGTTGGGGACCTTATAGCGGTGATGGTGGTGGTGGTGGTGTGAGGTGGGCAGTGCTGTTAAGCTTCCAAAAAAGGGAGAGTAAAGAGCACAGAGAGTTTAAGAACCTGGCTAGAAGGAGTGGCAGCTGCTTCAACATCAGGGTCAAGTTCAGTAGGCCTTGGCAACCTTTCTCAGTGTTGGCCCAGCCCCCTCCCGCCCTGCCTGGGCCTTCTCTCCTCACAGGAGTCAAAGGGCTTGGGTCTGACCACTCTGCCTACCACCTCAGCTCTGTCTGCCTCTCAGAGTTTTCCATTGTGTTTGTACTTACCTGTTACTCTTTTTCCCTTTGTACTGAAAACATCCAATCTATCAGTCACTAGGGGTTAGGAAAATGTTTAGTTAGGCCCCAGAAAACAGTCAGGATATGAAGACTTTCTGTTTTGAGTCAAAGTCTAAGAGCTCCTGGAGAGCCGCGCTGACCTCAGAGCTCTCCTTGCCTGGGGGCTGCATTCCAAAGATGTGCACTCTGCTATGGTCCACCTACAGAGAAGGCTGAGGTAAAAGTGGTTTATTGAAGCCAGGGCTTCAGATGAATTGCCAGTGGAGAATAATTTCTAGTTTCCCACGCATATGCTCATGTCAGTTTCTCAAACCAAGAAAGCTGGTTTATATAACAAAGAGAAGAGCAGAAGAGAGGAAGTTACCTGTTCTTGGTCAAGAGTTCATTTCGGATAATGCAAGCATGGGCTGGCTGCATAGCCTGGTGTTTCAGGGAGTTGGATCCCATCTGACCAGCGGCACAATTCAGATCTTGGCCCTGGCAGCTTGAGAAACAGGCCATGTGAGTGCCTGCATGTGCATACACCCCAAATCGCGATAGGATGGAGAAATGGAGGAGAAGGGATTGTAGCATTACCACACCCCCTTGGGGGTACTTTCTTCCTCTTCCTCTCCCTTTGCTAGTGCACATACCTTCTGACAAAAAAGAATAAAATAGCTCTTGCAGGCAACTGATGGACTCGACCTTATTCTTTACCTCAGAAACTCAAGAATACTGGGAAGAAGAAAGATAGAAGTCACATGAAAGTTTTTTTCTATAAAATTTTTGATAGAGGCTGTGTGTGCATTCACTAGAGAGAGACCAACAGGGGTTGCAGGGAGGAATGAGAAATCATCCCCCAGCAGGGATGGCTATGCCTCAATCCCTTCTCCTCCATTCTCTTCTTAAGATTTTGGGCACATACACACACACACCCTGCATGTTTTTCCACCAGGTCTGGGACTTGAACCATGCAGTTGGTCAAGTGGAGTCCAGCCACCTTAACTACCAGATCATTGGCTGGCCTGGTCACCTGGTAAAAACTGCATGCCTTTTGCAACCTGTGAACTAAAATATGCCCTTTTGGGCAATAACCCTGATGGATGCGGGTGTAATCAGAGTCACAGACTTAGGCTTTACTGGAGTACTTAAGATTTAAATAGACCTTACATTCCACAGATGACTCTGGACTGCTTTTCTTTTACTGTTTTCCCACTGCAGAAAAACCATAGAAAGTTTTTACCTAGTAGCCTTGGCTAGCACTTAGAACATCTAAGGTTCCCTTTATTCCTTCAGACAGGCACATTCAAGTCAATAGATATTTATTGAGTATTAAATCAGTGAAATTCCTTCCTTCTCTCTCTCTTTCTCTCTTTTTTTATTTTTTATTATTTTAGAAATTTTTGCTATAGGGCATGTGCACTTGCTGGAGAGACAGAGACAGAAAGCGAGAAATCACCTCCCAGTGGGGATGGCTACGCTGCAATCCCTTCTCTTCCATTCTTCTCTTGAGATTTTGGGCACATATGCGTATGTACCTGGCGTCAACTTTAAGATGCCAGATCTGGGACTCTGACCGCTGTTGGCCATGTGAGAGTCCAGCACCTTAACCACTACACTACCTGCTGGCCCCAGAAATGTGTTCTTTAATCCCTTTTCTTCTACTTTTGCTTCCTTTTCTCTTTTTTCGTTCCTTTTTATCTCCCCTCCCCTATGTTTTCACTGATACTTTAATTTCTTTCTTTCCTAATTTTCCGCATTCTCAGTATTAGTTTGTTCAATGACCACCAACATCAATTTTGAGTTCTACTAGGACCAGTCTTATAGTGCTGTTTCATTTATATAATTACCTCACTTATTTTCAAAACCAACTAGGGAAGTATTATTACATGAGGCTTAGCAAGCATAAGTAATCAGCCCAGAACATTGTTAATAGTGTCTAAGTCTTGTGTGTCAAGAGTTTGTCTGAATCTAGATGTCAGGACAGCTGCCACGTAATTGGAACAACTCTAAATCTATACTCATTTTATTAGCCTTCCTATTTTCTTAACTTATGGACCATTGATAATGGTTTATTGATCTGCTTGGTTAAAAATAAGTTTCTCTGGGTGAATTGCGTGGTATTGGCTTTGAACCCTCATCCTGGAGGACAGTCAGAAACCCCTCACCTTACTTAGATCTTCTGAATGTCCTTTGAAATAGACTGGTCTTTTCTGACCCATTTCCCCTTCCCCAAGACATTCGAAGTTCTTTTAGACACTACCCCTTTCCTTGCTAGATGCCCATAAAAGACTGTAGTAGAAATAGTAGAATTGAGAAGATACTGGCCTTTCTTCTCACTGGCAGACAAGCTGGAAACATTGCCCATGGCCTTTGCCATCTTGTAAGTGATGTTGCCAGTTTCTAGGGAGACTCATTTCCTTCTGTAAGCTTGAGTAGTTCAGTAGACTTTTTTGGGTGCAGTCTTGTTTGACAGTTTTCTTTTGGATCTACAGTCAGGGGTGAACCCTGCAGTTGGCCATTTGGGATCCAGTGCCTTAACCTCCATGCTACCTGCTGCCCCCTCAAATTATTAAATTTAAAAATAGTACATATTTGGGAACTAGTAGTTAGAGTAATAGCTATGTCGCTGGACTCCCACGTAGTCAACCGCGGTTTGCATCCCAGACCCGGTGGCTTAGAACTCACACCAGGCGCGTGTGCGTGCGTGCCCAAGATCCCGAGAGGAGAATGGAGGAGAAGGGATTGTGGTGTGACC
>NW_006159811.1:2427689-2429805 GCF_000334495.1 Tupaia belangeri chinensis
TTCCTTTTTATCTCCCCTCCCCTATGTTTTCACTGATACTTTAATTTCTTTCTTTCCTAATTTTCTGCATTCTCAGTATTAGTTTGTTCAATGACCACCAACATCAATTTTGAGTACTACTAAGACCAGTCTTATAGTGCTATTTCATTTATATAATTACCTCACTTATTTTCAAAACCAACTAGGGAAGTATTATTACATGAGGCTTAGCAAGCATAAGTAATCAGCCCAGAACATTGTTAATAGTGTCTAAGTCTTGTGTGTCAAGAGTTTGTCTGAATCTAGATGTCAGGACAGCTGCCACTTAATTGGAACAACTCTAAATCTATACTCATTTTATTAGCCTTCCTATTTTCTTAACTTATGGACCATTGATAATGGTTTATTGATCTGCTTGGTTAAAAATAAGTTTCTCTGGGTGAATTGCGTGGTATTGGCTTTGAACCCTCATCCTGGAGGACAGTCAGAAACCCCTCACCTTACTTAGATCTTCTGAATGTCCTTTGAAATAGACTGGTCTTTTCTGACCCATTTCCCCTTCCCCAAGACATTCGAAGTTCTTTTAGACACTACCCCTTTCCTTGCTAGATGCCCATAAAAGACTGTAGTAGAAATAGTAGAATTGAGAAGATACTGGCCTTTCTTCTCACTGGCAGACAAGCTGGAAACATTGCCCATGGCCTTTGCCATCTTGTAAGTGATGTTGCCAGTTGCCAGGGAGACTCTCATTTCCTTCTGTAAGCTTGAGTAGTTCATCTCCTGTTGCTTGGCTTTTTTGGGGGGGCGGGGGGAGGGGTTTAAACTGCAAGCCAATTCTCAAACAGCAGAAAAGATCTGAAGACAAGGATAAAACTTTTCAGCTTTTATATTCTTTGGAGATATCTTCTCTGGGAAAGATATTTCTTATATTTTTCCTTTAACTAAAGCTGTTGCCCTTCTTTAATGTCTCGCTTTAAAATTGTTTGTCTCCCCTTAAAGCTGACCATCCTTGGAAGTATTTATTAGTTGTAGACTTTTTTGGGTGCAGTCTTGTTTGACAGTTTTCTTTTGGATCTACAGTCAGGGGTGAACCCTGCAGTTGGCCATTTGGGATCCAGTGCCTTAACCTCCATGCTACCTGCTGCCCCCTCAAATTATTAAATTTAAAAATAGTACATATTTGGGAACTAGTAGTTAGAGTAATAGCTATGTCGCTGGACTCCCACGTAGTCGACCGCGGTTTGCATCCCAGACCCGGTGGCTTAGAACTCACACCGGGCGCGTGTGCGTGCGTGCCCAAGATCCCGAGAGGAGAATGGAGGAGAAGGGATTGTGGTGTGACCATCCCCCCTGGGGGGTGATTTCTTGCTTTCTGTCTCTATGTCTCTCTCTGTCTGGCGAGTGCACGCGCCCTATAGTGAAAAAAAAAAGTAAAAAAAAAATAGTACATATTAAAAGTAGCATGAAAAAAATTTAAATCAGAATTAAATTTTAAAATAGTACACATATTTAAAACTATTACATATATGAAACAAAAATAGTACATATTAAGGTAGCATTTCAAAATTTTAAATAAGAATTAAATGTTAAAATAGTACATATATTCTAAAAAGTGTGTATATTTTACCCCCAAAAAATTCTAGCATCCTGGAACTGACTTGACCTCATGTTCCTAAGTACTAGGTTATTTTTCAGATTCCAGACAGGATACTGTGAAGGGGGAGAGGAGACTAAGAGTTTTCTCATTTCTGTATTTGTTATGTTGCAGAGGAAAAATAAGCTATGCCGAAGGCATACAACAAACATTAATTGATTCTTGTTAATCAATAATTGTTAATTACTTAATATTATTTGACTGCTTGCTTGATGAGCCTTCAGTAGAGGCATTTCCAGTGCTGTAGAAATATAGAAGGAAGGGACCACTTCTAATTTCCTCATATTTTTCTTGTTTACAACTGTAAGTTTTCATCTTAAATATATTCACCTGGAGAGTATTAAAAAATACTGATGCCTGGGTCCGGCCCCCAGGGAATCTGATTAAATTGGTTTGAGGCAAGAACCCTAGGTATATGGATTTATAAAATCTCCCCCGACGAGGTTAATGTGCAGCCACCACTGAGACCACGGTGCATTCCTG
>NW_006159811.1:2429836-2431598 GCF_000334495.1 Tupaia belangeri chinensis
GGTTCCCAAAACATTCAGCCCGCTGATCTAAGAGTCATACTAATTACAGGCAGTTAAAGGAACCATTTATCATTTATACCTACTTACTCTGCTGCACAGTGACGATTATGCATAGCATGGAGTGTGTCAGATGAACCTCCTCGTTAAGTTTGGGTTGTTGTCAACATTGTATTATTAAACTCTGTTCTTTGATGCTCCTGGGATAGGATTGTCCGCACAAACTTAAGCCTAAGAGGAATGTTTGTTGTGAGCATGAACAGCCAACATGATTAAATTACAACCATATTTAATTGTATGGGCAGTAGATAAGAGACTGGACAGGAGAAAGTCATGCTCCTTTTCTGATCACTCATGGAATGACCTCATCATTCTCACGCTAGTTTCTCAAATGATAAGTTTTGCATTTATTAGGACTTTTCTTTATTATCATTATTGATTTATCACTCAAAAACATTTCTGAGGGAGGAAACGAAGAGCTGCTACTCCTGCTCACTAGGCGTGCCTTATTTATTGCATGACTGATGTTTTCTGTACCCACTCTTGTCCCTGTACCTATATTTTTAAACTTGGAAAAAGAATTTTAATGTCCTTAATGTTGCTGAGTTGCTATCATCTACCAGGTATAGTTCTAGATGTTAGGTAATAAGAGGATGAAGAAAGCATAGTCACACCTTGAAGATCAAAGTCTCTTTGGGGAAATTAAGATTTATCTCAGTCTAGTATGATTAATATTCTAAGAGATAGGCATTGGTAGGAAGGACAAGGGAGCAGATTGCAGGGAGAGCAGCATGGTCTAGCACTGTTAGGACCTGCCAGTCGCTTGGTGAGGCTGGGCACCCTGAGCATGGGGAGACTGGATGAGCACGGGACTAGATATTCAAGAGTTCTTTCAAGATTTCAAAGTGGTCATCCTAAATTAATAAGGGCAGGTCTTAAGTATAGAATTTTTAGAGCAGTTCTAACTTAGTTTTTAAGTTGCTGGTGACTTGCTGGTGGTTTTTAAGTTGCTAGTGATTTACGATAAGATTAGCTAGACCTTATAGAGTACATTTTATGTGCCAGGTACTGCCCTGGTGCTTTATTTTGTTAACCAATTTAATTTTGTTGGAAATCCCATGACCTGTAGACTGTGCTTGTCATCGTTTTACAGCTGAGGCAGCTTAGAGGTTGAGTGTCTTCCCCAGGGTTCCACAGTTAGTAAGTGACCAAACTGGAAGTCAAACCCTGACAGCCCCACTCTAGGTCCTGAGCCCATACAAACTTACTTTCAGCATGTTTCCTATTTGTATCTAGAATTAAATTACAGAATGTCCTGCATGTACAGTTGTCACAGCCTCTGTGCTCACAAGAAATCCTTGGTAGGTAAAAAAAGAAGGCAGAGGCTTGTTGGCCCTGACATTGTCCTTAGCCTTATGCAAAGACAGTTGCAAGATACATATTCTGACAAGACAGAAACAAACAGTTGGAGTGCAGGTCTCTGATATACAAGGCCAGAGAAGGAAGACAGAGCCCAGCACAAGAATGGTTAATGAGCTTTGACAAATTAAACCTTCAGAAGCAACAGAGAAGATGAATTCATTGCTTCCAGGAAAGTTGGTTATGTAAGTTGAGGGCATTAAATGATTACAAAAAGATTACTGATGCTGCCTCAGATAGGCATAAATTTAGGATCTAGTTATTAGAAGAACTTTGAACTGAGCAGAGGGTCTTTTTTGCCATACCTCTTTTTTTACCCCGTGGTTTCCAGAACTTTTCCCATTGC
>NW_006159811.1:2431629-2443383 GCF_000334495.1 Tupaia belangeri chinensis
CTTTCCCCCAGAAAAACACATTATAGTTACTACTACTGCTGACTACATGTGCTACCATTTATTACATATTTTTCTGGCGTGTTATGTGAGCTTATTTGCATAATATTCCTATGAAGTATGTATGGTTAGTATGCCCCATAACAGATGACTCAACTGAGATTCAAGAAAGGTTAAGTAACTCATCCAAGATCATGAAACTGGTAGGTAGCAGAGTTGAGATTTGAACCTAGGATTTTCTGATTCCAAAGCCATATGTATTTTTTTTAATGATTTTTTTTTTCATTGACATACACAGGTAATGAAGTAAACACATCTATGTAACTGTCAAACTGATCAGGAAATTCAACATTGCCAGAGCCTCAGTAGCCTGTCTTGTCCCCTTCCAATTTCTACCCATTGTCTACCTCAAAGATAGTTGTGATCTACGCAACTACTGAGAGTATCATAGATTACGTCTTGCCTGGTTTTGAACTTAAATATAATGAGATTATAAAGTATGTACTCAACAGACTGGCTTCTTCTGTTCAAGTACTGAGATTCGTTTGTCATTGCAGGTAGCAGTGGTTCATTTAGTTATGATTGTTATTGAGTAGTTTTTCAGTGACTATATACAGTTTATCAGTCCGCTGTTCACAGGCATTTTGGTTGATTTTGATGTTTTGCAATTACAAATAATATTGCCATGAACATTTTCAAACAGATCTTTGGATGCGTAAGTGTATAATTTACGGTGGGTCTAAACCTAGGAGTGAAGTTGTTGGACAGTACATTACATCTAAGTTTAAATTTAATATAGATTGCTAAACACTTTTGCAAAGTGAGTGAACAAATACATACTCCCGCCAGCAATGTGTGTGCATTAAGTTACTTGATATGTTCAACCACATTTGGTATTGTCAATCTTTTTCATTTTAACTGAAATTCTGTGGTATCTCATTGTGGCGCTGTTTTGCCTTTCCTTGATATTTAGTGATGGTGAGCACTTTTTAAAAATATATTTTTATTTATTTATTTCCACCTGCCAGCCCCAGGGGTGAGCACTTTCCAAGGTGTGTGTGTTTTCCATTGTTGTCTGTTTTCACCCCTTAGCTCTGTAGTGCAACTGTTGTCCTAAATGAAGTATCTAAGGATGTATAGGTTGTTTTCTGGTTTTCCATCTGTTCTAAAGACTTTTCTGTCCACCTTTGTACCAATAATATATTCTCTTAATTTGATTCATAATAATTATTTATATCCATTACTTTAAATATTCCAGCTTTGCTCTTATTGTTCTTCATTGTTGTGAAGCTCTTCTTGGGCTTTTCTTATGACTACACAAATTTTAGGAGCCCCCAGCTGTGGGGTCACGTGCCTGTACTCCCAGCCACTTGGGAGGCTGAGGCAGAAGGACTGTGAGTTACAGGATGACAGAGGCTGCATAGTGAGTCCAACATGTTGTCAATTTTTTAGAATGTTGATTGGAATTTCATTGAACCTGATCCATTCAAATAGAACTAACATAATTTAAAAATTTAATCTTCTCATCTGCAACCATTGTATATTCCTCCATTTACTTAGGTTTTCTTTTATTTCTTTAAATAATATTGATATTTCTTCTTTCCTGTATAAAGAACTTACACATCTTTGTTAGATAGGACCCTACAGAATTAATGATTTTTATCTTATTTTAAATAATGTCTTTTCATGAAATTTTCAGTTTGACTAGTTTCTCAAAGAAACCATTTTGGCTACGTTGATTCTCTTCATTCTGCCTTTTTTTCCTGGTTTATTATTTTCTGCTTCCATTTTGTTCTTTCCTTCTCCCTTTTTCGAGTTCAATTGCTTTTCTTTTTCTGTTTTGGAGGTGAACAGTTAGGTCATTCACTTACAATCTTTATTCTTTTCTATTGTGTCTATGTAATACAATACATTTTCATGTAAGGATCATTTAAACTGTATCCCACACATTTTAATATAGAATGTTTTATTATTTTTAATTTCAAAATAGTATCTGACTTTCCTTGAGATTTAATCTTCGATGATTGGGCTGTTTATAAATGTATTGCTCAATTCTCAAATATTTTAAAGCATGTTATCCTTACTTTTTGTCATTGCTTTCTAGTTTAATTCCACTATATTCAAGGGACATATTCTGTATTATTTCATTATAATGAGCTTTTTGGAGCTTACTTTATAGTTTACTATATAGTCAATTTTCATGGAGATTTCATGTACACTTATAAAAAATGTGTATTCTGAATTTATTGAATACAGGTTTTTAAAATGTCAGTTAGGACAAGAGAAAAGTTTGATAATGAATTTTTTAGATTTCTTGTTTTCTACCTAATATATGCCTGTTTGTTCTATTAGTTACTTAGGTATTAAAATCACTGAAAGTCATTGTGAGCGATTTACCTATTTCTTCCTTTAATCTTATTGACTTTGCTTTATATAGTTTGATGATATTAAGTATATATGCCTTTAGAATATTTATACATTTATGGTGATATCAATATGAAATAGCCCTCTTTATTTTTATAAAACCATTTTTATGTATCCAGGCAAGTTTTCCCTTTAGTTGGTGTTCACATAATATAGCTTTCTATTTATTTATTTATTTACTTTAAAACTTTCTATTGTCTTTTAAGGCAGGTCTAAGGCATTTCTCTTATAAGCAATACAATTTTGGAATTTTCTTTTTTACTTTTACTAGTCTGACAATCTTGTTTCCTGAGGTACTTATTACATGTATCATACTTTTTTTTTTTTTTTTAGAGGTTTTTGCTATAGGGCACGTGCACTCGCCAGACAGAGAGAGAGATAGAAAGTGAGAAATCACCCCCTGGGAGGATGGCTATGCCACAATCCCTTCTCCTCCATTCTCCTCTCGGGATCTTGGGCATGCACGCACACGCGCCTGGCATGAGTTTAAGCCACTGGGTCTGGGACTTGAACCACGGTCAGCTACATGGGAGTCCAGTGACATAGCCATTATGGTAACTGCTGGTCCCAACATTTATCATACTTTTTAAAATTGATAGATGTGTGCTTGCCAGAGAAAGAGAGAGAGAAAGAGAGAGAGACTGAGACCCTCTCTGTGGTATAATCACACCACAGTCCTTTCTCCTCCATTTCTCTATCCCGTCTAGGCGTAGGCATGCATATGAATGCACCTGATACGTTTTTCAAACAACCAGTGTAAAGATTTGAACTGTTGTCAGTCCTGCGAGCTTTGACTCCTGTGCATAGTACTTAACCAGTGTGCTACAGAGCCAGACTTTAGTATCTCTATTTTTAATGTAAATACAAATTATTTGGTTTAAATCTGGTATCATTATTTGTTACTGATTTGTCCTACTTTTTCAGTTTCTTTTTCTCTACCATTTTTATTTATTTATTTATTTTGAGAGAGATTTTTGCTATAGAGTATATGGGCGCGGTGGAGAGACAGAAAGTGAAAACATCACCCCCCTGCGGGATGGCCACACTGCAATCCCTTCTCCTCCATTCTCCTCTTGAGATATTTTGTAAAGAGAGTTGATAAGATTGAGTGATGGGTTAGATGAAGGGCGAAAAAGTTACCAAGTAACTCGAGAATTTGGATGCCTCTGACAGTGGTGGAGTCACTGTAGGAAAGAAGGAATTCTGTGTACCAGATTTCATTCTGCTTCCCTCTTCGTAACCTAATGATCTAATGGAGGGAGTTGGGTAGAATGATCTAATTCTGTGAAGTCTTACTTTATGTTTGAGAACTTTTTTTTTCTTTCTTTAGAGAGAGATTTTTGCTATAAGGTGTGTGCACTTGCCAGAGAGACAGAGAGAGAGAGAGTCAAAAAGTGAGAAATCACCCCCCCAGGGGGAATGGCCATGCCGCACTCTCTTCTCCTCCATTCACCTCTTGGTTGAACACACACACACACACACACACACACACACACACAGTGTTTTAAGCCACCAGGTCCAGGACTTGAACCACAGTTGACTACATGGGAGTCTAGTGACATAACCACTACGCCATCTGCTGGTTTGTTTAAGAATATTTTTAAATAGAAAAAGATTACTAGTTTTCACACAGTGGAACCAGTCTTGGGGTAACGTTTGAATGAAAAATACGGGTAGACTGTGATTTAAAAAAAAAAAATCCACTCTGTATGAACGAGAGTAAATGTATTGTGCAAAGATTCTGATACAGCCCAAAAGAGGTTTTTTTCCAGCTCAGTAACTTCATGATATATGTATAGAAAGTATGCTAATGAAAACATCTGAAATACATGGCAGTGAAGATTGGGTAACTGTTTTGAACTACTTCTTTTTCAAAGTAAAGCATAGTATTCTAGGATTATCAACAAGTGTATCTTGGATATGGGGGATGAATAGACTGCGAGATTGAAAATGTAGATTCTGTTTAGTCTACACGTGCCTATTGTTAAAATAAAAACCCAGGTAATCTCAGAGTACCACCATCACCCTCTGTATCTGATCAAACCTACCAAGCCCCAAAGGAGCTTTCTTTCTCGGAAGAGGTGATGGGATGGGATGGAAACAGCCCAGATGTTGGACATACAGACTTTCTATGAGAAATCAGTCACTTCTTACATCTTAGTCTACTTCTTCATAAAATAGGACCAGTAATTATCTTATAGTATACTGATGAAATTAAGTAAGGTATACATAACTAGTACCAGAGATACTGTGCATGCATGCATCAATAAATGAATGCTGGGCTTTAGTCCCTTAAATATAACTTCTTCCTATCGATCAGATTTGGTTTTCATTTAAAAAAATGTGTGTTTATTAGTCTATCTAGGAATCTCAAGAAATGTTGAGATTAGGAATGACCATAAAATTGGTATAATTATGACTACCAGGAAAATGTTTAAAAATATTTTCAACAGTTGTACATGTAGGGGACCAACAGTTAGCATAATGGCTATGTTGCAGGACTCCCACGTAGTCAACCACGGTTTACGTTCTGGACCTGGTGGCTTAAAACTCACACTGGGTGCATGTGCCCAAGATCCTGAGAGGAGAATGGAGGAGAGGGGATTGTGGCGTGGCCATCTTCCCTAGGGGTTGATTTCTCGCTTTCTGTCTCTCTATATTTCTCTGTCTGTCTGGTGAGCGCATGTGCCCTATAGCAAAAACCTCTAAAAAAAAAAAAAGACCTAAAAAAACCAGTTGTACATGTAGGATTACATGCAGTTATAAGGGTGAAATATTTGGTGATACTAGGTAAAACAAACAAACAAAAACAAAAACAAAAACCCTTTTTTCTTGCCAGAAAGTATAAATAGTAGATAGTAGTATCAGAAATCAGAACGAGGGAGTTGGGTAGAATGATCTAATTCTGTGAAGTCTTACTTTATGTTTGAGAACTTTTTTTTTCTTTCTTTAGAGAGAGATTTTTGCTATAGGGTGTGTGCACTTGCCAGAGAGACAGAGAGAGACAGAGTCAAAAAGTGAGAAATCACCCCCCAGGGGGGATGGCCATGCCGCAGTCTCTTCTCCTCCATTCACCTCTTGGGATGTTGAACACACACACACACACACACACACACACACACACAGTGTTTTAAGCCACCAGGTCCAGGACTTGAACCACAGTTGACTACATGGGAGTCTAGTGACATAACCACTACGCCATCTGCTGGTTTGTTTAAGAATATTTTTAAATAGAAAAAGATTACTAGTTTTCACACAGTGGAACCAGTCTTGGGGTAACGTTTGAATGAAAAATACGGGTAGACTGTGATTTAAAAAAAAAAAAATCCACTCTGTATGAACGAGAGTAAATGTATTGTGCAAAGATTCTGATACAGCCCCAAAGAGGTTTTTTTCCAGCTCAGTAACTTCATGATATATGTATAGAAAGTATGCTAATGAAAACATCTGAAATACATGGCAGTGAAGATTGGGTAACTGTTTTGAACTACTTCTTTTTCAAAGTAAAGCATAGTATTCTAGGATTATCAACAAGTGGATCTTGGATATGGGGGATGAATAGACTGCGAGATTGAAAATGTAGATTCTGTTTAGTCTACACGTGCCTATTGTTAAAATAAAAACCCAGGTAATCTCAGAGTACCACCATCACCCTCTGTATCTGATCAAACCTACCAAGCCCCAAAGGAGCTTTCTTTCTCGGAAGAGGTGATGGGATGGGATGGAAACAGCCCAGATGTTGGACATACAGACTTTCTATGAGAAATCAGTCACTTCTTACATCTTAGTCTACTTCTTCATAAAATAGGACCAGTAATTATCTTATAGTATACTGATGAAATTAAGTAAGGTATACATAACTAGTACCAGAGATACTGTGCATGCATGCATCAATAAATGAATGCTGGGCTTTAGTCCCTTAAATATAACTTCTTCCTATCGATCAGATTTGGTTTTCATTTAAAAAAATGTGTGTTTATTAGTCTATCTAGGAATCTCAAGAAATGTTGAGATTAGGAATGACCATAAAATTGGTATAATTATGACTACCAGGAAAATGTTTAAAAATATTTTCAACAGTTGTACATGTAGGGGACCAACAGTTAGCATAATGGCTATGTTGCAGGACTCCCACGTAGTCAACCACGGTTTACGTTCTGGACCTGGTGGCTTAAAACTCACACTGGGTGCATGTGCCCAAGATCCTGAGAGGAGAATGGAGGAGAGGGGATTGTGGCGTGGCCATCTTCCCTAGGGGTTGATTTCTCGCTTTCTGTCTCTCTATATTTCTCTGTCTGTCTGGTGAGCGCATGTGCCCTATAGCAAAAACCTCTAAAAAAAAAAAAAAGACCTAAAAAAACCAGTTGTACATGTAGGATTACATGCAGTTATAAGGGTGAAATATTTGGTGATACTAGGTAAAACAAACAAACAAAAACAAAAACAAAAACCCTTTTTTCTTGCCAGAAAGTATAAATAGTAGATAGTAGTATCAGAAATCAGAACGAAGTGAATCTGGGTAGCAAAACATGATTTTCATTTATTGTAACAAATATCTCTTTTCCAATATACCAGTGAAAAGAAGCTCATTACAGATGCCCTTAATAAAAATCAGTTTCTGAAGAGACTGGACCCTCAGCAGATCAAAGACATGGTGGAATGCATGTATGGGAGAAGCTACCTGCAAGGGAGTTACATTATTAAGCAAGGAGAGCCGGGAAACCATATCTTTGTGCTGGCAGGTGAGTGTCGCAGATTTTTCCAGTTATCATGTCACAAATATTTTGCCTATTGTCTTATGATTTTTTTGTAAACATTTCTAAAACTGCAAAAGTGACTGCTCTATTTGTAGAAAATGTAACAGACTGAGTTCATGAAATAGTAGCATCACTGATCTAATTATGATAATACTATTTCATATTTATCGAATGGTTTCTATGTATCTGGCATCCTATTGAGTGCTTCATAGAAAGATCTGTCTGGTGAGCGCATGGGCCCTATAGCAAAAACCTCTAAAAAAAAAAAAAGACCTAAAAAAACCAGTTGTACATGTAGGATTACATGCAGTTATAAGGGTGAAATATTTGGTGATACTAGGTAAAACAAACAAACAAAAACAAAAACAAAAACCCTTTTTTCTTGCCAGAAAGTATAAATAGTAGATAGTAGTATCAGAAATCAGAACGAAGTGAATCTGGGTAGCAAAACATGATTTTCATTTATTGTAACAAATATCTCTTTTCCAATATACCAGTGAAAAGAAGCTCATTACAGATGCCCTTAATAAAAATCAGTTTCTGAAGAGACTGGACCCTCAGCAGATCAAAGACATGGTGGAATGCATGTATGGGAGAAGCTACCTGCAAGGGAGTTACATTATTAAGCAAGGAGAGCCGGGAAACCATATCTTTGTGCTGGCAGGTGAGTGTCGCAGATTTTTCCAGTTATCATGTCACAAATATTTTGCCTATTGTCTTATGATTTTTTTGTAAACATTTCTAAAACTGCAAAAGTGACTGCTCTATTTGTAGAAAATGTAACAGACTGAGTTCATGAAATAGTAGCATCACTGATCTAATTATGATAATACTATTTCATATTTATCGAATGGTTTCTATGTATCTGGCATCCTATTGAGTGCTTCATAGAAAGATCTTATTCGATCTTCTCTCCAGCCCTGTAAGGCAAGTGCTGTTACCTCCACTTTGCTAATGTGGACTCAAGTCCTAGAGAAGTTCAGTAACTCACACAAGGCCACACAGCTCATAATGGTGGATATAAAATGCAAACCTAAGCAATCTGACTTAAGAATCTATATGTTGGGGACCTGCAAATGGCAAAATGGTTGCGTCACTGGACCCCCTCATAATTGACCATGGTTCAACTCCCAGATCCTGTGGCTTAAAACTTACACCGGGCGCAACTGTATACATGCCCAAAATCCCAAAAGGAGAATGGAGAAGAGGAGATTGCAGGGTGGCCATCTCCGCTGGGGAGATTCCTCACTTTCTGTCTCTGTGGCGAGTGCATGTACCCTATAATGAAAATCTCTCTCTAAAAAAAAAAACTGTATGTTTTATTCATTTTAGAGAGAATGAGTTAATGCACAGGAGAGAGAGACACACACACACAGAGCTAACCCTTGGCAGGATCCCATCATACTGTGATCTCCTTTCCCCAGCTCTCCACTTTGTTAGAGTCTTGGATGCCTGCTTATGTCTGGTGTATTTTCAGGATGACCCAGTGATCCAAACCCACGCTGGCCATGTGGCTTCCAGCTCTGAAGTTCAGTTTGCTATTGACTGTGTTACCAGACTGGGCCAAGAATCCATACATTTTATCACAATGTCACTTACTCAAAAAAGTACTTCCAATGAAATACTGCCACTTTTATTGTCATGTTTTGGTAATTGTAGAAAAACCAATTATTGTTGCAGTTCTAGAAACTATTTTGGTTATATACTAATGATTTCAAAAGATAATTTAGCTACATTTAACCAACAGACAAATAAAAGGGATGACCTTACACATGAAACTGATATTTTTAAAATCATAAAATGGTTTCCTTTATTCCTTGAACAATGTTTATATACTGGGAAGATTTAAATAGTTAGATAGGTATGCATTGATCTTACTCCTAGTTTTTTTCCTCTTCTGTCCTTTATTTTCTTCTTTTGGATAAAGAAGCAAGAAATTGTCCAAACATGATTAAGGTTATTGAACACCCTGGTTAATTCCGAATTGCCTTAACTTTTTAGTTTTAGGGGAAAAAAAACAAAGCTGGTTTAGCCAGAAGCTAAACCTAAGATACACCATGGCCTTCTTTTGGATTGTCGGGAAAGTCACGATGCATAGAAAAATGCATCGTAACTTTCCTGAAAACCCGATATTTTGTATTGTAGTTTCTGATAATCTAAGAAATTCATTTATTCTTCTTTCCTTGGGACCTTAGGTATAGAACAGAAGTTACCCATCTAAACAAGTCAACAAAGATATATTATTCTATATAGTGTACAACAGATTATTTTCATATTCTTGGACTCCTTAAATATGCCAGTTTTATAATTATTTGTATATAATTTTCTCTGAAGGCACCTTTAAAATTACATAGTCACTCTCAAGTTCTTTTTCTATTCAAGTAGTGAACTGTAGTCTTAATCAGCCTTCAAGTTTTTAGGAATAATAAAAAGAGAAACTTTTCCTCTTGCAACTTTCCTCTTGGCCATTTCATTTCTACTTTAGCAAAAGTGGCAAGAAAAAGTAGGCCATTAAGTCAACAAATATTTATGAAGCCTGCGAGGAGAGGATGAGAAACTTATGTCAGCCCATCCTGTTCCTTGTCAGTAGTTCTGATGAAAGGCTTGGAGAGAGAAGAGGTTGAACAGAAGGCAGCTTCAATATAGCTACTGAGATCAAGGCTATAGCACACATAGAAATGAAAATTGGATGGTTTCTTATTTGAATTAATTATAGTGTCACTTAAGGACTGAATTGCCTGGTTTAATTATCTGGTTGAACAAATTAATGAGATAATTAAAAATCTCCCTTTTTTTAAGGTATAGCATGAATAGCAAATAGTAAAGGCATATTTTGCTTAAATTTTTGATAGTCCATGTAATTCTTCAGCATTGCTCAAGTCCCATGAGCCATAATGAACTAGAAAAAATTCTTGCAATGTATTAAGATTCACGATATAAATTGAACTGTCCCACCAAGTGGCATTGATGGAATAGAATTTAGCTGTAATGAGAAATAAATTGCATATCTAATCTGTAGGATTTAAAGCAAAAAATAAGTTGTTAACTTTTGCTACTAGAATATAAATTCTATTGGAATAAGTATCTTTTCTCTTTTTCCATATCACTCTGGCAGAGTTTCTGGCATAATATAGTACACAGATCAGATCTATTGACTGAATGGATAGGCAGAGATGATCCAGAGCTACTTAGTGGTAAATTTTTGAAAGAAAGGCTTAATTTTTCAAGGGAAAAAAAGTTATCCCACAAGTTTATTTGTCAAGAATTTAGATTTTTGTTGTTGTTGCTTATTTTAGGTATGATTTTGTTTGCCTTTGTCTCAAGGAAAAAGGAGAATTGCAAGGGCAAAATAATTGTGAAAAGGTTGCTTGAAGTTCTGCCTTTCCCCATGTGCTAGTCTGTTGTGTTGCTAACAGAACTACTGAGACTGGGTAATTTATAAAGCAATGGAGGTTTATTATTCTTTATTCTGGTCACATGGAAGGTCCAAAGGAAAAACAAAATGGCAGAAGGCAGAACTTTGAGAAAAACAGAACAGAGAATGGTCTATGTGTTCAGGTGGCCTCTTCCTGCCTCATGTCCTTTTCTTCTAAACACACCAGGATTCAATTAGGGGACCCTGCTTTAACCACCCAATCACTAATCTTTCCCCTCAAAGGCCCACCTTTCAACAGCAAAACTGGATTAAGTTTTTCATCCATTTAATCCCATTCCAATGATTTAACGCATGAATTCAGGGTGGGGGAGCATACACAAATTATGATACCCAATCTCTAATCTTTGCCTAGGTGAAGACAGTGCCTACTTTTTTTTAGGGGTTTACATTTATAATTAATATATATTACATCTAAATGAATGAGAGGTTAGATAACAACTGAACTACCATGAAGTAACTTGCCCAAGGTCATCCAGCCAGTAACTGGTAGATGTAACCAGGACACAGGGCCAGGCAGTCTGACTTCAGGGCCAGTGCACTCACTTGTTATGACAAATTACCCTTAATTCAGTGAGAACAACTGTGCTGTGTTTTCAAGACATGCAGTAATTATTGGGATCCTAATAAAACAGAAATAATTTCATGTAGTAGATTTTTTTATAGGGCAGCATAACATTTAAACAAAACACTCATTATCTACTGCTCCAGGGATAGAACTTTGTAACTGTGGTGATATTAACCATAGCTAATCATCATATAGTGAACGCACTCATCGTTGTTCTTTTTTACCTATATTATCTTAATTAATTTTCACAACAGCTATATGATTATTATCTTTTTTTTTTTTTTTTGAGAGAGAGAGATTTTTGCCATAGGGTGTGTGCCCTTGCCAGAGAGACAGAGGGGGACAAAGACAGAAAGTGAGCAATCACCCATCTACCCCAGGGGTATGGCCATACTGCAATCACTTCTCCTCCATACTCATCCCGAGATTTTGGGCACACAAACACACACACACACATACACATAACACCGTGAGTTTCAAGCCACTGGGTTCAGGACTCAAACCACAGTTGGCCATGTGGAAGTCCAGCACCTTAACCACTACACCTCCTGCTGGCCCTATCCTCCTTCTTGTTG
>NW_006159811.1:2443394-2456747 GCF_000334495.1 Tupaia belangeri chinensis
GGGTAACCCTTTCAAGGTGATCCAGCTCATAGTAAGTAGATGGCAGAGCTGGTTTCAGTTTGTACTCTTAAATTCTTAACCAGTATATGATAATGAGAATCATGAAATATCTTACCTGTAAGTTTATTTATTTATTTATTTATTTTAAATTTATGGAACCCAATCAGATTTTGACTGTGTTTTTCTTAAATTCTACTTGGTAGAGGGCCGACTAGAGGTGTTCCAAGGGGAGAAATTGCTGTCATCCATCCCTATGTGGACTACCTTTGGGGAACTAGCCATTTTATACAACTGTACCAGGACTGCCTCTGTGAAAGGTAACAGGAGAAGAAATGCTGTCTTGAATTGTCACATGGTGTTCAGCATAATCTAGTTAAGTCACAACTGCATCCTGATCTAGAGCCTTAAGTCTTATTTTGCCCCATATTTTCTTATTAATAGAAAAGCTAAAGTTATGTCTACAATAGGATTTATATTAAAGCACTTGCCCAAATAATACAAGATAAAAAGAACATTCCCATTAGATACTGATATATAAAATATGAAAATGACTTTAGCTAAATGATTCCATTATTTGCTTTAATAATCTCTTCACTTTTTACTACATGGACATTGGCTTTTGGCTCATCCAAAATGTTTGCTTTCTGATCTCCATGCAGTTCTGACTACATTATAAACCAGAAAAATTAATTAAGCCAATGTACAAATGTGTATAAACATCAAAAGGGATATGAATTAGAGTAATGAGAGTTTTCATGAATTACTGTTGAATTAGTTTAGTTGCTTTTGCTAAGGATTCCTATCTTTCTTGACTTTATTGGTGGTAATCTTGGGTTTTCTTCTGAATCATTTAGATGTTTGGGACTGGTTTCTGTGCATTAGCCTTGCTGAAGTATTTGATAAAAAGGCACTTTCTGGCATTCTCCACTAAATCTGAATTAGAATCTCTGGTGACAGGCCCCAGGGATCTGAATTTTTAATGAGAATATGGAAACAGTTCTAATTTACTCTTAAGCAGTGGTCTTCAGTCTTCCTGGCACTAAAGACCTGCCTTACTTAAGAAAATCCCTCCATGGATGGGGCGTGAGGGGCTCTAGGATGATCCAAAGGCACAACTTCTACCGTGCACCCCATTTCCACCCCCCTCCCACATTGCAACATGCAATGATACAATCTCACAACAATAGTATTCACTCTCCCATGAGAACCCAGTACCACCACTGATCCGGCAGGAGGTGGAGCCCTGACAGCAATGCAAGTGATAGGGAGTGACTACAGGTAGAAGACTCACTGGCTCACCTGCCACCCACCATCTGCTTTGTGGTGATGTGGGGAGGGAGGGGACAGGAGAAAGCAGGTGGGCCAACAGCAAATAGGCCACAGACAGGTACCAGTCTGTGGCCCTGGGGGTTGGGAATGCCTGCTCTAAGTTCAATAAACCAGAGCTTTGAGTTTTGATCTGCTTTGTAGGTTCTCATTATTCCCTTTTTTTTTTTTTAAATTTTTATAACAATAATTTCTAGATTTTTCACAACTGCTACTTTTGCTCCACTTCCTTTTAAAAGTTTGTGCTAGCCTTTAATGTCTTTCCTATTAAAAAAAATTCTTAAAAACTTTCTTTTTTTAATCTTTTATGAATTATTTGTATATATTTTATGCAAAAGTAACCAGAGATCTTTAAATTATATTTGTTCCCTTTAGCCACAAGGTCTAAACAACATAAAAAGACACATTGAAACACACACTTTTGGTTCCCTTGAGTAGCCATGTCTAAACAACATAGACACAGAAACACACACATACACAGAAATCTTTAATTTTCCAATGATCTGCTGTGAATTTGTCCATTCTATGGATTGGCTACAGGTTGGCTGACTTTCTTCTGTATCACAGCACAAATCTGAACTACATCCTGATGATGAAGTGCCTAATTGGGAATTGCAAACTAATTTGAATATCATTTTAACAAAAACATAATTAGAAAGGAAATCTTTTGCTGGTAATTCTAAATCATGGTGTATATCAAAACCAAAATGACTTATAAAATTAGCCTTTATTTATTTTGCTGCTTCCTTTCATTTGCATGTGTAAGTAATGTGTTTTCTAAGAAATGTTATTTTATAAGAACATACAACAAATGCATTGTTTTGCATTTTGGAAAGTTTTCTTAATGGGTTACTAAACACTATTTAATTACTTTCTTGATTTTTCTAAAGCTATTACCAATGTTAAAACTTGGGCATTAGATCGGGAGGTGTTCCAGAATATAATGAGGAGGACAGCCCAAGCTAGAGATGAACAATACAGAAACTTCCTACGAAGGTAAGAATACACCTTGTGGAAATAAAAGATGATCAAGTAACCATATTGTGGGTATGTTAATTTTATCAGAATAATGATTTTTCTATAGCTTTTTCCATTTGAGGATTTACCACACCATTAAATCAAAGTATAGAAATATTCCCTTGCAGTAAACACCATTATACATACAAATTATATTTAATTTCTATTAGCCTTCTGCATTGATTAGTTTTTCCAGCTATTTTCTTTGCCTTCTATTGATGTAATCATAGTATATTGAATAGAAAAATGTGCAATAAATTTCTAAAATATTCACCTGGGCCACTCAGTTGGTTTTGAAAGACCTTTAAAATTTGAGAGTAGTTAGCAAAAAGATAACTTTTCTAATATTATCTTTTTTTTTTTTGAGAGGTTTTTGCTAGAGTGTGCATGTGCTCGCCAGACAGAGAGAGACAGAGAGATAGAAGGTGAGAAATCACCCCCCAGTGGGGATGGCCAGGCTGCAATCCCTTCTCCTCCATTCTCCCCTCGGGATCTTGGGCACGCATGCACACGTGCCCAGCGTGAGTTTAAGCCACCAGGTCCGAGACTTGAACCACAGTTGACTACATGGGAGTCCAGCGACATAGCCATTATGCTAACTGCTGGACCCTAATATTATCTTTTTTAGAGTAATATTTAAAGTAATTTATTTTACTGTCCTTACTTGCTTTTCTGAGATATTATTTTTCTTATTTGTCTAACCACATCAATTTTCTAATTACTCAAATTGCTATTATTTATAGCAAAGTAACTTGCCAAAAATGTTACTCTACTTGTCAAGCTGTCCTGGGTCTTTGGAACATTCTTATTATGTGAATTGTTCAGGACCTCAATGACTTGGATGCATCACTTTATACACAAATGACTGCCTGTGTAGTTGGAAAAGCCAGTTCCACATTTAGAAGGCTTTTTGAGTATAAGTTCCTTACATTTTTTGTGTATTTTTTTTGTGGGAGTTTTGACAGTCTTTGAGGCTGCAATTCATACTCTAATGAAATGTTACCTATGATAACAGGTAACAATAATAATGTATCATGTAATTTCCAAAAATGAATGTTAAATTCTTCTTATTTAGTAGTGATTTTTATCTTGCATAACAAGCCTGTGAAATTGATGATTTTAGGGCTGTAGAGCGGCTGGCAAATAGTGAGGATTCAGTAAGTGTAGGATGAGCATGCCGTTAGCCAGTAGAACATTGCAGGTGTTAAGGTGTCTCATAGATTCTCATATAGAATCTTGCTGATCTACCTTCCTAGACAGAGCGCGGCAACAATGACAGGCAGGTGCCTTACCCAAATGCCAACTAATGATTGGCGATCGTAGAGCAGGGTCTCCCTGATGATGGGTGACCTCAGAATCCCACAACTGAGCAACAGAGGTCAGCTTTTAAGGCTAATAAGCCACACTTCACAAGGACTGTAAAGGGATACTTAAGTCAGTCAGTGTCTATGGGTCATGTGACACATAAGTCAGCCAATACGTATGGGCTGTGTTTGAGTGTCTGAGACAAGATCTGAACCACTAGGCATAGCAGGTCAGACCCTTGGAGTCTAATAAGTGTTGTCTTAGTGGAAGGAGCTCACATAATCCACTAGTATATTTTCCTTCTTTTCTTCCTTCCTATTGTTGTTTCATTCACTCAACAAATACTCATTAACCATGTACCAAAGACTGTGGATTCGGTGATGGGCAAGATAGACCTGATCCCTGCCATCATAAAAAGAAAACAGAAAAAAGAAATTTTCTCATATCCATTTCCCCTCCAGTCTCCAAAAGTGACAGGTATCTAGGAGAGAATTTAACTAAATCTTACTAAGCAGAAGTAAGGTTTTTCATGATGAGGATGTGTTAATCAGTGACAAGTTTTGGTTACCCTTTTACTATTTTATTAATGGGGAGATAGATTAGGGAAACACGTTTCTCTTTGTTTCTTTTTTCTTTCTCTCTCTCTCTTTTTTTCTTTTTTTCTGAGAGATTTTTGCTATAGGGCTTGCCAGAAAGACAGAGAGAGACAGAGAGACAGAAAGTGAGACATCACCCCCCCCAGGGAGGATGGCCATAGAGCAATCGCTTCTTCCCCATTCTCCTCTCGGGATCTTGGGCACACATGCACATGCTCCTGGTGTGAGTTTAAGCCACTAGGTCCGGGACTCAAACCACGGTCGGCTACATGGGAGTCCAGCAACTTAGCCATTATGCCAACAGCTGATCCCTCTCTTTGTTTCATAATATACAGGAAGCTCATTAGTGTTCATTCCAATTCTGTATGCTTTTGCCTATAGCTTGATGTAATCTATTTTTGAGCTTTATAAAACTAGCATTATTATTCTAATGCAATTGTTTGCTCAGTATTTTTTTTTCTAAGATCCAGCCATGCTGGTTAGGTCCATCATCTCTTCACCTGGCTCCAGCACCATGAGATTAGAGTGGACAGAAAGCATCTATCTGCTCTCCCATAGGAGGGTGTTCCAGTGTTTTGCAATCAGAAACAATTATGAGGGAAACATTTGGATGCTGGACACATCTCCTGGCCACGAGCCTCCTGGTGCACATGTGCAAGAGGCAGTCCAGAGCGCTCTGCCTTTTCGAAAATCAGATCCGACCGTCTTTTAAGAGTAGCATCATTGGCCTTAGGAATTTTAAATTTTACATGACAAGAAAGAAGTATTTATCTTGTAGAAATTACATGTATAGTCCTGAATAAAAATGAGCAAAATAGAAGAGAAATTTCTTTAAGAGAACAATGTAATTTGATTGATTGCTTAACCATAGTGAGGGGAATTTATGAGTTTTTCCAATAGGTTTTAGTATTCTGTTTTATTCTCTGTATATTATTATCTGTAAAAATGTGCCTCTGGCTAACATTAATTTTAAAAGACAGGACAGTATGAATGATAATCCAAGATTATTTCAAGGCTGACTTTCACATCCTCCATTCTATCTTTACTTAACTACAAGGATTTAGACAAAAACCTGATTCTCCACTGGAAGTAGACCTCCTCACCTAAGCTAGCAGAGGAGATGTTGTGATGTGAAAAGAAACACATTTCCAGATATAGTTCATTTTGAAAAGCGATGACACACGTAAATGTTTTTCTCCAAATATTCAAAATATGACTTTTTTTCCCCTTTATGCTATCTTACTACTAGCATTTATTTGCTTATGATAAAAGTCGGTGATTATGTCCATCAATCATTTTCAATACATATGAAACTCAATTTAAAAAAAAATAATTTAACATAATACTTTTACTTATATGTGGACATACAATGTGATGTATCAGTACAAGAGTACAATGTGTAATGATAAAATACGGATAATTAATATTACTATACCTATCATTTCAATCATTTGCCCTTTGTGTTGGGAACATTCAAATCCTCTTTATTGGCTACTGTAATATAGTAATATATGCGGTATGTTGTTAACTTTTTTTAAAGAACGATATATTTAATTTTACTTATCATTATTATCATTCTTCAATTTGCTACAGGGCATGCATGTTCACCAGAGGAGAGAGAGAGAGGGAGAGAGAGAGAGTGCGAGCGAGCAAGTTGCCAGGTCTGGGATGCAAACTACAGCCAGCCACGTGGGAGTCCAGTGCCCTAACCACCACACCACCTGCAGGCCCCAGTTGTTGTTAACTCTATTCTCCATACTGTATTTTAAAACAGCAGGCATTATTTCTTTTACATATGCAATTTGGTTCTGGTTATTCAACATCAGTCTGCTCTCTCCATGCCACTCCATCCCAACCACCCTTTCCAACTCTAATAGTCATTCTTTATCTCTCTACTTTAAAAAAGAATTATTTTATTTAACTTCATTTATTTATTTATTTTAATTTGACCAGAGAGGGACAAAGTGATAAAGAGAGAGAGAGAGGGAAAGTGAGAAAGCAAACCGTGGTTAGCCATGTGGGAGTCCAGCACCCTTAACCACCATGCCACCAGCTGACCCCTGTCTCTCCACTTTTATAAGATCTTTGTTTTTTCAATTTGTTCATATGAATATTTATGTTATATCTTTTCAATTATTTGGAATTTTTTACTTTAGAGAATTTATATTTATTTTTGTGCTTTGTATTTTTAAAAATGTAAATATATTGGACCAGAAGTTGGTGTGGTAGTTAGGGTGGCTGGATCCCGCATGGCCAAGAGTGTGGTTTGGGTCCTGGATGCAGCATCTTGAAAAGCATGTCAACCATGTGTGCATGTGTGCTCAAAATCCTGAGAGGAGAATGGAGGAGAAAGGATTGAGGCATGACGATTTCCCATGAGGGCTGCCTTCTTACCACTCCCTCCTTGCTAGTCCTCCTTCAATGAGTACACATGCTTCTATAATAGCAATTTTTTTAAAAAAAGTAAAGATTTTAGAATATCTATGTATATCTGTATTTATAGTTTAATTTAGGAAGATAATTACGTGTTTCTTTTTCATTTCGAAGTGTATCCTTGCTGAAGAATTTACCTGAAGATAAATTAACCAAGATCATTGACTGCTTGGAAGTGGTAAGAAATTATGAAATAAAAAAAAAATCATTAGAAGATTTTAGAGTCTAGATACTATTAGCACTGTAAACAAATAAAAAGGAAAAGATAGTAGATCACCAGTCTATAAGAGATCAAGAACTTTTTTCTATTCTGAAAACCCTTAGGCCAACTCAGCTGAATGAAGGGAATAGGAAGGGTTTAAACTCTTGCAATGTATAAAAGAAAATTGAATTTGCATGTGAAAAGTGAAATTTGATTTACATATTTTAATCTTTTTAGTATACAGTATTTTATAAAACTAATCTGCCTTACTCAAGAGGCATTTGATTTTCCGCAATTAACATCACAATCCCTTACAGGGTTTTCATAGTATAAAGGAGTCAGTGATGCATAATTAGGAAATGGAGCAAAGAAAGAGTATGTTGGTGCTCTTGGTGACAAGCCTCTGAATCAAACTATGAAACACTCCGTGGTTGAACACTTGAGGCTGTGAAAATAACATCTTAAAAAACTGTACTTAAGAAGCACTTTACCTATTTTAACATCTAGGGGGAGACGGCATATTGGAATGTGTTCAAAAATTCATTTTAAGCATTACCCAGATGGTTGGTTCTAGTCCAAGACTACTCAAGTCTTTCCGTGAATAATGCTTTCATGACATGCACCTTCAATTCTAATGATATACATTTTATGAAAACCTCTTCAGATTTCAGAGATTAAAATCCAAAGCAAATAACCTTTCTCACTTTTGGGGGGAGTTGATTTCATTGAAACCCAAATGGCTTTTATGGCATTGAAAAGAGGTAGGGAATTGTAAAGGAGTCACACCTTGACTTTGAACTATTAGAAAGCTGTTCTCAGTGGGAGGAGAGGCAAAACACTGCATGACTGATTGTTGACAGATTCATGCCTCCGTCAATCACAATATATGGTGTAAACTAATATCTGTTGAGAAGGGAGCAAGGGCCATTTTGTCCTTAAGTGTTTGTGACACCAGTAATGTTTCCACTTACAGTTCATGGAACCCATCCAGCAGTTTATCAAGGACAGGCCATGATGACACTGCCTGGCCTCATGTCCCCAGGGGGTTCAGATATGAAGTCATTTTCAAGAAGACCGTTACCCTGCATCTCTTGGGATTTTCCCAATGTAACATAACCCAATCACAGATGTTACAAATTAATAATTCATCCTAATTTCTGAAGATTTTTTTTAAGCTGAAGAGGCCCAATATTTTTTTGTTAACCAAGAAAATCTGTTTTTAATATAATATGAACAGAGTAGATGCACCAGAGGGGAATTCTATGCTGACAGCAAATATGAAAATTTAGTATCATTAAAAATAAATGGTAAATTAGACATATTTATAGCAGCCACAGGCAAGAGCTACAGAGTATATAGATGGGGGTTCAAATGCAGAATTAATTAACACACAATTTGAGTTTGAAAGTCTCATCTTTTAAAACACCCTGCAAAGGCTTTACGGTATCTGAGCATTTGCAGACAGCAGCAGTTTATAAAGGGCTCTTTATTCGTACCTGGCAAACAAATGCGTCTCTGTAATGTGTGAAAATTCTCAAATGTGAAAGTGATTAACCAGGGAGTAATGGGATCTGTTTAGCTCTAAGAAAAGCACATAATTTACTAGCATCGTTGGGACTAATGACCCATCAACATGGCCCTGACAACAGCCAATCACTGAGGCAGAGTTACGACTGAGCACCCACTGAGTTCTGGGACCAGCTGGCCAACAAACTGGCTCCATAATCTTTAAGAAAAAACAGGCTGAGTCTGTCATGCTGTTTAGGAGTTGATTTCGGAGCTGTGTGTGTGTGTGTGTGTGTGTGGTGTGTGTGTGTGTGAGAGAGAAAGGGAAAAATTCAGAATTTCCTATCACCAAGCAGCTGTTCTGACAGGTCTGTTCAAACTTTGGCTTTGGCGTGGCTGTTGGTGCCGTGCTCTGAGGGTGTAGCGCTCACCCCTATTTCTTCTTTTGGCCTAAATCTCCCAGAACGCTCAGCCCTGGAGGCAACCATTGCCTGGAAGCCTCTTGGTGTGTTCTCATGGGAAAATGAGAGTGGACGTAGGAACTGCACACTCACCTGTGTGCTTTAAGGGTTAACTAACGATAATCATAAGGCCTGATGCAGATTCTGAATGGAGTGGAACAATTAACGATAATGAAAATGATAATATGCTTCCTGCACCTGGCAGTTGTGTAGCTCAGAAGACAGGAGTGGAGGAGTTTCTGCTCCCACGCATGGTGATCAATCTGGGAAGCCTGGGATTTGACTGCGCTGTCCTGACGTACAAACATTGTGATTGATTGTTAAGTCACCTAACTCTGTTACAGAGCTCTGGTATTTGACCTAGTGGCCTCTGATCTGCCATCTTTCACAAAGGAAGGTATGGCAGGGGGTAGGGGTGGGGGATGGTGGAGTAATGTGGAATATCGTTGCCCTTATTCAGATTACCGGTATTGCTGACTAAAAGGCAGAGTCCCAGCTTCCACCCCACACTTACTGAATCAGAAACTGGAGTAGGAGCCCCCAAATCCACATTTTAAAATTGTATCTATCAGGTTCTTAGAATCTGAGAAGCACTGATTCAGTTGTGAACAGAATGCATGTATTTGGAACTTGCTATTTTTTACCTCTTCAGGAATTTTCCACTTCTTAATCATCTTTTAAAAGTCTAGTCTGTCTTTCCTATATTCCCTTCTAACACAAAAATCAGAGGGTTTTTCTCATTTTAACAATTATATTCAGAACCAAAGGAAAATTGACATAATTGGATTTTCTTCAGTTTATGGACCAGCTAGTTAAAGATAGGGCAGCAAGTGATGTCATTCACTAGTTCAAAGTCTGGAGATTAAAGATTGTGATCCTGCCTATCACTACCCACTGTCAATCAACTGTGGTGGGTATTGGTGTCTCCTTATCAGCAGTGAAAGGGGCTGGTCACTGCACCTTGGCTGATTAAATAACAGAATTTAATATACTTGGTTCCTCCAAGTAGGAATTTTTTCTATTGATTTACATTTTGCAGGATCTGGTTCCTTGGAAATAAACATTAGATACTAGATCATGGCTGAATAGTTACTAGGGTCCACCTGATCCAGATGTATTTGCTTTAAAATTTCAAAGATATTTTACTATTGTACTTAGAAAACAAAAAAATAACTGGTAACAACCCAAATAACTAGAAAGAGTATTTTTTAAACAATTATTTATTTTTATTTCATTTGTTATTATTATTTTTTTGTTTGGCCAGAGAGAGACAGAGAAAGAGAGAGAGAGAGAAAGGGAAAATAAGAAAGCAAGCCACCCGGTCTGGGACTTGAACCATGGTCAGCCATGTGGGCATCCAGCACCTTAACCACTGAGGTACCTACCCATCCCTTGAAAAAATTTTAACTAAAAACTAAAACTAAAAACTTGGGGACATAGTCACAATATGAAGGAATGTGGGTACATATGTGTTTGCATATGCATGCATCACACCTCTGGTTATATATCAAGGGTACTTCTTTTTAAAATTTTTTAAGGTTTTTGACTTAGGGTACATGTGGTCATTGGAGAGGAGAGAGACAGAAACAGTGAGAGAGAGTGAGAAATCACTCCCTGGGGGGATGGCCATGCCGCAATCCCTTCTCCATTCTCCTCCTGGGATTTTTGGGCACGCACACACGTACACCTGGCCTGAGTTTCAAGCCTCAGAATCCTAGACTCAAACCAGGTTGGCCATGTGGGAGTCCCATGCTGCAGCCAGTATGCCACCTGCTGTCCCCAAGAATACTTCATTGTGATTAAGATTTCTGACCAAAAACTAAGGACTTTCAAGGGAGTTGGGACTTTCTTCTTTTGGTCTTTGTTCTTTATCACCTTGTAACTTTTCCCCTGGTTTTATATATCCTATTCACAGGCACTCAGATTCTAGCACTTTGCTAGATTATCGTAGAATGAATATTTTCTTTGCTGTGAAAAAAAAAAAATCCCCATCTTTGGCTGTTGCTGTGTTTAGCTACTTTTCTTCTGATCTCGACCTCTCAATCAGCTCTGAAATTGACTTCCTTATTTTCTCATCTTGCCATATACTAGGTAATTACTCTCAAGGATTCTAGCCATCTTCTTTATAGCATTTTTTCAGACCAGGGGTCACAACTCAATACAGAGCCATAAAACCAATTTAGAGGGACATTTCTAAACAGAGTAGCAAGTATGTTTTTTCTTGAAAAAAAGCATGTTCCACTGTTACATAAGTGTCTACATGTGTCCATGCTCTTGTGTGTGTGTGGGGTGTACATGTCAAATGTACTTCTTCCTATAGGTCAGGATAAAAGCTGCTTGAAATCCCTTGCTCTACAGGATAAGGTCTATGGCTTCTTGGCCCTCTAAGGGACCCCTTTGCAATGCACCAACAAGGACAGTAACTGTGCTGTTGGCATTTCTCTTTTTGGTCTTGGTGACCACCCTGGCCTGACTGGCTGCACTCCCCAGTTGACAAACACTGGGCAGTCTAGCATCACAGCCAGTACTTACCACTATATATTTTTGGTCTGACCTATTTCCACAACCTTTTCTGATCTATGAAGTTACTGTCAACACACTGGGAGGTATTATTTATCTTCCTCCCATGGTTTTGGGTGACAAAGAACCATCCCTGGGGAAAAAATACCACTAAGAAGGTTGGCCCTTAAGAAACAACAAAGCTCTTTCTCCCCTTTTAAGCCTTGCCCCTTTGAACTTAGCTGGTTGACAGGAATTGAGGCCACACCTCTGCAAACATTAGAGACTTTATAGTAATCAAACAGCCTAAGAACCCTTTAAAACTCCTCCATGTTTGTTTACTTTCTGCTTCATACAAGTAGTGGGGATGGAGATAGAGATGGGGTTCTGCTTCATGCAAATAGTGGAAATGGAACCTGAGACAGAGACAGAGAGATTGACCAGCAGTCTGCTTGAAACAGAAACAACTATCTTGACTCTAGCAGTTTTAATAAAGAGAACTGGACTTTAGTTACATAATGAAGACACCTAGATTGTGGGACCATGGTCCCTCTTTGAGGGTCATAGTCATCTCTTCCGTAAAATTGAGCTTCTCTAGAGTAAAGCTTTATGATAAAGCTAAAGTGGGAAAGAACAAAGAATTAGAGTAAATAACCTGTGATGCAAAGAAACTCAAAACATCGGGGCTGGCAGGTGGGATGGTAGTTAAGATGCTTGACTCCCACATGTGTGACTGCAGTTTGAATCCCAGACCTGGCGTCTTGCTTCCCACTTTCCCTCTCTCTCTCTGATCAAATTAAAAAATAATAATAAATAAAATTAAATATCTTTTTCAAAAACAAAGAAACTCAAAACATCATTGGTCAAATAAAATAGAAATTTGTCTTTGTTCACACAGCAGTTAGGAAAGATGGTTCCAATTGGCTCCACGCACTCATTCAGGAACCCAATCTGATGGCTACTCAGTCAGCGTCAGCATGTGCTTTTCAAGGTTCCTCCAGGCCATGCCATTATGAATGGATAAAAAGATGAAAATATGTGTGTGAAAGAGCTCACGGGTCTAGCCTGGAAGTGGCACACAGATCTGCTCAGATTCTTTTCAATGGAAGTTAATCACATGGCCATATCCAATAGCAGGGAGACTGGGCGTGTCCTTTACTTTTGAATACTCATGTCTTCCAATAGAAGACTTTAACCAACTCAAAGCTTTTTCACAGGAATTAATAGTCTCCAGGTACTTGATCTGTACAAAATGCCCCACCAGATACTTTAGATACGCTTGTTATCTGGTCCTCAAGCAATGTTAGGTGTAGTAGGTAACATAATTTTACTTTTCCAGAAAAGGAAAACTGGGGTTCAGAAGTTAAAAGTAACACCTAAGCAAATCATTATTGGTCTCTCCTTAACATGGCAATCATTACTGAGTGTTTTCTATGTTTCAGATGCTCTGAGTGTTTCAGAAAACATTGTCTTTTTTTTTTTTTTTTTTAGAGGTTTTCGCTATAGGGCATGTGCGCTCACCAGACAGACAGAGAGAGACATAAAGACAGAAAGCGAGAAATCACCCCCCAGGGGGAATGGTCATGCCGCAATCCCTTCTACTCCATTCTCCTCCTGGGATCCTGGGCATGCACACACACATGCCCAGCGTGAGTTTTAAGCCAACGGGTCAGGGACAGGAACCACAGTCGACTATGTGGGAGTCCAGCGACATAGCCATTACGCTACTGCTGGTTCCCAGAAAACATTGTCTTCAATAAGCTTATTGTGATAGAAAAAAAGACCCCCCTAAAAAATTAAGTAATAATTTGATACTTCATGAGGATAAATCTACATTAAAGAATAAAAACATTGTCTTCAATAAGCTTATTGTGATAGAAAAAAAGACCCCCCCAAAAAATTAAGTAATAATTTGATACTTCATGAGGATAAATCTACATTAAAGAACAGAATTTAGGGGCGCCAAGGCTGCGTCCGACCGCGGGACGTCGCGGGCCCTTCCTGGCTC
>NW_006159811.1:2457037-2460485 GCF_000334495.1 Tupaia belangeri chinensis
CTGCTAACCACAAGATGGCTGCTGTGCCGCATCAACTGATGGTCAACTCTGCTTGCCAGAACCGCCTTCCTGAAACTGTATTCCATGGAGACTCACCTACAGTTGCGGAACTGCACGAGACCCACACTTGATCCAACCTTGAATGGAATCTATTTTCCCTATTGTTAAAAACTTTGGACTCGTGACCCCTCTCCCTCTACTCGCAGGTATCGCATTTTCAATGACCCCTCTGGAGGATAGCTGTCTATAGCAGAGATAGAGTAATTGGGAGAGGGGGAAAGGGCTGAGGGTCAAACATAGGATAAAAAACATATTTATATGTATGAAAGTAGAAATGGAACAGTATTGGTGACGACATGCTTGATTAAGACACTATGTAGTTTATCCTAGATGGGAAACTACACTTGGTGTGTTGTGATGATACTCAGGGAATGAGTGTTAGGCAATATAATTTAATATAAAAAAAGTAATAAGCAGGAGGAAAAAAAAATGCACATTTGATGACTGAAGAGAGTTGTATGGACACAACTGGGGTCTACTTTATAATATGTTCATTCTACTCCCTGGGGTTTATGCCTAGGATCAGATTTGGATACATGTGTAAGGATATGTCAGCTGTGCTAGCTAGTGGATATACTTAGACTAATTGAGTTCATTGGTAGAACAATTGAATGGGGGGGGGCGGAAGCCATTGAGGGCAATCATGAATGTCAGGGACAATGGAGGAGGAAGATGGGACATGGCAGAGGGTGGGGATGGGGAACCTAGGATGGCAAAACAAAAGGCAAGGTATGCAGGACACAAAAATTGGGAAATCATTTGCTGAGAACATATATGTTGATGTGCTTGATTGAGCCAATGCACAGTGTATTTTGGATGGAAAATTCATATGTGTGTTGTGATGAGAAAAAATTTATAATAAAAAACAAAGTATAAAAAAAAAAAAAGGAGAGAGAAGAGGATAAAGACAGCAGTGAACAATAGAGAGGCAGGATGTTAATGAGAAATAGATATGGTTTATTACCTGTTGATGATGACATGTATAGTATTCTCAACTGAACCGGTCTGGAAAGTATTTCATGATGGGTGAAGTCTTTTTAATAAGCAAAATGAGAAATAGTGATTGACTGTTTAAAAAAATTATAATAATAATTATTGGGAAAAGCATCGAAAAGATATTGAATGATAAAGCGGGGAGATTGATATCTCTGTATTGACTGACATGCATGGCATTCCCTTTTGAAAAAGCAATGGAAGTCAATGTAAAGTTATATGTAATCTAGTGTAATAGAAAGAAGATTATGATGATAATAAAATAAAAAAAAATAAAAAAAGAGAAAAAAAAAAAAAGAAGCGAGATCCCACAAAAAAAAAAGAACAGAATTTACATGTAAAAAATTCTAGTGTCAATTTTTTATGACAGACCTCTAGAAATAATACAAACAACACAGCTTAGTATGTATGTAGGCTCTTTTTAAGCAGTTGCTCTTTAAGAAATTCAAAATTGAGGTCAACAGTCCCAATATCCATAGAAAAACACATTTCCAATTTATCACATACTCACGTGTTCTTTTTCTAAACTCTAAACCCAATTTTTAGACTGTCGATGATTACTAACGAGGTGATATTTAGATTCTGTAGGTGAAAACCTACCTGAATATCTGCAAGGGTTTTGGCTCCTGCGCCTCTTCCTGTCTTTGGTCTCCATGCCTGAGATTCAGTATTCCAGGTAAATTTTCTCTGTGAAAGAAAAAAAATATATGTATAAGTGTAGATAATAAAGCAAAATCTTCCTACTTTCCCACAGCTTATGACTGCAGTGTGAGAAAAGATTTCGGTTACGATAAGCAAAAAAGAGAAAAATGAAAAAAAGAAACAGGTGTGGGATGCTCCTTTCAAAGGCATGAGGAACCCTATTTCTTTTATGTCTTTGTCTGCACATCTCCAGTGGATCTAACATTTCATCTCTCCATCCCAACAGGAATACTACGACAAAGGAGATTACATCATTAGAGAGGGCGAGGAAGGAAGTACCTTTTTCATTTTGGCAAAAGGAAAGGTAAATATTAATTCACGTTTATTTAGAGTAAATTAAAACGTTATTTTAAGTCTGTTTACCATAAGGGCAGCAATATTTCACGTCGTAGCATAAGTCCTCTACATTGAGCCGATAAAGGTGCTTGCACCAGAAGAGTCCCATGGAATCTGTATGAGCATTGGGTTTGGGGTAGGGGCCACAGGTGGCTTGTGCTAGGTTCCAGCTGCAATAGGAACTTCTTCAGATCACTTGACTGATTTTGGACCTAGCTTACTTGTGTATGAGATGGCTAGATTTGGTCCTATGTCTCTCCTAGCTATGAGTATATGATCAATCTAGGGATCCAAGGTCTGTACTTTGCACTGAGGATCTCTAGGAAAGAATCTCTAGATCACATTAAAAAATAACTTTGGAATGGGACCAGCAGATGGTGTAATGGTTATGTCACTGGACTCCCACATGGCCAACCGTGTTTGGAATTTTGAGTCCTGGACCCGGATACTTGATGCTCACTCTGGGTGCGTGCATGTGTGTGCCCCAGATCCCAAGAGGAGAATGGAGAAGGGATTGTGGTGTGGCCCTCCCCTGTGAGCAGTGATTTGCTTTCTGTCTGTCTCTCTGATGAGTGCACGTACCTTCTAGCAAACCTATAGCAAAAAATCTCTCTAAAAACAAAAAGGAAAAGAAAAACTTCAGAAGTTGGAGTTTGAATGGAGAATTTTCTTCTTATAGAGGTTGGAATAATTTGATCATATTGAACCACGGGATTTCCTTTGTTGGTCAGAATGATCTGAAAGTGACCCATTTCCTGATTACTGCAAAGTTAAACCAAAGCTGTGTCTTTTTCCTTGCTCAGGTTTATATAGTTGTGGAGGTTTTGCTGATTGGGTATGTGCTCAGGTGTTCAGATTTTCATTTTCTTCTCTCTTTCCAATCATTTAACATATTTTAGGTAAAAGTCACACAAAGTACAGAGGGCCACGATCAACCACAGCTGATAAAAACATTGCAAAAAGGAGAGTACTTTGGAGAAAAAGCTCTTATCAGGTAAATCCATGAATTATGCATCATACTTATAGACTATTTTGCATGTGAAACTAAGTTTAGAATTGTCAACCTGAGCTACAAAATAAATGATAAAGAGATCTATAAATTAACCAAAAATTTAAAACTGACTTTTGCGAAGAATTCATGCTTATGAAGTAAATAAGCATACTAATTTTTTGTATGAAATAATTGGAGGACCAGCAGATGGCATAATGGTTTCATTGCTGGACTCCCACATAGTTGACCACTGTTTGAGTCCTGGACGTGAAAGCTTAAAACTCATGCCAGGTGCATGTGCATGAATACCCAAAATCTTGAGAGGAAAATGGAGAAGGGTTTGTAGTGTGGCCAATTTCCCTGCGG
>NW_006159811.1:2460545-2512462 GCF_000334495.1 Tupaia belangeri chinensis
AAAAACAAAAAACCCCCCAAAAAAAAAAAAAAAAAAGAAAAGAAATCATTTAAAGTATTTAAAGTGTTCAGTTTGCTAGTGAAAATTAAATTACTAGTCTGTTAGAATTTTTAGTTTGTAAAAGATCAGTGATAAAAGATTAAAAGTGGTAAAATGATTATTTCTCCTAAGGAAAGTTTTATCTTTCCAAGGTTTGAAATATTGCCCTGTGAAGAGTTTTTCATTCCTTTAAAAAATTATCAAATAATGATTTTACATATTTTTGGATGGTTGTATATTATGTCAAAAATATATTTTTGGGAACCAGCAGTTAGCGTAATGGCTATGTCGCTGGACTCCCAAGTAGTCGACTGCAGTTCGTGCCCTGGACCCGGTGGCTTAAAACTCACGCTGGGCGCGTGTGCGTGCGTGCCCAAGATCCAGAGAGGAGAATGGAGGAGAAGGGATTGCGGTGTGACCATCCCCCCGGGGGGGTGATTTCTCGCTTTCTGTCTCTATGTCTCTCTCTGTCTGTCTGGCGAGCACACGCGCCCTACAGTGAAAATCTCTCCAAAAAAAAAACCAAAAAAACAAAACAAAACAAAACAAAACAAAAAATTTCTAAGAAGTTTTTATCAACACATTTTACAAGTTTTAGCAATAATTAAAAATAGCATATTTGAAATTTCCAACTGAACCTTCAGTCTTTTGAGATATGACTTTATTTACCATTGATCTAATGTATGGAAGAAATATTTTTAAAGGCTAATCAAATGGCTCAGGGGACATTTTGGGCTTCCTGGAATTCTTAAAACCTCAAGTCTAAAGATATACATTTTTTGGGATCAGCAGTTAGAGTAATGGCTATGTCACTGGACTCCCACGTAGTCGACTGCGGTTCGTGTCCCGGACCCAGTGGCTTAAAACTCACGCCAGGCACGTGTGCATGCGTGCCCAGGATCCCAAGAGGAGAATGGAGGAGAAGGGACTGCGGCGTGGCCATCCCCCCTTGGGGGGTGGTGATTTCTCGCTTTCTGTCTCTGTCTCTGTCTGTCTGGCAAGTGCACGTGCCCTATAGCAAAGACCTCTAAAAAAAAAGATTTAAGTTTTTTATACGTTTTTCTAAATTTAAATAACTTTATAAAATATTAAAGTTTGAGGCAACATACGTTTTTGGAATTGTATATGTTTTTACATTAGTACTTGGAATTGCTTAAGAAGTAACTTAAAAGTAATGTCTTGATAAAATGTTTTTATTCCAAAAGTATGCTTATAAAAAAGGAATAATTTCTGTTCAACTACGTCTTCTTAACTTTTGTCTGGGAAGCCTCTGGGCTGCCAATTTACATACTAGCTTTACATGAGTATAGGGCAAAGGTATTCAGAGATTATCCAAACATACATTTGATTATGTAAAATCATAAAACTCTTTTTTGTTTAAAAGAAAATACAGTTTAAAATAAATTAAGTTATAGCTATTATATAAACAATTTAAAAGTTGAATTAAAAGACAAGCTGAATTTTCTCACCCATCTTCTAGCTGGTAATGAATATGTTTCAATAATAGGAAAGTATCCTTCTTCTTATTTATTTTATCATAGAATATTAATACGGTCTTGTGATGTGTAAGTGTTAGTACCTAAAACTTTAATGTATTTGTTTTAACATTTGCAAGTTAGTTTTTTCTCATATGTCTAAGCAAAACAACTAAAACTTGAAAGTAAACATAACTTTATAAATGTAATATAGAGTCAAAATAGCTCTCGAAAGGAAATATGTTATCTGGTTTGGCTGAAATAATTTATGATGTATGTTGTAGCTAGTCAGTTGTAGTGTTTTCTCTCAAGGAATATGGGAATTTATGTATAATATAGACAACCAACTTCCCAAAGCATTTGAAAGCATAAAACTGAAATCAATGGAAAGGAAAGTTAGAGACAAATGTTTTACTTTTCTGTGAATTTTGATACTATCATTTTTTAGGGCCACTGACTGTGACACAATAATCCGTATATTCTGTATATTTCCATGACTTGACATTAAGTAGTCCCAGGAGTTCTTTCAGAACTTAATGTGTAGAAATAAATCCATGGCAATTACACAGTTACTATGAAAGAAACCTAAGTGTATTTATAAACATCTAATGCTTGTAAAGTGTTTACAGAGAATATCCTCAGTCAAAATTATAGCACTAACATTTGAAAGGAATGTCATACTTCTTCCCTTTCTCTAAACTCACAAGTCAAGTCATGGGTCCATGACCCCAAATTGTATCTCTCTCTCTGTACCTACGTCTATGTCTATATCTAGATCTCTCTCTCTGTCTCTATTTCTATCTCTCCCCTCACACATATACAAGCTGAGTACAAACTGTCCCACTCATGACTCAGAAGTCCAGGAAGCAGTCATATTTTCATGTATATCTTCTAGCAAAGACCCTATAAATTTGGTAGGAACTCTAATTACATCAGAAGGTCTCTGGATGCCAGCTAGGAGGAATAGGAGACTTTAGAATGGTGCAGATGGGCTGCCAGAGTCTTTTCTGCCCTGCCACTAAGGGCAGATGAAAGAATTGTATTTTGCATGGTGCTGTGGTTGATGAAGTGGCCTAAAGGAGTCCCAATGGTTATTACTGCCGGGTATGCTTGTTACTCCCAGATCCCCTTAAATGAACCTCAGAGGACTGCATACCATAGGAGTGTACCTTTTTCTAGTGTCTTCATATTCAATAAAGGGAAGAAACTAATAGAAGTAAAGATCTTTAAATAAACACTTTACCCGATATTTGATCCATTGGTGTTTATTAGGAAATTTAATTTACCACCATTTGATCATAAGCAAAATTGATTCTGTCTAAGATATCAATGAAAAGATGCACCACCACATTATGTACCTCTAAGAAGGAAAAACAGAAAATGACTCATTGTTAGTTGTAAGACATGCTCTGATTTCAGAGATTTTAATTGAAAATATACATTTACACTCTGTCAAATGGAAATATTTTAGTATTTATTAATTGATTGGGTGATATGGCACTGAAAACACTTTCTTTGGATTTTATTCTGGATTGGTTTATTATAGGTTAATTGCTTGACTGTTTTCACAACAAATGTTCTCTGAGCAGTTCATTTCAGTCTTGCATCCTTGTTAATTAGTGTTTCTGCTTTGATCGGGGGAGAGCTATTTTATGTTGGCTGTCACAAGGTTCAGAATGAGTTTCCAAACACAGTTGCAGTCACCGATTCTCTCTGTTTCAGTGCAGTTGATTTCTCCTCTGAAGTCCTTGTGGCAATTCCTTTATTGGCATACATTTCAAATCCTTTTTGGAAAGCACAATCTTTCTAAAGCTTCGGTGACGGTTGTGCTTTCGTGCAAAGTAGTAGATTCTCTAAGAAAAATGGATGCTCTACTTCTAATTGCAGTGAACATTGACTTCCTTGTTTTTGTCTGCAGCGATGATGTCAGGTCAGCCAACATTATTGCTGAAGAAAATGATGTCGCATGCCTGGTGATAGATCGAGAGTAAGTATGCCCATGTTTCAGAGAAGCAGGCTACTGCCGCCCATTTGTAGACTTGGCCTTCTCTGACTCTGAGGGTGGATCTGTGTTCTCATTCATCAGCACTGGGAAATGCTAGCCAATCCTTCGCTACATTCTATTAAAATTCATGGGAAGGAACTGGGCCTTCTGATCTGAATCTGTCTGTGGCAGTGGCAGATGCTGGCAGGCTAAATATTTTGTGTGCAGTTTGTATATAAATATCAGCAATAGACTGATTTAAATTCTGCATCTTCCAGAGAAATAAGCTTATTAGTGCTCTTATGGACTTTTTGCACTTAACATAGAGAACAATTTCATAATTTATTTTTAAAATGCCTTCGTTGTAAAAAAAAGTTTTGAACAAAACCTCTCAGATAATGTATAAAATATTCATTAACTCTATATGTGTATACCCAGAGTATTTTTAATTTTACATTTTTAGTAGCTTATAAGTACTATCAACATTTATCTCTTAATATCTAAGGTTATTTTTCAAAATAAGAGTCATTTATACCCTTCACTTACTTTAAATCAGATTTGGATTGCTTGTTAATCAGTTAATTTGTTGGCTTCCTACTAGATACAATAAAGGAAATTCAAATATACTAAAGTTGCCCAAAAGAGTAGCAACATAGTCAATAAAATAGGGCATATTCATAAAGAAGTAACAAAAAAATAATAAATGGCAAGAGGTATCATCAGAAAGTATATAGTTGCTGAATACATTTATTCAACATAGAATCATAAACATGTAGGGACCAGCAGTTGGCATAATGGTTATGTTGCTGGACTCCCATGTAGTCGATCATGGTTCAACTCCTGGACCCGGTGGCTTAAACTCACACTGTGTGTGTGTGTGTGTGTGTGTGCGTGCCCAAGATCTTGAGAGGAGAATGGAGGAGAAGGGACTGTGGCTTGGCCATACTCTGTGGGGGGTGATTTCTCACTTTTTGTCTCTCTCTGTCTTTCTGGTGAGCACATGTGCCCTATAGCAAAAACCTCTCAAAAAAAAAAATCATAAACATGTAGAACTGGAAAAGACTTTAGAGCATTTTAAAAAATCTTTTTTATTATAAAAACTTTTAAGCATTATAAAATAGAATAATATCATGAACTCCATAATGTGAGTTTAACGACAATCAATCTATGCTTAACCTATGCTCCTTTATAACTCTCCGTCATCTCACACCATTTTTAAGAATATTCCAAACCAAAATTCCAAATATGATTATGTCATCTAAATGTTAGTTGCATGTCTAAAGATAAGCAGTATTTGCAATGCACAGTCTGGTTATGTTGCTGGACTCCCATGTAGTCGATCATGGTTCAACTCCTGGACCCGGTGGCTTAAACTCACACTGTGTGTGTGTGTGTGTGTGCGTGCCCAAGATCTTGAGAGGAGAATGGAGGAGAAGGGACTGTGGCTTGGCCATACTCTGTGGGGGGTGATTTCTCACTTTTTGTCTCTCTCTGTCTTTCTGGTGAGCACATGTGCCCTATAGCAAAAACCTCTCAAAAAAAAAAATCATAAACATGTAGAACTGGAAAAGACTTTAGAGCATTTTAAAAAATCTTTTTTATTATAAAAACTTTTAAGCATTATAAAATAGAATAATATCATGAACTCCATAATGTGAGTTTAACGACAATCAATCTATGCTTAACCTATGCTCCTTTATAACTCTCCGTCATCTCACACCATTTTTAAGAATATTCCAAACCAAAATTCCAAATATGATTATGTCATCTAAATGTTAGTTGCATGTCTAAAGATAAGCAGTATTTGCAATGCACAGTCACAATGATGTTAACATACCTAAAACATTAACCGTGATTCTTCGTATTAGAGTTACTCTCTTTTAGATATGAAAAGTGAGTCCTTGATAGGTTAAAGAAGTGCCTGAACAGTCCCGTCTGTGATGAAGCAAGGGCTATTGCCCACGTTTCCTGACTCAATTGAACATTCTTTCTGCTGTGTCATTGGCTCACTTTAGGAAGATAAACAATCATTATGCAGGGAACTAATTAAGATTTTTTTAAGTGTAGAAATAGAGCCTAAAACAATTAGTAGGATTTTTCTAGGCAAAGAGGAAGTGTACAAGTTACCTCAAGGAAAAATTCAAAAGCAAAGGCATAGAATGAGCAAAGTGAAAAGTGTGTTCTGAGAAAGGTACTCTTTGAATGCCAGCTCTCAGCTAGAAAATACATTGGTACAGTACAGCCTCAGTATTGCATAATGTTGCATCTGAGTTCCTCAAAAACAGGTACAGGCACTGAAGAGTATTAACTGTCTAGTCAAATTTTATCAATTGCTCCAAATTGTTTGAACTGAAATATGAAGAAAAAAATTATTTCTTTTTCCTTTATCATAATCATACACACTAAATATTTATGTAATACTGTCTGTATTCACAGTCCATGAAAAGGATGCACTAACCTTTTTGAGAGTTTACAAATTATTGGAAAGTTTATCATTTTAGAGTGTTTTATGTAGACATACATATAGTTGAGAGTCTATATTTATTTTTAACTCTGGAAGTATTCTAGTTTGATTGATAAATTATATGATCATTCTAGCTATGACTTACAGACTAGATTATGACCCCACAATAATACTTCCATAGCACCCTAGATGAAGGTACTTTGGAATGTTTGTGGAAAAAGAGACTTAAAGTGTGTGTGTGTGCTTTGGTGCAATTAAAAAAAAAATCACACATAGTATTTTCATAATCTGCATTTTTCATCCATTTTTAAAAGATCCCTCCTATAGTCTTATCATATCGTTGTTCACACCATGACTGCTTTTGTTCCACTTCTGTCTCTGCACCCTTCTGTAAGCTTCATAAATACAGAAACATGTAACTTGTTCATTGCTGCTAAAGTGCCAGTGTGACGTAGCCCTTAGCATCTGGAAAGTGCTCACCAGTTGGTAGCTGAATAAAGGGCACCACCCTTGCAGTAAAATACAGTAACTGAAAGCCATGTGGGAGTCCAGTGCCTTAACTGCTGGACCCCCACAATAATACATTATTGAGTGGTCCTGGTTTATTAGTTCTATGTATTTTGAGGTACATTTTTGTTCTTTTCATTCTACTATATACCGTGCTTAAAATGTTACTGAGGTGGTTAAAACATGGCTGCTACTTTCAAGAAGGATACAGTTTGGTAATAGGGAAGAGAAGTACCTGAATGGACTGTTGGATGTGGAAGTAGAGAGGCATTGGCAGGATAATCAAGAAAATTATCCTTTCCCTGGTGAGGAAGGGGATGATTCTTCCTCAAGGGCAGTGGAATAAGAATTCTAGACAATGGGCTGTGATGGGGAGATAGATCGGACACACAGCAAACCTGTGGTCTGTGAGGGGTGAGAGAAGTCAACAGAAGATGTTAAATGAACCACAGAGAACTGAGAACTACTCAGTAAAGATAAAATATATGGATGTAATTATGACAGAATGTCAAATGGGGAGAATTGTCAAGAGACAAAGAAGAGGTAAATCTTATCTTTGATTTTTAAAACAAATTACTTAATTTAATTAAACATTAGAAGAATCTATAATCCCTATAGCCCTTTGGCTCAGGAAATAGGTCCTGTAACTATTTCTACTGTCCTGTTATTTCTTTTCTTTTCTTTTTTTCTTTTTCTTTTTCTTTTGTTTTCTTTTATTTGTTTTCTTTTCTTTTCTTTTCTTTTCTTTTCCTTATGTATCTATTTATTCATTGTGATTTTTTCAAGTTACTGGGTCTGGGACTTAAAGCACCATTGGCCATGTGAGAATCCAATGCCTTAATGACCACACCATCTATTAGTCCTCCACTGCCTTCTAAAAACTAAGTAAAACTAAACTAAACTAAGCTAAAATTGTTGTCAAGTTAGAACCACCAGGCAGAAAACCATAGCAAATGTTTTCTCTTCTCATTGATAGCCCTTTTTGCTTTCATAAGCTTAAAAGATCAATTATATAGCTTCAAATGACTATTCTACATATTACAGCAACTTCAATATTCCATAAGTTATTGAAAAACGATTTACAAAGGCATGAATAATGATTCAAAGAGCCTTCTATGAGCTTAAGAAGAATGTCAAGTTGCCCTGGTAACAATCAGTGCAGAGTATTTTATTTATTTTATTTAGAACATTCAACCAAACTGTTGGGACATTTGAAGAACTCCAAAAATACCTTGAAGGCTATGTGGCAAACCTGAATCGTGATGATGAAAAGAGACATGCGAAGTAAGTGAACAAACATGTTCCTAAGCTGGGTGTGATCTCTAGCAGCTGAGAAAGAAAGGGACAGGGTGTATGATTTGTTTAGTGATAACTTCTAATTACCTTCACCAGAAAATTCTAGAAAGTTCTTAATTGCCCTTCCAGAAAGAAGACATCAAATACTGCTAGGATGGGGAATCTGTATACAGTGAGCTCCTTTAATTTAGGTGATGAGTGGGAATGTTAACTTTCTTCACAGGGGGTGTTAGCAAAGGGGTTCTTTACATTGTCTGATGACTTGGCTCAAAAGGACCTCCACATCCAATTATAGGTAAAGAGCAGGGTTATAGTGTGGATTTTTCAAACTGTGAGGGAGTTGTTCAGAGGTGTGTGTGTGTATGTGTGTGTGTGTGTGTAAGGGAAGGGACTGGGTAGAGCTCTAAATGTAGTAGAAGTGATTTAAAAAAAATATTTAATGGAAAGCTCTATTTAGTTAAGTGAAAATTATTTGAAAATTATTTGCTAAAACATTTTTTTCAGAGTAACTACTTGAGCATATGTTCTCCAGATGGTGCAATCAAATCTGTATAGTTAAAATTTCTAAAATACTGAAGTTTGAGTTAAATTAGAGCATTCAGTGAGTACCTAATAAGTTTTTTTGCAAGAAATACATCTCCAAGTTTTATGCTCAAAGCCCTTTGTAGTAACTACTGGAATATGTAACTCAGAGCAGTAAACCTTAATTAAAAGAGAAAAATGGGTATTCCAAACAACAATACTTAGACATATAGCAAGAAATGTATTTTTTTATGTTTTACCAAGTAATTATTCTGAGTAAAGCATGGAAAAATCTGAGAAAAGTGACAAAGGGAGGCAGAGATTTTCAGTGTGGCATTCTCCTGAATGCAAAGGAAATGGCTTTCAGTTTTATTCCTTTTTATTGAGTTCTTTTGGGAGCTATTTTAAAACAACGTTTTAAAGGCATATTTTAAATACTTCACAATCAATCAGTTTTATGTCATTGATTCAACTGTTGTCTATTGTGTGGGTATCAGATTTTGTTTGTATATTCCATAGTTTTTCTCCCCTACTGTGTCTGAACTGAATCCAGTCCTATAAAAGTTCCAATGGCCTGTGTGGCAACTATGGGCAGCAATTATGGCAGAAATGTACTGCGGTCAGGTTGGAATTTATGTCTGGAATGATGCTTGCTTGGCTAAGGGAACCTATGTGAAGTCTCCCCTCTCTTGAACAGGAGGTCCATGTCTAACTGGAAGCTGTCCAAAGCACTCTCTCTGGAGATGATTCAACTGAAGGAGAAGGTGGCCAGATTTTCCTCATCTTCCCCATTCCAGAACCTTGAGATTATCGCAACACTGGGCGTTGGTGGGTTCGGAAGAGTTGAGCTTGTAAGGGGTTTACGTTTCAAGCATCTGAGAGAAGCCTTTTGATGTTTTTGTTTGTTTGTTTTATATTCTAGCTAATCTTGGAGGAATATATGAATTGTTATTATTATCTTAAAAGTTACTTTGAGGTAAAATTAAGAAAGTAAATTTTTCACTTGGTAGATCATATAGTAGTTGTTTTGTGGCTAGTAAGTAGCTTCTATAATAGTTGGCTACTATTTCAAGCTTCTTATACCACAACCTTTGGTTAATTTTTTCTTGATGATCATTATTAGAAAATATACCAAGTAAGCATTCCTAAAGACTATAAAACATAAAAAAATGTATTTCCTAACAGCAAAAAAATGTGAGTATATATAAACTCACAACACATTAACTCTCTACGTGAAAGAAAAGAGTGTCTAGCAAGTGTGCTATAGAAATTAAATCTTTAACAGTTACCTCCCTTAAATAACTCCAGTACCATGTCTGTATTTGGTTTTCATTCATCTATTTTTGGGTTGCTCAAAACTTTTTATCAGAAAAAAAAATGAGAAGATGAATGCAAGGAGATGTTTGAAGAGCAGCCTTCTATGGTGTTGATTAGGACAGCTGGGAACTTACAGCCTGAATTCAGTTGTATCTTCCCCATTTTCACCTCTCTAAGCTTAATAATCAACTTCCAAGGAGTAACAGAGTGGTACTGTCAGATCAAGCATTCTGAGGAAACTGGAGAACAGAGATCCGTGACCTTTCTGGGTACAGATGGCTCTGAACCCTTAGCAATTACCAAGCCCTTCTTTACTCATCAGATTGTTAACGACTCACTGTACATTATCCTCCGGGAACTGGGCTGACACCTCCGTCTGCTAGATGGCCCTGGGCACGGGCAGATCTGAGATGTTGCCAAGAGACTCCCAGCCCATACTTCATCTGATGGGTCAGGGGCAATATGGTTCTTAGTAGAGCAAAGAATATTTGCAATGTTTCTGATGCCATATGGAGAGATTAGGGCACTATCCATCTGCAGTGGTAATCTTTTTTTTTTTTTTTTCTAACTAAAGAGTATGCCAAAAGAATTGAGAAAGAATGGACTGAGATCTGTTTTCCTCAATAATAATAAACGAAGCAGAAATTCCATCATGGGCAGCACTGAGGATGAATATGAACAAAATATAGGGTCAGCCATTTCTGCACAGTCTAGTTATGGGTCAACTCTAATCTACTTAGTTTTAAATCTATGAGGGAAAAATACCTATTTAAAAACTTAGGGCTAGCCTGTAGCCTTAAGATGGCTGGATCATACATGGTTGGCCCTGCTGTTTGAGTCATGGACTCAGTGATTTGAAAAACATGCTGGGCATGCACAGTGCCCAAAAATCTCCAAAGGAAGGTGACATGGAGGAGAAGGGATTATGACATGACTGTGCCCCATGGGGGGTGCTTTCTTACTTACCCTCTTTCTCTTTCTAGCAAGCACATGTACCCTCTGGTATTTCTCCATCCCTTTGGTGCTTTTCAAGCCACCAGGTCTGGAATTTGAAATGTGGGGTTGGCCATGTGTGATCTGGCTGTCATAACCACTGGACCATAGGCTGACCCTAAGGGAAAATTGTGGTTGTGTATTCAGAGCAGTGCTGTCCAATAGACCTTTTTGTACAGATGGAAATGTTTTCTTTCTGTGTGCTCCAATAGAGTGGCCACTAGCCAGTTGTGGGTGTTGAACTTTAGAAATATGGTTATTGTTGGGACCAGCAGTTAGCGTAATGGCTCTGTTGCTGGACTCCCACATAGTCGACCACGGTTTGAGTCCCAGACCTGGTGGCTTAAACTCACACCAGGCATGTGTGTGTGCGTGCCCAAGATCCTGAGAGGAGAAAGGAGGAGAAGGGATTGCGGTGAGGCCATCCCCCCCTGGGGGGTGATTTCTCACTTTCTGTCTCTCTGTCTCTCTCTGTCTGGCAAGCGCCCACGCCCTATAGCAAAAACCTCTCCAAAAAAAAAAAAAAAAGAAAGAAAAAGAAATATGGTTATTGCAACTGATGAACTAAATTTTTAATTTTATTAATTTAAATTAAAATAACTCATGTGATTAGTGGCTATCCTGTGGAGTATTATGAACATAGAACTGAACTGAATGTTTTTAAATATGTTTTCCTTTGACTATCAAATAAATGATAGTAAGAAATAATTTTTGGCAATTCCAGTCAAAATTTTATATGTTACACAATCACCACGGAATGGATTTTAAACATTAAATTAGATTTTTTTCTCATTTCAACATAAAAATTTTAGAACCATGTCCTAGATGTATGAACTGTTTTGGAAATTATGATGAAAGGGACGTGTATACATCTGAATGTAACTCAATTCTCAAAGGGATAAGTGGTTAAAAGAGCTTACATACTGTTCAAATATAAAATAGTTTTAACTCTCATTAATAAACATGTATTATGTGGCTATTACAAATCTTTCTAAGTATGTCAATTTTGAGGGGTCTTTCTACTTCTTACATAGGTTAAAGTAAAAAATGAGAACATTGCTTTTGCTATGAAGTGCATAAGGAAGAAGCACATTGTTGATACTAAGCAACAGGAACATGTCTACTCAGAAAAGAAGATCCTGGAAGAGTTGTGTTCTCCGTTCATTGTGAAGTAAGTGAGTATTTGGGCTTCTAGGGCTTAGAATTTTTAGGATATTTATCTGTGCATGTGTGTCTGTCTGCATGTTTTCCTTCAAGAGGACAGAAAGAAGAAGAGGAGGCCCCACTTGGAATTCTCTATCTCAGTCATAGCAATAGTATTCAACATTTAGGAAGTTTGAGATCTGGGGTCAGAATTTTTCCAGTTGTCTTTATTCTAGAGGGTATACTTTGCAAATGTGTGTGTAAATGGAAAATTACCACAGAATAATTTGTACTGATTTTTTTTTTTTTAAGTTTGGCATAAGGCATGTGTGCTCACCAGAGACAGAGGATGAGGGAAAGTGAGAAATCAACCTTCAGGGAGAATGGCCATGACAGAATCCCTTCTTGTCCATGCTTTTCTTAGGACTTTTGGCATACATGTACATGCAGCTGGCATGTTTCTTAAACAGCCAGGTCTGGGACCTGAACCATGAGGTCATCTATGTGGGATCCAGCCACCCTGATGTCCATGTCACCTACTGGCCTCAATTTGTACTGATTGTTTTATTAAGACTTAATCCAGAATTTAGAAGTAGTGAAACAGGAATTCATAACAAAATGAAACGAAACGAAACAAAACAAAACCCCTTCAGATTGTGTGCTGGTGTTGAATTTTTGCAACAAGTGGCACTTAGGCACACATAGGGAACATTCCCCTAGTCCCAGCAGTGCCTGTGTACCCAAAGATCCATCTCCTAAATGGCTCCTCTTTTTTCTGTAGCTGTTACCAGAGTTTGAAGGAGAAATGTAAACTAGTATAGGCCATAGCTCTCTACTTGTGAATTAATGGGTTAGTGGTATAAGCCAGTTTATATATTTATATATATCTTAATGCTCCAGGGTATAATTTTAGTGATTTCTGGGTGATATGAAAGTGTTCCTGTAATGAATAGAATTTATCCTTTTTGACTGAATATCTTGAGAGAATCTTCCTGCCATATTCCTAGACCCATCTTTCCCTGGCCCCTCTGATATTAAAAAAGAAATCTGAAAGCCAGACAATGCTAACAATAAAGAGTCATCCAATTATCTTTATATTACCTATTCTTCCCAGAATTCTCTTTTTAAATTAATAGTTCATTAACAAACTATGATGAGCGCAGCTCCAGGTCAAGAATTAGGTTGTATTCATTTGCGCATTTCCAGCTCTTTCCAGAGTTCCTGGCATATAGAAGGTCACTAATAATATTAAGAATAAAATATGAATGACAACATTTATTGTAAAATTAACATGAGCCAGTCAGTTTTCTAAGATGTGTGTATGTAGGGAGAGAGACAGAGAATCATCACTTTTATCTCACTGTTTTATTATGAGGATCAAATGACATATACAATCAATAAATATGTAATCATATATAATCAGTATATTATCAAGTATACAGTTTGTTCAGTGAGAAAGCCAAAGTCACATAGCTAATAAATGTCTGATGTAGTTTTAAGCCTAGGAGGCTTGGTTGGAGAGCCTACTTCTGAACCACCTTACCCGATTTCATCTGCTATCTGTACATGATATGACTGTTCTGCTCTATTCTGCATTAGCCTGGGTATGGCAGTGGGGAGAAAAGGGTCTGTCTTAATGATTAGGACCCAGAAGCTGCTTTCATCCAGTTGAGATATAGTGCTGTTCTTGGGTGCCACTTCAGGACTGCTACTCCCATCCCACAGCTCTCGGGAGTGTTGTCTGCTAAAGACTCTGGCTCAGTCCCTCTGTGGGCATTCCTCTTAGGGGAAGAGAACCACCTTGCCCAAGATCATAATCTTTCTCGGGTGATATTCTGTGACCAATGACCGCAACGTTCCTTGAAGCAGGGATTTTATGGCAATTTTATCATAGTCCAACTCTCTCTGCCAAATCTGCTTTCGTTCTCCCCCATGGATGCAGTCCCTAGTATGTTCTTCACTAAATATAGTGATTATAACTCTCTATTTCAGAGTCTATTTCCAGGGGAATCTGACATCAATTAACCAACCAAGGGACATAGACGTTGGTATGAATAATTGTTATGCGAGGCAGATCTTAAAGGTGACATATGCAGAAAGTGTGTCTCATTGAAGAAAGGGGAGGCTATATTTGGTAGGTGGGATAATGAGCTCCTTTATTGAGAAGGTGGCCTTGAAGCTAAGCCTTGATGAATGGATAAAACTGTTACAAGGAAACTAGGATGAAGAAGGTCAGTCTGTAGGTAGAGGGAGCACACTTTAAGTAAAGGGGTCAATGTGAGCAAGAGCAAGGCAGTAGGAAAGATCAAAGAGGGTTTGGCAAGAAGCCCAGTATAGCTGCAGGATATTTGTACTGAGATGAGGTCATTGTTCAAAATGTTATGGTGATAGCCTTCAGCAACTTTAAAGAGGTCTCCCACCTAGATTTAAAATAAATAATGATGACTATGTTTTTATCTGTCTTCACAGATTATATCGTACCTTCAAGGACAATAAATATGTATACATGCTTCTGGAGGCCTGCCTAGGTGGGGAGCTATGGAGTATATTAAGGGACAGGTAATGAAAACATGCTTTAAACAATAGCTTTTGTCTACTCACATCTGGTCTAGAAGATGCTATACTCAAGATCATTTAAAGAAGCATGAAGGAAATCATTAGAGAATGATGAGAAAATATTACTTGATGAAGTAGTGATAATGATATTATATTAGTGTCATATGCATCCTGTTAGGGATTCATCATCATCCTTATTTTAGGAATTACAGATTCTCAGTGTTAGGATGTGAACTCTTCCAAGTTGCATGACTAATGTGAGGCAGTCAGGGTATGGACTCAGATGTTTGTTTCTTCCTTCCTTCCTCCCCTCCTTTGTGCTACCGGGCACATGTGCTTGCCAGAGAGAAAGAGAAAGAGGGAAAGTGAAAAAGTAGTCCTCAGCAAAGATGACTACACTGCAATACAATCCCTTTTCCTTCATTCCTCTCTTGGAATTTGGGGTGCACATGCTCACATGCCTGGTGTGTTTTTAAGCCAAGGTGTCTGTGACTTAAACTGCTTAGTCAGCCAGGTGGGATCCATCTGCTTTCACCACCGCAACACCAGCTGACCCTAGATGGAGATATTTCTGACTCCATATCGCTAGTAGGGAAATAAAGAAGGGCAGAGGTGGAGAGTGGTTCGGCCTTCACTGAAAAGCAGAATAAAGATTGTATATTCCAAAAGTCATTGATTTTCATACAACCCAAATTGCAGGTATATGTTGGGTACTGCCTGTGTGCAAGGCTCCCTAGTGGGCAGTCTGGGGGTCTTTCAGACAACACTGATTTTTTTCTTTTTTAAAAAATTATTTTATTTAACTTTATTTATTTATTTTAATTTGACCAGAGAGGGACAGAATAAGAGAGAGAGAGAGAGAGAGAGAGAGAGAGAGAGAGAAAGAGAAAGAAAGCACACAGCTCTGGGAAGCAAGCTGCCATGTCTGGGACTCGAACCACAGTCTACCATGTGGGAGTCCAGCCGCCTTAACCACCATGCTAACTGTTGTGCTCTACATTAACTTTTTTCCAACCCAAAGAGTAAAAGTATAAATGCTTCCTACAATGAGTTTAATGTTTATTTGGGGAGACTATGTATGAAATTTAATTTTATTTCTTTGAAATTTTAAAACATTTCATTGTTTAATGTGAAGACAAAATAATGACAAAGTAGTTGGTAATTCATAATTAAATGCCAAATGAGTGTTGTAGATGGTAAGCTCAGAGGAGACATAGGAAGAAAACATGGTACTAGAGGGAGGATTTGAAGTAAAGTCCCATGATGATCAAAATTTGGAAAGGTAAAGAGGCAGGGAAACTGCTGTAAGACACACAGCAAGGAAGTTGGTCTCTGTGGACAATGACCAGAAGCATTTGAGTAGAAAATAATGGTAGCAGAGAGGAAGTGAAAAGGTAGGTTGGCATTAGCTCATGGGGGTTAGTGACAGACCAAACACTGGCCCCCATGTGGGTCAGTGGTTCTCTACCTGGCTGTATACTACAATCATGTGGGGAGCATTTATAAAGTTAAAAAGCTGGATTCTAGTGTAAGAGCTTAGGATTCATTTAATATAGGATGGGATTCATTCCATTTTTTTTTTAACCCTAACCCTAAATCCCCAGTAGAAAAATTTAAATGCTTCTCAAGCAATTTCAATGTGCATTCGTGACTGAGAATCATTGATGTAGGCAAGAAAAGACTACGGAGCATCGGAGTAGAAGCGAAATGTGCTGTGTTAGGAACATCTTGTTGGGAGAGCCAGGAAGGGTGAGGAACTTCCTTGAGACCTGCAGAAGCATTAGCACCTCCTGTCTTTGCTTCAACTAATGACTCTATTTAGAAAAGGGAGTTCTTACCACTTCTTAGGCCCTGTGCCTAATCCTGAAAACCCATACTGTTGAGGAAGTATCAAACCCATTTTACAGATGTGAGTCCTGAGGCTCAGAACAGTTTAACAACTTTCCCAGAATATATCACGTGGAAGAAGCTGGAGTGAAACCCAGTCACTCCAAAGCCAGAGAGGGACAGAGTGGGACACCTTCTATTACACTATACAACTAGTCATCACCTTTTTTCTTTTCTTAGGTTTTTGCCATAGAGCATATGCACTCGCTATAGAGACAGACAGACAGAAACAGAGAGAGGGCAAGTGAGCAATCATCTCCCAGGGGATGGCCATACCATAGTCCCTTCTCCTCCAGTCTATTCTTGGGATTTTGGGGATGCCATACATGCACCCAGCATGTGTTTTAAGCTGCTGGATCCGGGACTTGAACTACCTTTAGCCATGTGGGACTCCAGCACCTTAACTACTGCATCATCTGCTGGACCCATCACTGTATTTTAGCAATTTGATATATACACAATGCTGACACAGGGCAACTCTCATATGACCAAGGGGTGCTAGAGAGGATAAAGTTCTGGCCCCACTTCTACCGGGGTTACTATTATATACTATTAACACAGGAAATGGGAATGATCACTTGAGTCATTTTTTTAGTCAAATAATAAATTATAGAAGTCTGGTTCAAGTTCTCCACTGAAATAGTTGAGTTTTCTCCAGAGTTGCAAGTGTCTAAAGAGAAGTTGTTCTTTTCTTATTTTTCCATTTTATATATTCATATGTGATCATCAGAAACAGTTTTTTTGATGTAGACATTTTAATTTTAGTGAAGTTGTCCTTGTTTGCATCGTGTATCCTCCTGAATTGCTTTATGATGAGCAAATAGCTCAGTTCACTGGGAGTATAAATACAGTATTGACACCATGCAAAAATATGTTGCATAAATTTACTGATACTATAACTGATATCTAGATTAGTGCTAAAGATGTGTATTCAAAGTATTAAGAGGGATACTGATTTCATTGCAGAGGCAGCTTTGATGAACCCACCTCTAAATTCTGTGTTGCTTGTGTGACAGAAGCATTTGATTACCTGCATCGACTAGGTATTATCTACAGAGACTTGAAGCCAGAAAACTTAATTCTAGATGCTGAAGGTTATCTTAAATTGGTAAGATAAGTTCTCTCATAGTATCATATGTGATATTTCCAAAAACAAAGCTTGTGTTGTAGCTGCAATTTTCTTTAAAATTTGGGTACAACTGTTATTTTTACTTGTGGGGGAGGGTATAGCCAACTTACTTGAAATTGACATACTTTCTACAGGAAGCAATGCTATAAACACCTTCTTTTTTGGCCTAAGAATTAAAAGTTTCAACTATAGTTATGATTTCTACTGAAGATTCATCTAATAGAATGCCTTTAAAATTGGATTTTTTTTTTTTTTTTGCCAGAAGGTGCATGACCTTGCCAGAGAGAGAGAGAGAGAGACAGAGAAAAAGCACTCCCCAGTAGAGCATGGTCATACTACATTCCATCTTTTTGGGATTTTGGACACATACTCATGTTCCCTGAATGTTTTCCAAGCTTCTGGGCCAGGATTTAAACTGTATTGTTGGTCATCTAGGATCTGTCTCCCTTAACCACTAGGTCATGGGACAGGACACTTTAAAGTTAGATTTTTTTAAAATAAAGAATTATTTAATTTTATTCATTCACTTATTTTCATTTGAGCAGTTAGATTTTGATAGTATTTTTGTTTAACAATGTTAAGTAAGTTTTGATAGTATTTTTATTTAATAATTTTAAGTAGGTTTTTATAGATTCTTGCTACATATAGGGAATGGCTATAAAAAATGAAATAAGATATTGGGTTGTCAGAAAAGTCATGACATATTTTTCTTTCTGTTTTTCTATTAAAAAATGTGCCCCGACTTTTCCAGCAGCCTAATAGTATGACTTCTGCTCCAAGATATCCAGTCTATACAGGGAGAGGAGATAAGCATAGTAACCTTGGTGGGATTTTTTGAAACCTTTCTAGGTGATCCTAATGTGCAGTCAGGGTTAGAAAACATAATACTGGGCTACAGGCTCCTTTAGGGCAGAGATTTTCCTTATTATCCATCTTTGTGATCTACTAAGGCTTAACATGAACTCCTTTGTATATCAACTAAAGAAAAAGGGCATCCAGCACATGAACTGCTTAAAGTGAGTAACTATAGTAAAACTGGACAGTCATAACTAAGAAGAAACCTAGGTAGTTCAGACATGAGGAAGGAACCCAGCAGAATGGGGAAGCCAGGCTGTTTTCATAAGTCCATTTGATAGTATCCCAAGAACGTTAAACCATCTCCGAACTTGATACTTAAAAAATAGAACAGTTGTCATTTAATGAGCAATTACTGTGTATAAAGTACTATTCTAAACCTTTTACAATTAATCTGTTTAACAATTTATAAGATAGATTTTTATCATCCATATGTTATAGTTCTATAATTTAACCTTAGGAATTAAATGTATTATATATCATTACTGAATGATTTCTCTCTGTGGTGAAGGAGTAAAGTAAAAGTCCTTTTATGTAAAAATCTGGCTAACTTTCCAGAAACATTTTGATCTATTCAAGCTTTATTTTATCCATGTAAGGTAGCTTTGAGAATTGATGAAGTATTAACACAAGACTTCAATTACCCTCTTTCTTCACAGTTGAGTATGCCTCCTACAACTCTAGGGAAACCCTTTAGAGTATTCTAGAAGTAACATCATCATGATGGATAGAGGCTATCCATTACATTCATCCCTTCTCATGGTTGCTTTTAAAAGTCAGATAATAGCATATGTTGTATGTATAAGCACAGGGGTCAGTAAGTAACTCTTCTATTAACCATTGTTATCCATCCTACTAATTCACTTGCTGACCAGCTAATAGAAGAATAAGAATGAATGTCTCTAGAAATTGAAAAGTAAATGTTAAATATGTTCATATAATAGCTAGATATCTGAAATTCTCTCATTATAAAATGTCTAAAAATAATGAATGAAACATGAAAAGCACCAATGAATGCAGAGGCATAGCTGAGTTTATAAGAATGGTAATTCCTCTGGGGCTGGGAACCAAACTTGAGCAGAAGTATATGTTGGAAATAAAACATAGAAGCTGCCATCTGTAGGCACCTAGAAATCTTTAGTGGCCTAGAGGTTTGATATTTAGTAGTAGCTGCAGCCTCTAGGAACCAAAGACCAAGCTTTGGACCTAGACAGTGTGAGAAGTTGAATCATGGAATGTTGCATAGAGCCAGAAATCACACAGATTAAACTCTCAGAGAAATAGAAAAAATATATTAAATTCATAAATACATTGTAAATGCATTAAAACATGCTTTCCTTATTTATTATTGGGTCTTAGAGAGGAACAAAAAAAGTGTCCCCTAAGTATTCTTGGCCACAGGCTGGTCTTAACAGAGGCTGGGTGCCCAGTTTTCAAGGTTAGAAAATCCAAGCAGGAATTTACATGAAAATGAACCCACATTGAGAGTTTGTCTAAGTTGCCAAGAATCAATGTATATTCTCTCTGGAAGAATGCACTATCAACTCAGAATGATGCCTAAAGATAAAGTTCCAGGAAACATGAGATCATATTTAAAAAATAAATTAAATGTATGTATGAGAAAAAAAACTGTCATGAAGATTAGTTTCCAGAAATAAAAAGGGCAGAAGCAGACACATTAGTGTTTTATATATTGGAGTAAGTGGTTACAGAATTTAAATAAATACATCTGATGTGTTTTGAAACTAAGAGAAAGATAAGAAATGTGTAAAGAATGAGACTTTCTAGGGACCAGCAGTTAGCGTAATGGCTATGTCACTGGACTCCCACGTAGTCAACCACGGTTCACGTCCTGCTCCCGGTGGCTTAAAACTCACGCAGGGCGCGTGTGCGTGCGTGCCCAAGATCCCAAGAGGAGAATGGAGGAGAAGGGATTGCGGCGTGACCATCCCCCCGGGGGGGTGATTTCTCGATTTCTGTTTCTCTGTCTCTCTCTGTCTGTCTGGTGAGCGCACGCGCCCTATAGCAAAAATGTCTCAAAAAATACATAAATAAAAGAGAGAGAGAGAGAGAACATATGGTTAGACTTAAACCTTGATTCTGCCATTCACTGGCTGTGTGCCCATTTGCTACTTTATTTCTCTATAACTCAGTCTTCTCTTTTGTGAAATAGAGAAAAATCATAGTATCTACCCCAAATAGTTGCATAAAAATGAAAAGAATAAGTATTTTTGTAAAAAAGAAAAATGTCATGGACAGCATAAATAGATGATTCATAGGTAGAGAAAAAAATTAGTGAACTGAAAGATAAACTTAAATAATTTAAATAGAATACTTGATAATAACATAAGATAAAAAGGTATTAAAAGATAAAAGCCCTATAGCAAAAATGTCTCAAAATAAATAAATAAATAAAAGAGAGAGAGAGAGAGAACATATGGTTAGACTTAAACCTTGATTCTGCCATTCACTGGCTGTGTGCCCATTTGCTACTTTATTTCTCTATAACTCAGTCTTCTCTTTTGTGAAATAGAGAAAAATCATAGTATCTACCCCAAATAGTTGCATAAAAATGAAAAGAATAAGTATTTTTGTAAAAAAGAAAAATGTCATGGACAGCATAAATAGATGATTCATAGGTAGAGAAAAAAATTAGTGAACTGAAAGATAAACTTAAATAATTTAAATAGAATACTTGATAATAACATAAGATAAAAAGGTATTAAAAGATAAAAGATAAGAAAGAGAAATAAAAGATTAAAAGATAAAACCTAAGAAAGAGAAATGAAGGCTACATGTAAGTTAGCGAAATAGATTATACAATAGTGTACCATAGTAAAGAACGTGATCTTTTTTTTTTAATTCAGAGAGAGAGAGATTTTGCTATAGGGTGTGTGCACTTGCTGGAGAGAAAGAGAGAGATGGAAAGAGAGCAAGCGAGACATCACCCCCTGGGGGAATGGCCACACTGCAATGACTTCTCCTCCATTCTCCTCTGGGGATTTTAGGCATGCATGCACATGCCCCCAGCATGAATTTCGAGCCACTGGGTCCAGAACTTAAACCGTGGTAGGCCATGTGAGAGTCCAGTGCCTTAACCACTACACCACCTGCTAGCTACACATTATGTAATCTTAAATGATGAAGATGGTGAATGCTTATATCTTCAATCTAATTACACACTGGATACATGCTTTAAAAATCTTGCTATACTCCACAAAGATATACAACAATTACATGTAAATCAGAAATTGTGGTATTTTCAAAAAGAGAGAGAAATGAAGAGACTTAGAAAAGAAAGCGAAAAATTCTTAAAGAAAAGAAAGTGAGAAAATTTTGACATTCTCAATTGGAATCTCCAACAAAAAATACAGAAAATGAGAGAAAAGCAACATTTAAAAAAATAATGACTGGGAATTTTCCAGAATTTATAAAATATGCCAATTATCAAGTGAAGAGATCCCTACAAATAGATTAATTATATTTGTCTTATATTTGTAAAAACTTATATAGTTTTTTTGTTTGTTTTGTTTTCTTTTATTTTAGGGTTTTTTGTTTGTTTGTTTGCCATAGGGCACCTACGTTTGCCAGGGAGATGGAAAGAGGAAAAGTGAGAAATCACCCTCAGGGGGAATGGTCATGCTACAATACCTTCTCTTCCATTCTCCTCTCAGGATTTTGGGCATCCATGCACATGCACCTGATGTGTTTCAAATGGATGGGTCCAGAGCTCACACTAGAGTCCCCCATGTAGGAATCTAGCACCTTAACCACCATGCTACTTTCTGGACCCCCTAGCTCCTATTTTGATATAATGAATCACTTCAAAACTTAATGAATTAAAAGTGCAATTATCATTTATGACCTCATGAATATATATATATATATATTGGAGAGGTTTTTGCTATAGGGCACTTGTGCTCACCAGACAGAGAGAGACAGAGAGACAGAAAGTGAGAAATCAACCCCCGGGGGCATGACCACGCCACAATCCCTTCTCCTCCATTCTCCTCTTGGGATCTTGGGCATGCATGCACACATGCCCAGCGTGAGTTTAAGCCACCGGGTCCAGGACGCGAACCATGGTCGACTACGTGGGAGTCCAGCAACATAGCCATTACGCTAACTTCTGGTCCCATGACCTCATGATTTCTGTGGGTCAGGAATTTGGAAGTGGTTTAGATGGGTGGTTGTGAGGTGAGGTCTCTCATAATGGTTTAATCAGATGTTAGCTAGGGCTGCAGTTACCTGGAGGGTTGAAAGACCACTAAGGCAAGAAGGTCCAAATCCAAGATGATGTGTAAATTGCTGGTAAATTGTAGCTGTCTGTTCACTGGGGGACTCTTCACAGGAGTGATTTTATGTCTTCCTGGGGTGGTAGCTGACTCTACTAAGAATGAGTCATTCTAGCAACTGAGGGAAAGCTAAAATGCTTTTGAAAGTCTACCCTTGACACTTCTGCTGTCTTCTGTTGGTCACATAGGGTCAACCCTGATTTATTGTGAGAGTGGGCATCTCTGTATATCAGAAGTGGATGGTTGGGGCTGTCTTGGGACATTAGCTACAGTAGTAGTAGAAGGTACAGAAGAAAAACAAAGTCTTAAAAGTATCAGAGAAGAGTTCCACATAAAGGACTAAGTATTGGCTTTCAGTTGACATCTCAATGGCAATAGTAGAAGGTAGAACATTGTATAATAAGATCTTAAAAGTTCTGAGAAAAAATAAAGGGCAAAGTTGAATTACAAGTCCAGTGAAACTCTTTCATGAAGGGTCAAATAAGCCCAGCCATGGTGGTGGCTGACTGCCTGAGACTATAGGAAGGATCATGGCATGAGACCCTGTTGAGGTACTTTTCTTCTCTCTCTCTTTAAATAAACAAACAAATAAATATAAAATAAGGGTAAAATAAAGCCATTGTCAAACAAAAATAAGGGTGTTTACTACTATGTATAAAGGATATATGCCTCAGGGAGAAAAAAATGATCCTTGATGAAAGATCTGGGATACAACAAGAAATAGTGACCATAGAGAAATGGTAAACTCATTAAACCCTTTAAAAATTATGGTATGAAGTAATAATTGTCTTTCTAATATGTAGTGCCAAAATGAGAAAAATGTAATTGAAGAGCTTAATATAGAGCATGTGGACTTGAAATTAAAATAGGAGGAAAGAATGTAATTTTTAAAGTAGACAGCAAAGGAGAAACAGGAAATCTGGAAAATAATCAAAGAAAAAACAGAAATTAAGAGAAGACAAAGAAATCTAACATACATAAATGGTTTAGCTCTCCAGAATTTTTTTTAAAAAAAACTGCCAAATAGATTTTTAAAATAAAAATTAACTGTATGATATTTATTAAGAGACATGCCTAAAATATGAGGATACAGTAAAGTTAAAATTAAAAGGATGGAGAAAAGATATGTCTGGGAAATATTTAACAACTTTAAATGCAAGTTTCATCATGTTAATGTTGGAGAAGTATTTCTAAAGATAAATGGAAGTTATCATATGACAGTATAAATTCCATGTCGCCAAGTTGATATAAAATTTCCAAACTCGTATTTACTTAATAAAGTTTTTAAAATACTTTAAAAAGAAAAAGCAGAATTTGACAAGGTAAGTATATATAAACAATTGTAGAAATTTTAATATATCTCTCTTGGACATGAATAAAACAGTCAGACTCAATATAGCTAAAGCTTTAAAAGAAATGTACAACACAGTTAAAAAAAATAAACTTGATCTAATGGGTTTATAGGGTAGTGTTCCCATGAGGTAGGGAATACAAATTAACATTTGATCATATCTGAGGCTATTAAGAAAATTCAAGCAAATCGCAAAAATAGGAACTAGGCTGTCAGCTTGGCATCCCAGCAAAGCTGCTTTGGCTGAGGGGCCCCCAGGGGACTGCAGTAGGAGGTGGAGGTGCCTGGTGACAGCACAGCAGGACCACCCTCTGGGTGATGAACACTAAAGAAAGTCCAGCCAGGACACAAATGTCTTTGAAGAGGAAAGAATCCTTATAGGAGTAACTTTGATCTTATTCATCAAATTCAAATAAGAAGCATTTTCATCCTCTTCCATCAGTTTTTGGTAGACATCTAAAGGAGGCAAGTAAGGTAAACTTTTTGTTTGCTTGTTTTTTTCCCTGCAGATAAATACTAGGGAAAGCTTAGAAAGTAAAGCTAAACAAGAGAAAATTCTAGATTTTGGAGGTATGTTTCAGGAGGCTGTAGAGGTATGCCTTTAAAAAAAAATTGCCAGAGACTACATGCACTTGACAGAGAGAGAGAGAGAGAAAGCACCCCACCATGGAACATGGTTATACCACAATCCCTTTTCTTCCATTTCTCCATCTTGTCAGGATTTGGGGCATGCTGTTGTGCCTGGACAACAAGTTTTCAAGCCACCAGGACCAGGACTTGAACTCCATAGTCAGCCATGTGGGATCTGGCTCCCTTAGCCACCAGGTCACAGGACTACCCTTTTATGATAATTATAGATGATGAGTTTGTGTTGCGAGATGATGACCTCATTCTGCTATTCTTTCTCAAGTCATGATTGAGATTGCCAGTCTGATTTGTACTACAATAGACCCCACCTGGGTCTCAGCTATCTCCAATGAGAATCACACTGAGTGGGCAATGAGGATTAAAGGACTAAAGGACAGGGACCAGCAGGTGGCATGGTGGTTAAGGCACTGGACATTCCCATGTGGCCGACCACAGTATGAGTCCTGGACCTGGTGGCTTGCTTTCCCTCTTTCTCTTTCTCTCTCTCTTTCTGGTCAAATTAAAATAAAGTAAAATGAACGAATGAATAAAATTAAATAATTCTAAGAAAATAAAGAACTAAAGGACAATGAAGCCTCTGACATCATTATAATTATCTTATTATCATTAGTACCTGGCCGTTCCCTATTTTCGTAAATTTGTCTCCACCTTCCAGGCTAAGGAAAGCAAATGAAGGCAATAATGATTAAGAGCCCCTCATCTGATTATAATGAAAGACACAACGACAGTATTAAAATGTAGGACAGTATATAGAGAGTTTAAAGAAAAATCCACCTGTTCTCAACCCAAGCAGACTTTACTTATTGCCAGAGACTACATGCACTTGACAGAGAGAGAGAGAGAGAGAGAGAGAGAAAGCACCCCAGGCTTATTGGGGTTGCTTAGGAGAAAACTTGGTTATAACCCAGTAATCTCGGTAGTCAGTCATCAATTCATGTTCTGCCTGAAAGTACTACCAACTCATATAAGCAATATACCTCAGCCAAATTCAGACTGCCTCGATACTTTTGCACAGAAGTTGTAACAAAGCAACTTAGTCTTACTTATATTGAGTATTCTATAAAAAATATAGTATAAAGCATATTGGAGGTTGATACTGTTGCCTGATTATTTATGATCAATCTGCTTGTCTTCATTGATAGCCTCATGATGGCAGACTATAGTAGGGTATTTACTGCTGGTTTGGCATATTATTTGGCATATAATACTAAGTGAAATGCCAGTGAGGCAGCCTTTCCCTCATTCATTCAAAACGTAATGAATTAAAAGTGCAATTATCATTTATGACCTCATTATTTTTTTTTTTGGAGAGGTTTTTGCTATAGGGCACTTGTGCTCACCAGGCAGAGAGAGACAGAGAGACAGAAAGTGAGAAATCAACCCCTGGGGACATGGCCACGCCACAATCCCTTCTCCTCCATTCTCCTCTTGGGATCTTGGGCATGCATGCACATGAGCATAGTTTATATGCACTGATTTCAATGTTTATAAAGTGTAAATCAATAACTCAATTAAAAAGGAATAAAATATTAATAAAAATCATAACTCATCTTGCTGAACTTTTAAATGTACTTCAAAATATCTCACTAGACAGTGAAGAAGTGTTAAAAATATTAAAAATGAGATTGCACAATAGAGAACATGGTACATGTTAATATATGTGTGTGTTGAAACTAAAGTGATAGCTAGATATTTAATATCAATATCCCTATGTATTTCAACCAGGAAATCAGAGAGTTTTAAAATTACTAAGTTCATTATCCAACCAGAGAGGCTTCAAAAGAAAACAAAACCAAAGAAGTGAAACTAGAAAAATAATAAAGCTAAGAACGTGAATAAAATAAAAAGGAAAGACCCAGCCAAAAGTCGGTGTTTTTTCTTTTTCTTTTTTTTTTTTTTTTGAGAAGTTGTGCTATAGGGCACATGCACTCGCCAGAAAGACAGAGAGAGACAGACAGAAAGTGAGAAATCACCACCTGGGGGGATGGCTATGCCACAATCCCTTCTCCTCCGTTCTCCTCTCGGGATTTTGGGCACGCACGCACACGCGCCTGGCGTGAGTATAAGCCACTGGGTCCGGGACTTGAACTGCGGTCAACTACATGGGAGTTCTGTGACATAGACATTACGCTAACTGCTGGTCCCAAAAGTCAGTGTTTTGAAAAGATCAACAAAATTAAGAAATCTGTGGAAATACTAATCTGTAAGAAAAAGAGAGGAGGTGGGAACCAGCAGTTAGCGTAATGTCGCTGGACTCCCACGTAGTTGACTGCGGTTCGCGTCCCAGACCCGGTGGCTTAAAACTCATGCCGGGAGCGTGTGCGTGTGTGCCCAGGATTCTGAGAGGAGAATGGAGGAGAAGGGATTGCGGCGTGACCATCCCCCCCTGGGGGGCGATTTCTCGCTTTCTGTCTCTGTCTCTGTCTGTCTGGCGAGTGAATGCACCCTATAGTGAAAACCTCTCAAAAAAAAAAAAAAGAAAGGAGAGGAGGTTAATAAAAAATACTATTATGAATGAACAGAATTAGATTTAAAGCAGAGATTTATGTGGATTGTGAAGTACTTGAACAATACTGTACTCTATGTGAGATCTTAGGTACAAAGATCAATAAAATACTTAACCAAACTAATCAAAGAAGAAATAGGAAATCTGAATAATTTTGTATCATTGAGGAGTTAGTAACCTTAATGCTGATTTTATGCAAATCATTTCAGAAATCAGTAAAGGATAATTTCCATTTTATTCTGTGAGGCTAGTGTAAACTTGATTCTCTAAAGAACATTCCTAAGAAAGGCAAATTAACGTTCAATCACACTCATAAATTTAGTGCCATGAATCATAAGCAAGGTATTAAAAACTGACTACTACAACAAATGTAAGTTTGAAACAATATGTTATAACCAGGTTAGAATTTAAGCAGAGCTTAACATCAAAAATGTATCAAAAAGCATTCAGCTTTTTGATTCTGCATTGAAGGAGCTTAGAAGTTGCTTCTTCCTCCTAACAAATGAAAAGCTGAACAGACTGAAAAATCAACGTTTCTCTTTTGGATTCGTAAGAGAGGTGAGGACACAGAGTAAACCACTGCTTCAAAAACTGGAGAGACAGGCAGATACAGGGAACCACAACTTACTGGAATAGACTGTCAACCCAAAACCTCCACAGGAACCAGTGCTGGGATGGGGAAATCAGAACTCTCATTGATTAATTGCTGGAGGTTCAGTCAACATTAAACGCTCCAGGTGGACCAAGTTATAGAGGAGCCCTCACATTTCTGTGTATTTTATCCTTAGGATCTCAGGAGGTTCTTACAGTAAATATCACAGAAAAAGCCATTCCTGTGTAAAAGAAATTTCTCCTCAGGAATAGGAGGAAAGAAATCATTTTGAAATATACCTATCAATTCTGTTCTTGAGAACAAGGTTTGTCCTCAGAAGACACTAGTTAACCACGCCCTAGAATTCTGGAGTATTATTAGTGCTTAACTGACACTGAAGAGCGGAAATACCTAACTGTAACTCAGTACCCGACTGAGAAACATTGTCAAGTTCACAGCCTGGGGATGTAGGATTACTAAAAGACTGAGAGCTAACCATAGGACTACAGTAAGACTTCCCCTGCCCCTATACATCACCACCACATTTCTAAAGGCCTATTTACAGCAGATCTTTTTACCCAGTACGCTATATCTGGCTATCAAGTAAAACTTCCCGGCATACTAAAAGACGAAAACGATTTGAAGAGGGACCAGGAGATGGCATGATGGTTACATTGCTGGACTCCCACATAGTCAACTGCAGTTGGACTACTGGACCTGGTGGCTTAGATCTCACGCTGGGCGTGTGTGCATGCATGCCCAAAATCCTGAGAGGAGAATGGAGGAGAAGGGATTGCAGCATAGCAATCTCCCCCCCTAGGGGGGTTGGGGATGATTTCTCACTTTCTGTCTATCTCTGTCTCTCTGGTGAGTGCACACACACTATAGCAAAAATCTCTCTAAAACAAACAATTTGAAGAGACAGAGTAAGCATAGAAACCAGACGTGGCAGATGTCAGAATTAAAGCATCAAACATTTAACATGGCTATGATTAATATGCCAGTACTCTAATGTTAGCAGAGAGATGGAAAGCTGAAGGAAAAAATCAAAGAGAAATGCTAGAGATCAAAAACAGCATAACAGAAATGAAGAATGTCTTTGATTATTAGTGGACTTGTTTGAATGCCTTCGGCTTATTAGTAGAGAGGACACAGCTGAGGAAATTATCTCTGAGTTTGGGGATATATCAATATGAATCTCCAAGGCAGAATTAAAGAGAAAAAAAGACAGGGAAAACAGAATAAAGACTGTGGGCAAGTATAGAAGGTATAGTGTATGTTAATGGAATCACAGAAGACGACCAAGCAAAAGGAACAGAAGCAGTATTTGAAATGTAATGACTGAGAATTTCTCCAGATTAATGCAGACGTCAAAGCACAGATCCAGAAAGTCCAGAAAATGCCAAGCAGGATAAATGTCTCTCCCCTCAAAACACAACAAACCCCAAAGAACTATATACATAGGCATACAGTTTCAAAGTGCAGAAAATCAAAGATAAAGGAAAAAAAACAGGGACCAGCAGTTAGCATAATGGCTATGTTGCTGGACTCCCATGTAGTCGACCACAGTTCAAGTCCCAGACCCGGTGGCTTAAACTCATGCTGGGTGCATGTGCATGCATGCCCTAGATCCCAAGAGGAGAATGGAGGACAAGGGATTGTGGCGTGGCCATCTCCCATGAGAGGGTGATTTCTCACTTTCTGTCTCTCTCTGTCTTTCTGGCAAGCACATGCTCCCTATAGCAAAAATCTCTCAAAAAAAGAAAAGAAAAAAACCCATAAATAAGCCAAAGGGGGGGCACTTTACCTATAGGAGAACAAAGGTAAGAATTAGATCTGACTTCTCAGAAGCCATTCAAGTAAAATGAGAATGGAATGATGGTTTGAGAGAAAAGACCACTTGCCTGGAATTCTGTGCCCTGCAAAATGATCCTTAAAAGCAAAGAAGAATTTATGACTTTCTCAATACTCAGGGGAATTTGTTGCTGGTAGACCTGCTTTACAAGAAATGTGAAAGAAGTTCTTTAGAGAGAACAAAAATGACAGGTCAGAAACTCAGATGTATATAAAGAAAGAACATCAAAGAAGGAATAAGTGAAAGTGAACTAAAAACTTTACTTTTCTTATTCTTATTTGTTCTAACAGATATGTTGCTCAAAATAATTTTTGAAAGTTTATTTATTTCTTCTATGAGCAAGAGGCAGAAAGAGCCAGAGAGTGAGAGAGATAGCATAAACCCTCGAGAGTGTCTTGATGCTATGATCAGCTCTTAATGTGTTGAAGGACCAGAGGAAGGGGATCATAATGTGACCAGGCTCTGTGCCTGGGGAAGGTGCCTCTCTCACACACACACATATGTACACATACTCTATCAAGAAAAGAGAAGAATTTTTTTTTAAAGACAGATTGGGGGGTCAGCAGGTGGTGTGGTGGTTAAGGTGCTGGACTCTCACATGGCCTGCAGCAGTTTGAGTGCCAGATCCAGGGTTTGAAAATCACACCGGGTGCATGCGCATGTGTGCTCCAAATCTTGAAAGGAGCATGGAAAAGAAGGGATGATGGCATGGCCATCTCCCCCTAGGGGATGATTTCTCATTCTCTGGAGAATGTACTTGCCCTATGACAAAAACCTAAAAAAAAAAAAAAAATCCAACAGATTGGAAAGTAAACAAAATCTACCAGGTGGTATGATTAACAGTAGAAATCAAAATGTAACACTAAGTATTAGAATACATAGAGTTAGTGTTGTTGCAGGATATAAAAGTAATACTACAAGATCTCATCATTGATAACTAGGAATGTAAATGTCATTTATAAAAAGTATGATGTAATATTTCTAGGACTAGTTGCAAAAATGTATCTTGAAACACAAAATAATAGAAAATATGTTTTAAAAACTGAAATGAATAGATAATATGGCTCAATCTCCTTCCTTCTGGTCACAGAGCTACATGACCCAGCACAGCCTTCTTTCTGGTCAGTCATGATCATTTGGCATAATTGTGTTGGGTTGTTGGAAAAGTCATGATGCATTTTTGTACAGAAAGAGAAAAATTCGTCATAACTTTTCTGATGACCTCATAGCTAGTGAGATATCAGCCAAAGTGATGTGCCCCACTGTCAAACCTGGCCTGTAAATACTGGGCACAGCTGATTTCTACACACTTTCTGGCTTGTTGTCAACAAACATAGCCAGTTTGAAGTCGACAATGTCCTGAGATGAAAAGAGCTTCTCTCCCTGCATCTCTGCTTAGAAGAGATCTCCCTACTGCTCAGGAAAACTTACTATGTGAGGATGAAAGTAAATTAATGGAGAGTTTAAGCTTTTATATCTTTATGGGTATATTCGTTGTACTAGCCATCATTGCCCTAACAAATTCAGAAAGATGTACTATGTTAAAAAATATTAATAGGATAACTCAATATCCTAAAGATACCACGGACCTGCAAATTGATCTACAGAGTTAATATACTTCCAGTGGGATTTCCAGCAGAGCTTCTCATGAAGCTTGGCATGATAATTCTAAAATTTGTATAGAATAACTAACGGCCAAGAATAGCCAAGACATTTCTGAAGACAAACAAGGAGAGAACAGGGTGGGAGTAAAGTGCTGTCTCATCTATGAGAACTAGTTAACTGCTGTAGCTAAAGTCACCTATCAATACTAATGGAGAAACTGCAAGTTAAAAATCACAGTGATTTTATAGTCAAAAATGGCCAAAATTAAAAAGGGTGTATTATAAAATGATAGTGAGGGCATACAACAATCAGAACTCTCATACACTGCTGGTGAATAAGGGTGGTAACATAATACTATTACTTTGGAAAATAATTTGGCAATATCTAATAAAGTTGAATATACAACGTCTTTGACCCAGTATTTCTACTCTCTTATACATGTCTACTTAGATAGTGATGTTAATAGAAGCATTTTTGTGGGGCCAGCAGATGGTATAATGGTTATGTCACTGGACTCCCACATAGATGACCATGGTTCGAGTCCCTGACCTGGCAGCTTAAAACTCACACTGGGCACATGTGTGTACATGCTCAAAATCCTGAGAAGAGAGTGGAGGAGAAGGGATTGCAGGGTGGCCATTCTCCCTGGGGGGGGTGACTTCTCACTTTCTGTCTCTCTGTGTCCCTCCAGTAAGCACACGCCCCCTATAGCAAAAATCTCTTTTAAAAATTTTTTTAAAAATAAGAAAAATTTGGGAACCAGCAGTTAGCGTAATGGCTATGTCGCTGGATTCCCACGTAGTCGACCGCGGTTCGCGTCCCGGACCCAGTGGCTTAAAACTCACGCCGGGCGCGTGTGCGTGCGTGCCCAAGATCCCGAGAGGAGAATGGAGGAGAAGGGATTGCGGCGTGACCATCCCCTCTGGGGGGTGATTTCTCTCTTTCTGTCTCTCTGTCTCTCTCTGTCTGTCTGGCGAGCGCACACGTCCTATAGTGCAAACCTTTCAAAAAAAAAAAAAAAGAGAAAAAAAAAGAAGAAAAATTTTTGTGATAGCACACAATTGGAAATAAATGTTCATAAAAGCAAAATGGACAAAAGAAATCATGGTGTATTACATGTGTACAGCTGAGAGAATAAATGAACATCCGTATGGATTAAATTCATGAATATCATTTTGAGTGAAAAAAAGCAATTTTCCTGAGGATAAATCTAAGATTTATCTAAAATTATTAAAAATGAAAACTAGGGGCTAACAGATGGTGTGATGGTTATGACACTAGACTCCCACATGGCCGACTGTGGTTCAAGTCTTGGACCTTGTGACTTGCTTTCTCACTTTCCCTTTCTCTTTCTCTTTTTCTCTCTCTGGTCAAATTGAAACAAAAATAAATAATAATAGCAAACAATGTTAAATAAATTATATATATATGTGTATATAATAATAGCAAACAATGTTAAATAAATTTTATATATATATATGAAAACTAAGCCTAGCTTCAGCCTCAGTGGTATAGGCAGCAATATACTGAACTGTGGCACTGGAAACCACAGAGCTGATTATGGGTTTGGATTCTGAGTTGACCTGAAAAACATGCCAGATGGGAATACAGCTGAGATCCTGATAAGCTGGAGAGTGGGGAAAATGGGGACCAGGGTATGATGAGACCCTGTTGAGGATGCTTCTCTCTTTCTTCATGCACATTCACACACATATTCTCTATCGTGAATAAAATAAACAAACAAAAAGCTACACAGTATAGTATTTAGGGGTGTTTATTATGGGGTAAACATAGAAACAAATGCAAACATATGTAAGTGCAGAAGTTGGGGTAATGGTGAACTTGGCAATGGGTAGGAGGACATTATGGGAGGAGTCCATGAAGCTTTGGTTTGGTTCTATTCCAGTTATCTAACTGGTGGTGGGTACACTAGTGTTTTCTTTCTCATGCTTTATAACTTGCATATATGCCACATTATTTTATATGTGCCAAATATTTCCTAACTTGAAAAGTCAAAATAACCATTGGCCTCAATCATATTCTTCTCACCAGACCATTACTAACTGTACTTGCTAAAGGACAGTTAAGCTTTTCCCACCAGTGTGCTCAATGCATATCGCTTTGTTACTTTTAAATACTTTCTACTCCATCATTTATTTACCTATGATGATAAGGCTCCCTTTAAAACATGGTTCATGGCCCAGCCTGGTGGTGTAGTCCCTTGTGTCCTGGACCACAGAACTAGAAGCCACAAGGTTGACCACGGGTTCAGATCTCTGGACTGGCCTGAACACATGCCTGGTACTTCTGTGTGTCCAATGTCCTCAGGAGCTTCAGGATTGGAGAAAGAGGATCACAATGTGATGAGGCCCTTTCCAGGGTGCTTCTCTCTCTTATACACACATACATACATGTACTCTCAGTAATTAAAGTTTAAAAAAAAAGTCCGATTAAAATTTCATTTTATGCAAGTATCCTTGACCTTCCTAGACTTCAATATATGTTACTGAAACTGGTATTAATGGTTATCTCTTCCATTTTATTCACTAAACCTTACACATGGTATAGGGTAGCGGAATGAGTAGGACATAATGCCTCTTCTGGAGGAGTAAGATTTATTTACACATGATTAGATAGTGCTGCCATTGAGGATGTAATTGTGGTGCATACACAGTGATGAAGGACTTTGCAGGAGAAAGGGATTGGTTCTGTGGTTCAATTAAGCTGCCAAAGAGGTGGAGCATCCAAGATGAGCCTCAAAGGATTTTTCCAGTTGTCCTTCTGGACACAAAGCTTTCCTTCTTCCTGCTTCTTTCTACTGAATTCTCTAAATATTTCAGCTGAATCACCACACCCCCATAAAGAATGGGTTGTTGCTATAAAAGACTCCTCTACCCCATATCTTAGCTTCTTTGACTCACTTCTACTTGATGGAAACCTTTCATTGTCGCCCGTTCCAGTGGACAGGTGCTAGTATCAGAGGCACATTCAGTCAACTTTGGTTGTTGGCCGACAGGATAAACAGATTCCATTTTACCCTTGTCTAGACTTGGGCAAAATCAGTGCCCTTAAAAATGCCACATAAGTATATTTTGGAATGTTATGTCTCTGTGAATCATCTGGCTTAATTAGACCAGTCATTTTGTGTCCATTTTTATGTGACCAAGAGAACCAATATCTGACAAATTTACTGACCCAGAGAGAAACTTCTGGGAAAAAGCTCATACTTACTGGACACCAAGTCCAGAAAGCCACAAGGCTAATTTTTCTGTTCTGAATAGTGCAAACATCATGGCAGATTTAGAAGGCTCTTAAATCCTTCCAGTTTATTAAAAATCTTTGGAGACTTGGTGTTTTGAAACTTTGAACATAATGTAAGCCATCTCTAGTAATGGGAGTTGAATGGAGATAAGGGAAAAACATGTGTACTACTGCTTCTCCAGAGATTCTTCGTGAAAGCTCAGTTTTGCTCATAGAATTTTTTGGGGGAAAAGAAACAAAACAAAACATTTATTTTCTTGTCTTTCAAAATGATATTTTTTGAGAGAAAGAGATTTTTGCTACAGGGTGTGTGCACTCACCAGAGAGACAGAGAGACAGAAAGTGAGAAATCACCCCCCAGGGTGATGGGCACACTGCAATCCCTTCTTCTCCATTCTCCTGTAGGGATTTTGGGCATGTATGCACATGTGCCTGGCGTGAGTTTTAAGCCACTGGGTCTGGGATTCGAACTGCAGTGGACAACACCATTATACCATCTGCTGGTCCCAGAAAATGATACCTTTGAAACGTAAATCAGGTCATATAACATCCTTTCTCTTAAAGCACTATATGACTTATTTTTTTAAGAGATTTTTGCTATAGGGCGCATGCCCTCACCAGACAGAGACAGAGAGACAGAAAGCGAGAAATCACCCCCCAGGGGGGATGGTCACGCCACAATCCCTTCTCCTCCATTCTCCTCTCGGGATCTTGGGCACGCACGCACACACGCCCGGCGTGAGTTTTAAGCCACCGGGTCCGGGACACGAACCGCAGTCAACTACGTGGGAGTCCAGCACGTAGCCATTACGCTAACTGCTGGTCCCGAACCACTGTGACTTCTTGAGGAAAACAAACAAACAAACTCACGTTCTTAGTATGGCTCACAAATTCATTCCCTGATCTGCCCTCACTTGCATCTCTCTCCCTCACACATTATAGCCCCACCACACAGGCCTTCTTGCCCATCCTTGAACTTCCACGCGTGTTCCCATCTCGGACTCCTTGCATTCACTCTTTCTTCTGGCAGCATCACCCTTGCTCCTCTTTTTACAGAGCTCTCTCTTATTTCATTCAAATGTTACCTTCTCAGAGGCTCTTCCTAGTCGCCTATTAAAAGCACAATTCATGCTCCTCTCTGTACCCATCTGTGTTGTATATTCTTTCATAGATTATGTCTGTTGGACTCGATCACATGAAATATTGTATTTTATGCTCTCTGTCTCTTCATTTGAATGTCTTTGTCTATATCTGGGTTTTTGGTACCTGCAGTTGATAAATAAATACTCACTGAATGTACCAGTGAAGAGCCTTATTTTTGTGTTGCCTAAAAGGATGAAGTAAAAGAAGTCTTTGTGGTTGGATCCATGGTGGTATGAGAGAGAGGAGGCTTGATTTGTGTAGAAAATATCCAACTTGACATAAAGATCTGCGACTTCTTCTATTAGACACATGACTTTTGATAGCTCTGTGTGTCAATTTCCTCTGGCCAAATGGATTAGACTAACGTTGAAGTGATCGAAAAAGGGAAAGAAAGAAAGTGATACAGTTTCATAATTCTTAAACTTTTAGCATGATTATTGTCATCTCTTTGGGCTAATATGCAAATATTACAAAAGCAAAACCAGCAATTTAAACTAAAATATACCACTCTCAGAGCTAGGAAAAAACTCTCCTAAATAGTTAATGAACTTCCAGTCATCCTTAAAAAGAAAACTTAAAGGCAATAAAAAAGTGAATCGAAAGGCTGTTATAAGCCAACAAAATATAATATTTCCATATGTGAGCATATGAATACAGTCATAAGCATTGCTTTCTTGCCTCTTAAATTTCAGTCTTTATAAAATTTGCTAGAATTTCCATATTATTTCTTTCTCTGAAGAATAAGTCTATGTGCTAATCTCAGCTGGTTACAAATTTTAATTTCATAATATCCCCAGGTATCTCTTAGATATCATCTTTGTGAGTCATTCTATGCAGATAAAAGAAAATAGAAAAGCCCACTTCAAATTAGGTTGTTTATATTCCAGTTTTCCAATAAGGAGATCTTTGCCGTTGTATGATAAATACTAAAAAATGTTGATAAGAAAGTTAAGTTTTCAGAGATTTATTTAAGGGGCTGGTAGGTGGCATGGTGGTTAAGGGTGCTGGACTCCCACATGGCAGACTGTGGTTTGAGTCCCAGACATGGTGGCTTGCTTTCTCACTTTCCCTCTCTCTCTCTCTGTCTCTCTGTCTCTCTCTGGTCAAATTAAAATAAATAAATAAATAAAAATAAAGTTAAATGAAAGAATTCTTTTAAAAAAAGATTTAAGGTAAAAAAAATTTAAGTATTAATATTTGAATAAAGAGTTCAAATGAATAAATAGATTTTGTAGTTCACTGGCACATATGTTTTTAGGTGAGGGCTTATTTAGATATGTTAACTTTGTTTATTTGGCTTTTTAGCCAAGCTTATTGCTGTATTATTGAGATCATTCATGCATAATAAAGCTATTAAAATGTGCATGTTGAAGCCCAAGAACAATTTGTGTGCCTATTTACTTGATGGGGGTGGGAGGTGGTTTTGTTAAAATCATGTCTGGGTATATCGGAGACGAAAAGTACATGTTAAATACCCACATGGAAGGAAACCAACTGCTTTTCAGGGCAGGACTTCAATCACATACACTGCCTCGATTCGATGCAGGGGCCCTCTGCAGCTCCAGCGTGCTTTCCTGTCTATTCTGTGTACAGAGTTCATTGAATAAAGTCTCAGAGAAGCAGAGGTCTATTCTGAAAAGACACGGGAGAGTAGCACTGATTCATTTCCCTGAGAGAGTTCCTAATCCTCCATTTCAGCCAAGTTCAGATGTCACTGCTTAATAACATCTTCTCCACTCTTCTCTCTCTAATGTTCTAGAAATATATGTCTTTTGGCTCTCTTGAGTTTTTACTTGACATGCTCTAAAATTAGTCATGTATGTGTACCCTTTCTCAGGACTCTGAGCTTCTCATAGTCATCTCCGTTTCTATAGGCTCAGCACCAAGTCCAACCAGTGTGTATGTGTGGGGGTGCCAAATGTATGTTTTCAAAATAAATAAGTTAATGTAGCTGCATCTACCACCCACCTCCCTGAAAGAGACTGTCAGTGTACAGAGCCCAACCCAAACTGCAATGGCTTTGCTTTGGACTAACAAAATGTACAGGAGCAGACCTTATACATACAGTAATCCCCTCTCACCCACAGAGGAGTGATTCCAAGACATTCCACAGATGCCTGAGACTGCAGTTAGAACCAAATCCTGCAGATGTTTTCTGCTATACATATATTCCTATGATAAAGTTAATTTATAAGTTTGACATGTAAAAGATTAATAACAATAACTAATAACATGCAAAAAATAATAATATATTGTAATGAAAGTTATTTAAAACTTATAAGTTGTTTAATTCTGGAATTTTCCACTTATTAATAATATTTCCATATTGCAGTTGACCATAGGAGGGACTATGGTAATGTTAAGACTATCCAGAGTTGGGGCCGACAGGTGGCATGGTGGTTACAAGGGTGCTGGCTCCCACATGGCCGTCTGTGGTTTGAGTCCCAGAGCTCATGGCTTGCATTCTCACTTTCTCTCTCTCTCTCTCTGTGGTCCAATTAAAATAAATGAATTAATTCATGAAAAGAAAAGACTATCCAGAGTTGTAAGCTACTTTTCTTCTCAGCAGTAATTTTTTTCCCAAGCTCTCAGTTTTGTTATTATTTTTTACTTCCATGGTGGAGCTTTAAATGCACAGGGGTCCATTAAGAAGAGAATCCTAATGAATACCATTAGTGAATTGAGCATAGTTTTAGTCCTGCTTGGGCCGAGCTTCAAATTTATTGTTGTGGCTCTCTTCAGCTAGACCCTTCCTCTTAGCCTCTAGTGGTCATAAGGGTAAAGGTGTGTGCATGAAACTTTCTCCAGTATGACTAGAGATATTCCTGATCTTATGAAGAATATCTGAGAGAGCTCGTCATTATAGGTGTATGTATGTGTGAGGCATGAAGGGAAGAGTAGGATATAGGAAGAAGATTTGGGAAATCAGAGAGACTTAAAGAGAAGTCTGAGTGTTGCGGTCAGTTTCATGGTCTCTGATTATTTCTTTGACATTCTTTTCCAGGTAGACTTTGGATTTGCTAAGAAAATAGGATCTGGACAGAAAACATGGACGTTCTGTGGGACTCCAGAGTATGTAGCCCCTGAAGTCATTCTCAACAAAGGACATGACTTCAGCGTGGATTTCTGGTCACTGGGAATTCTGGTGTATGAGCTCCTAACCGGCAAGTATGTACCTTCAACTTGTGTTCTCTTTCTTCTTTATATGAGGGTTCTTCAAGAGCTTCATGGAAAATGAGTATGGATTTCGCTTTTTTCCTGCCAAAATAAATTTGGACTTTAATTCTATTTTTCCATGAGCTTTTGAAGCCCCTCCCCCATAGAAGTGCAAAATAATAGCTTAAAAAGATAAAGTACATAATTTGTGAATTTAACATTTGGTAAATATTTTTGATGAAGTATGATGCCTTCCTCTCTTTATGTTGTTTTGAATACAATGAGTGGGCTAGTTTGGAACATGGAGAAAATAGGTGGAAACGGAAGGAAAGGAGTGTACAACTGCTATGCTTTACCTAAAATGGCAAGCCCTCTTATCACAGATAAAATATTATATATGTGAAGGTTTTGATTATCCATCCTAAAAAATAAAAGAAGGAATGAAAAATTATGAGCTTATTATTCTTTCCTCCTTTTTTTTCATAATTGAGAAAATAGTGATTCTAATTTTAGTTGAGTCCATTGACCAATTAATAAACTTAACCAGGTTCTTCTATCTTCTCATATCATTTACCAGAAATGCTAAAAGAAAGCCACATTGCTGGATTTAAATTTTAATCTCCTTGTCAACTCCTTTCTGGAGGTGTTAATGAATGGAGACAAGACCACTCAGCAAGGATTTTAGCAGCTGAAATTGAATTGTCACTCCTGGAGAGATTAAAGGATTATATTAATTAATCCTGAATCCAGGATCCCAAATACTTAAAGCACGTACACACGTACACACACACACACACACACACACACACACACACACATATTGACTGTTTGTACTATTACTTCTCTGTTGTAAACCACTTTACAGTTTATGAAGCACTTACATGTGTATTATCTATCAATAATTTAGTTTTCAAACTTCTTTGAAAGATAAGGCAGGGATTTTAATTATTTTATGATTATTTTATATTTGATTATTATGATTATTTTATAATTGACATTTTATTGACTATAAATCAGGTGAGAAATCTACTTTCTTAAGATCAATAATTAGACCCTAGGTCTTCTGCCTCCAAATGTGACACATTTTCCATTACACACATGTGCCACTCCCACATATGTGCTTATAATGCAGGGATGTCAACAGGATTCACATCCATTTTTCTTTCTGGTTTTCTACCTCCATTTCTCATTAATTGACTTGATCATCCTAACAAGACTTTATTAGCAAATATTCTCAGTCTTAATTTCAGAATATGAATATGGAATGGTTTAAGAAATATTGGAACGAGCTTGTTGGAGGGGATACAAGCCTCAACACCTGCTTACAAAAGAGAGTTTCATAGACTCTTCTTGAACTTTTTACACTACAACCTCCAACATTAGGTAACCTGTGGCTACATTTGTATCTTTGTCCACATGGAATGAGCAAACAAATCAGAAAGATCGTTTTATATTATCTGTACATGTTCAAGTGTTTATTTACTAAGATTATGAAGGAAGAAAGGAAACATTTATTGATAGTACTTCTTAGAGAAACGTTATTGAAGGTCTTGGGTACAAGGTATTCTATAAGGAATTCTATTTCAAGAATTTTTTTCATCACTTGAAAATTTGTAACCTGTGTTTCTAATAGATTGGTGATAGTTCTTGTAGGTGGCTGGAGAATGACATCTCATTCTTTATCAGGTAGAAGAAATTGTTACAAGAGATAGGGACATACAGTGAAGGGATGAGAATGGGGGTCAGGGAGAGAGTCCCCATAAAAATGGAGTCACTAAGGTCACGTGACCTTGAGCTATTGAAAAGAAGTTGAAAAATAGTTTTTGAAAAGGTTTTCTGGGTGGGACATGAGAGAAGTTCATTTTAAATGCCCTGAACTCTAGAGTGTCAGTAGGTAGATGAAAATGTACAAAGGACTAAAGAACAAAACAGCAACAACACAGCAACAACACACACACACATGAACACACACATGCACAAACACATAACACACACACGCGCACATAGTGTGGTTGTAAATTAGTTGAAAATAGCATAGCTATAGCTTTTGTTTTCTAACTTTATAAGTAAAACATAGATTATTAAGAAGTTGGTGTATCTGCTTTGTTTCAAGAGTTCCCAGTGAGAACTCTTAATAGCAAAAGGTCTCAAGCATGACTGAGATATAGCAGAGTAGCTCATGAGAGTCATGTTCAGTTTTTAAAATTAAATGGCATAATAGAATAGACATGAGGGAACCAGCAGTTAGCGTAATGGCTATGTCGCTGGACTCCCACGTAGTCGACCGCGGTTCGTGTCCCGGACCCGATGGCTTAAAACTCACGCCGGGCGCGTGTGCGTGCGTGCCCAAGATCCCGAGAGGAGAATGGAGGAGAAGGGATTGCGGCGTGACCATCCCCCCTGGGGGGTGATTTCTCGCTTTCTGTCTCTATGTCTCTTTCTGTCTGTCTGGCGAGCGCATGCGCCCTACAGTGAAAATCTCTCAAAAAAAAAAAAAAAAAGAATAGACATGAAAGTGTTTTATTTATTTATTTATTTATGGATGGATGTTTGTCAGAAGCATATGAATGCACATGCATGAAAGACAGAGAGTGAGGGAGAGAGAGAAAACACTCCTTAAGAGTATGGGGTTACACCACAATCCCTTTTCCTCCAATTCTCCATCCCATCAGGATCCAGGGCACATGTGTATACACCTAGCATGTTTTACAAGCCAAGACTTAAACTGTGGTTAGTCATGTGGATGTCACTTCCTCTGCACCACATTTAAGCGCTGTGCGATAGGGCCAGCCCTGAAAGTGTTCTTAAAAACAAAGTGTATGAATTTGAGTATTATCCACATTCAGTGATCAGCTCTCACTGTTTTTTATTCATCATAGTAATACTTGAAATGCTCTCTTTACTTGGTTTCTAGCACCTCCCTCACTCTCCTTTTCTGCACTGGTGGCTTATTCTCACATCTCCATGCTGGATTATTCTCATCTTCCTGACCTGTCAACATTGGGCCACTTCAGTCCTCAGGCTCTTTTCTATCCATACACTCCCTGAGATATCATCAAGTCACTGATGGCCATCCATCTTGTCTAAAGACTCCCCAGATCACAACTCCAGCCCTAGCCTCTTCCCTGAATGCCAGACTCACAAATCCAATGACCTGCTTAGCATCTCCATTTGGATACTGAAAACAAAACTCTTGATTCCCTTCCCTACGAGCTGCTCTACACTTCCACTTATACCTCAGCCTTTTTTCTCTCAGTAAATGATTACTCAATGCTATAGGTGTGAGGCCAGATCACTTCAGCATCACTCTAAATCCTTTCTTTGCTCCTCATGCTACATTCATCTCATTAGCAAATCCCATTGGCTTTACTTCCTGTCTTTGCTTGGATTGCTATAAGGAAACATCATAAATTGGGTTACTTAAACAACATTTATTTTTCCCAGTTTAGGAAGTAGGAAGTCCTAGATCATGATGCCAGCATGACCGAGGTCTAGTGAGGTCTTCTGAGTTGGGGACTGCAGACTTGTCGTATCCTCACGTAGCAGAGACAGCCGGCTTTTTCACCTCTTCTTAGAAGGCACTAATCCCATTGTGAGGGTTCTGCCTTCATGGCCTCATTACCTCCCATGGACCCCACTGCCAAATACCATCTTATTGGAGTTAGAGTTTCAATGTACGTATTGGGGGAACAGGGATATTTAGTCCTCTCCATAGTCCAAATAAGTCCAGAATCCAACCACATCTTAATACCGTCAGCTCTGTTGTCTTAGTCCAGGCCATCAGACCTTTTCCCCCATCCTCTCCTCATAGTCCCTCCCCTACTCTACCACCACTGCAGTTCATTCTCCACATGTTAAACAATGTTTACTCTTGCTGGCTGCTATAAATTAGATCATTCAAATATGTTTCCAGGTACTTTCCGTAACTGACTAGATCTAGAGGGTGTTATCTTCATCTCGGTTGCTCCTCTCCTGCTTGCTCGCTTGGCTGGCCCACCACACCGTTTCAGAACAGCCCACTCCTGACTCCAGGTCTTTGAATTGCCTGCCTTGAAACCTTGACCTGTAGATAACAGTGTGGTTCATTTACTCCCTTTCTTCACTGATGGTATCTCTGCACAGCTGTCAACTTGAGAGTGGCTGTTCTTAGTCACACTGTGTAAAAAAAAAATCCACCTTCTCTCTATTACCCTCTGTCTCTACCTTAATTTTGCTTTTTAGTGATATTCACCAACTGATAAGCTATCTGTATGTATGTATTATTTTTTAGGTTATATGAAATTAGTAAAGTGATTGTATAGCATCTACAGATTTGACATAGAATAACTAGTGAAAAAAAGAGCAACTGAGAGAGAAGTGAATAAGGAGGAAGGAGGGAGGGAAGGAATGAAAGAAGGAAGAAAAGAAAGAAAGGAGAGACAAAGTGGCAAAGAAGGAAAAGGAACAAATAAAGGAAGAAATTTCCAACTGTGTCTCAGACTCTGGTCCTAGTGTGTTTATTTTGGATTTTCCCTAGCCCGCCCTTTTCTGGTATTGACCAAATGATGACCTACAATTTGATTCTCAAAGGAATTGAAAAAATGGATTTTCCCAGAAAAATAACAAGAAGACCCGAGGATTTGATTAGGAGGCTTTGCAGGTGAGCACGGACAATTTGTAACAACTTTGTATTGGAAAAAGTATGAAGGCTCCTGCTGTCTCTACACACCTTAAAGTTGGGTATATGTTACAGTTTGTACTTTCATATGTGACTAAATTGTATTTTGTGAAAGTTACTTTCTGTTTTGCAGTTTAGGTTAGGAGTTTGAGTTTACTTCATGTCATAGAATCACAATATCTACTTAAAGTTTTTTTAAAAGAATTATTTTTCAATTTAACTTCATTTACCTATTTACTTATTTATTTTAACTTGAGGAGAGAGAGAGAGAGAGAGAGAGAGAGAGAGAGCAAGCGTCAGCCATGTAGGAGTCCAGTGCCCTTAACCACCACGCCACCTGCCGGCTCCTCTAGTTACAGCTTTTAAAAGATCTGAACTGTCAAAGTTTCCTTTGGGAATCATCTTTATCTGTTTCAGAGAAAAATAGAACTGCAAACATTAAAGAAGAAGTTGCTAATTTACAATCTTGTTATTTTTGAGAGAAAATCAGTAGTGATGTTAAAGCATTACTAAATATTCTGCTTCAATCTTCATTTTAAAAAAAAGGTACTCCTCTGGTCTTATTTTAAAGAACCCTAAATTTCTACGTAACCGTTAACAATCATTTATCAGAGAATAAGGCACTTCGAGATTTTTTTTTTTTTTGGTTTGTTTACACTTTATTTTTTCTACTGCCTTTTTTTAAAAAAATTCTTGAACATTTGAACTCTTTTAAAGCATTAAGATTTAGTACATTTATAATGTAAACTCTAGCAGATGGTTGCCAGTAGAAATTCCTGCATGCCACTAAGATTCTAGCTCAGGTGTAAAAGATCCCTTAAAGCTTTCCCTTGTTTTTCTTTCTTTTTTATTTTTTTTCCCTCAGCAGAGTTGGCAGGATTGAACCCTCCTGTTCTTTTAAGCATTCATTCATAGGTCTTTTAAAGCAGTGTGTGTGTGTGTGTATGCCCAACATTTAGGCATCCTTCAGGAAATAGGCCATGTTTCTTTTTATCTACTTATACTCAGATTCTGATCTATGGAAGAAAGTCTATGAATGTTGTTGAATGAATAAATGAATGAATTACTAAACAAATGTTGAATTTTAATTTAAAATATACTTAAATACTATTATTACAAATCATCTTTAAAATTTTTTTTAGGCAAAATCCAACAGAAAGGCTGGGAAATCTGAAGAATGGAATCAATGACATTAAGAAACACAGGTACAGAAATGATAGATTTTTAAAAATAAATGCATAGAAAAATATAGAAATTGATAGAATAGTGTAGTAATCCTGACAGCTTCTGTTGGTAAGCTACAAGGGTCCCTTTACAGACTCAATTTTTCATTTTTGGTGCTGTGGTTTCTCTCCATGTTTTACTAGATGTAAATAGTTAAAATAATCAATACCAAAATGATTTCTCTAATGCTGAAATTCATATGAAGAATGGGTGAAGTTATAAAACAATTACGACATCAAATCTTCAAGTCCTAGCAATTTTGCTTTTTTTCCCCCCACTTCTATTTTTATGATTACTTTTAAATATCAGTTTGGATTCTGGAAAAGAGTAAGTTCTAATTTTGGCATTTAATTTATAAATACAGTGTGGTCAATACCCAAGAGAATGGAACAGTTATATCAATCATTAAACAGTATTCTATTTTAGTTTTAATTAAGATTTTCTATTTATTTTAAATATAACTTGCCTTTGAATATCTCACCAAATTCTGAAGCTTCCCATTATATTTTAGTTTTTGGGTAAAGTACATTGAGTCTCACAGAACCTCAAACAACGTTTTATCCTCACGTGGTAATGTGTCTTTTTGGTGCTGTGAATTTCTAAAGCTGGCCTTTCAGAACCATTGAAAAATTTATAAACATCCTCTCTGAATGTAGCAGTTTAAGCCTTCAAGATTTTTCTTTTTTAAATCATTTCCTGGTTAAGTCTTGCCATCTTCGCGTTTTTTTTTTTTTTTGAGAGGTTTTTGCTATAGAGCACGTGCTCTCACCAGAAAGACAAAGAGAGACAGAGAGACAGAAAGCGAGAACCCCCCCCCCCCCCGGGGGGGGTGTGTGGCCACACCACAATCCCTTCTCCTCCATTCTTCTCTTGGGATCTTGGGCATGCACACACACACACCCAGTTTTAAGCCACCGGGTCTGGGACTCGAACCATGGTCGACTACATGGGAGCCCAGCGACATAGCCATCATGCCAACTTCTGGTCACTTCTTCACAATATTTTTATTTTGCTTACAATTTATAGATGTCAAATACCACTTATAAGAATACATGGATAGTATAAAAAAAAAAAAAAGAAAAAAAGACAACCCTGAGAATTTCATTATTGAAAGCCTTTGAATACACAGGTGTGTTCGCTTTTAGAAATGAATACACTTCTCAGTATTTCATTTCTCGATGGCTGTTTGCACTGAAAAGTTAGGGGCACATCCACAGTGTGAAAATAAAGGAAGAGACATGGCTGCCGAATAGAAACACTATTCATTTTCTTTAACAGTGGCGGTACAGCTTAAAAAAAAATCGCTAAGCTGCCAACCCTGCTCTATGTATTCACGGATTTACTTGAAATAAAGCCAAGTATTCAACATTGTAAATTCATATTGAGCTCTGCCTTAAGGGTGTCTTAGGAAGAAAGGGAGGGGTAGATGGGGGAGAAAATGAAGAGAGGGAGAGATAAAGACAGACCCATCTGTGGATTTTATAGACATCAAAATGCTTGTAGTGTTTTAATATTCTTCGTCATCTGTTGGCTTGCCGTCGACTGCAAAGCTCATCATTTATCTTCACTTCCAATTCATCTTCCCAAACGCCATGCTGTTATCGCTGTTTCTTTCCTGTTATAAAATGACACATAAAACACCATTCATATGGAAGAAACAAGTGTCCTGTCAATTAAAGTCATTCTTCCAATATATCCCCCCCTTTCTCTCATTAAAGAGGAGTCTTCGTGTGTTGCCCTGGGGTGCTCGCGAAATAGAAATGATGTGATTGGTACCAGGCTACAGCTTCATCTTTTACTCCCTATTTACCTGAGGCTCATTTAACTGTAGCTGTCAAACTGTCTTGGGACACACATGCAAATTGAGGCTAAAGGATTTTCTCACCTCGGCATGGTAATAAAGAATTTGGAACTTCCTTCCCTGTAGGGATTAATTTACCTACACTCACTAGCCAGCATTCCCTTTGCCATGGGTAACCAGTAGAGTTGGAGAGCAGAGTTCAGGGTAAGGTTGACTAATAAGACGGTCCAGATTTACACAGTGCTTTGTGGTGAGCTCAGAGAGCTCAAAAAATGTTATTTTATTCTATTTTCATGGTGCTTTTTAAGTTATATAGTCAAGGGATGGGGAAAACAGGAAAAGAGACCTCCCTCCTCTGCCTTCAAATAAGAGTGTTTTAAAATCTTTCTCGCACCTCCAAGGCTTACAGATTCTTAGTATTTTCTTAGAATGTATAAATCCAAAAACTTCTTTCCAAATTTTGCCATCAGGTTTCCCCACTCCTTTCTAAAGGAATTTTTTTCCCCTTAGAGAACTCCTTACTTTAACTTTGTATTTTAAAAAAATACAGTTGCCTTTTATTTTTAATTGCCAGAGGGCAAGTGCGTTCACCAGAAATAGAGAGAGAGGGAGAAGGCGCCCCCAATGGGGTGTGATTATGCTCCAATCCCTTCTCTTTCACTTCTCCTTTTTGCTTGGATTCTGGGCATGCACGCACGGATACCCGGCATGTTTTTCAAGCCACCAGAGCTGAGCTGGGATTCAAACCACAGTTACTTATATGGGCTTCAGTTCCCTTAACTACCAGGCCAAGGGGCTCCCCCTACTCAAATGCAGTTAAACTCAGCATATTGTTATTCGGATTTGCTATCCTGTGATAAATAATCTTTCCTAAAAATAGTTACAGTGCTCTTCCCTCCCCTGTTTATGAGCTAACTTATAAAGCAAGTACCCGTCAGGCCTGTTTTACGTATCTTCAGAAGGCTAATACACTTGTAGAGTACAATTACATTTTTCTTGATAGGGAGAGGAATAATTTGTTCCAAGTATTTTAATATTGTCTTTGATATTTTTAGTCTCCGAAATTATTTTCAAGAATAGCTTCTACAAGTAGCAATGTGTGTGCCATTGCTGCACATTTTTCTTGGGTGAATATTTTTCACACACAAGTGCCTGCTGACACCTGTGTTACTTACAAACAGTGTCAAAAGGCCACGTGTTAAGTGAGTAGCTACTCATGTTAAGCAAATATTGCCGAAGGTCACACCGGAATGAGTACTCTGCAAGAAACGCATAGACTGATTAAGTAGAGTCACTATGATAATTTTTATTTATATTTACGGAGTACATTCTGGGTAGAGAACATTGTAAAATATGCTAAAAGGAATTGTGGTATTTGGTGGCAAATGAAAAGAATTCACAGATTTGTGTACCTCGAAGTCTAAAACTGGAGCGGAGTCTGTGGGGAAAGAGGTGGCGGCTCTCAGAGAAGGGCTCTGTGGTTTCCTAGCCAGAGCAGAGAAGTGGGTATAGAACAGATGGGGCTGCTGTGTGAGCCTCACCCTTTGACTAGCGTTCCAGCAGCTTATACCAAAAAGACCTTTTGGGTTAGAAATGGCTGAAATGGAATGTACTAGACCCTGTCCTTTTGGTTTTTAGGGTTTCTGGTTTTTGTTTTTTTTTTCTGTTGCTAATTTTAGTCTTGGAGTAGGAAATCCAATCAAAGACTGAACCCAAACCACCTCTAGGGTTGAGAGACTGTGAGAGGGGAGAAGAGCATAACTTCTAGCGTGGCCTATAGATGGAGGCCACCATAGCCTTCTAAAAGCCTCTCTGCCTTCAGTTTCACCTCCTACCACCCTATCCCATCCCACAGAGCAGCCAGAATGATCTCTGGAGAACTAGACTGAATCATTTTCTTAGACTTTCCTAATGGTTTCCCATCACACATAAAAATCCTCATTTCTTACTGTGTCCTAGAAGGCCTTAGGTGGTCTGGTCTCTGGTTATTTCTTAGACATTAATTTTTTTTTTTCTGGTTTTCTCTGCATTTACCACACTGCCATTCAGTTGTGCCACTTTCTTCATCTGGAAGACCCTTGCCACAGATCTTCCCACTGCTTTTCCCTTCTCTTTATTTTAGCTTTAATTCAAATATCACTTCTCCAAGTACTATCCTAGCTAAAGGTAGCCACTCCCACCCCATCTGTATTCCAGTCATCTTCTACCAATTTATTCTCTTTTATCTTCCTAGTATTTACTGGAATCTGAAATTAACTAAAATATTTGTAGTGTTTACTTTTTTCTTTTTTCTTTTTGATCTATCACCTCTCACCAAAATAAAAGAGATTTTAAAATGGAGGTTTTTGTCTTTTTTTTTTTTTTTTCAATAGGGCGCGTGCGCTCGCCAGACAGACAGAGACATAGAGACAGAAAGCGAGAAATCACCCCCCGGGGGGATGGTCACGCTGCAATCCCTTCTCCTCCATTCTCCTCTCGGGATCTTGGGCACGCACGCACACGAGCCCGGCGTGAGTTTTAAGCCACCGGGTCCAGGACGCGAACCGCAGTCGACCACGTGGGAGTCCAGCGACAGCCATTACGCTAACTGCTGGTTCCTGAGGTTTTTGTCTTTTTTGATGCTCAGGACCAAAATGACTTTTCACAATTATGGGGTTGATGAAAAAGTCATGATACATTTTTGCATAGAAAAACAGAGAAATACATTATGACTCTTCTGATGACCCAATACTTGTTGAGTGGCTGGGCTGACCTTGGTGCCACAGTAGAAAAGATCAGTGGATATAAGACAGTTTTATTCCATGTTTTTTATAAGTTCCTGAGAGACAAATAGATCATGTTCAAGATCAGTGAGACCTTGTGGCTTCTGGTGTTATATTTACAGTCCATCAAATTTATAAGTATGCTAAAGACAAGATCAGTCCTTTTACATTGATGATAAGGAAACAATAAGTAAAAGAATGTGAAAGAATCTTTTCTGCCTATTGGCTTAATCCCATATTTTCATAGACTACTATCAGATATATATTTTTTGCCGTAGGGGTGTGCACTCAGCAGAGAGAGACAAGGAGACAGTGAGACACAGAAAGTGAGAAATCACCCTTCCAGGGTAGATGGCCATGCCACAATCCCTTCTCCTTCATTCTCCTCTTGGAATTTTGGGCATGCACACACATGCATGTGATTTTCAAGTCACTGGGCCCTGGGACTTAAACCACAATCAGCCATGTGAGGAGTCTGCTGCCTCAGCCACTATGCCACCTGCTGGATATATATATATATATAATGAAGCATTTTATATATATCATACAGCCATATCACCAGACACATCATTGACAAGACAATGTGTTGTTACAAGGCACTGTAGTATGGCATGAGTCTTTGCCATAGTGATTAAGGGAGCTGGATCCCATGTGGTCAACAGTGGTTTGAGTCCTGGCCCTGGCAGTTTGAAAAACAAATAAACAAACAAAAAAACATGTGCATGTATGCCCAAAATCCTGACAGGAAAAGAAGGGATTGCAATGTGACTTTGCCCAATTGAGGGTGCTTTCTCCTTCTCTCTCTTTCTTTCTATGGCAATCACATGTGTCATCCACCAATAGGAAAAAATATTAAAAAACAAAAATGAACAAGACACACAATAGTATTAGTATAGACAGATTCTTCTGTAAGAATGTTCTCTTGCAGAGATACTCAGTCATTCGACAAACACTAATCCCAGTGTTAGAGGCACAGAAGGAAAGGAAATTAATGCCTCATGGAGCATGCATTCTAGTGGGTGAAGCAGAATATAAGCCATTGATTATGTCAAGTAGTATCTTAGCGGTAAGTGCTACAGAGAAATGAAAAGCAAGGAAGGAGGATAAGAAGTATGTTACAGTTGGAGAAAGGGGTTGACATTTTGTTTTAAATGACTAAAGAATAAGGTGATCTTTGAGAAGAGACCTAAAGGTGTTGGAATAAACTGTGGAAATCTGGAGAAAGAACAAGTCAGCCTTGCGTGAAAGGCTTTACAGTAGGAGCATCGTTGCTTGTGGGAAGGATGGTGAGGAGATAAATGAGCAAGGGAGAGAAAAGAAGAGTAGGAGGGTGGTAAGGAGTAAAAAGGTGGTGTTGGAAAGGGTGATTTTTTTTTTTAAAGGCCTTATAAGTTATTATAAAGCCTGGTGAAGACCATGCCTTTTACACTGAATGAGATGGGAAATATTGGGAGCTGTGCATAAGGTGTGATAAAACCTGACCTGGGTTTTCACTGATCATTATTGCTGCTGGGTTGTTTCCCCAGAATAAAAGAAGAATGTGGCTCATGCTGGCTGAATGGAGGTGTTGAGGATTGGTTAGATTCTGAATTCAGATGTTTTTTTTCTTACGAGATTTTTTGCTCCAGGGTGCATGCACTCACTGAGAGACAGAGAGACAGAAAATGAGAAATCACCACCCCAGGGAGGATGGCCACACCACAATCCCTTCTCCTCTGTTCTCCTCTTGGGATTTTGGGCAGGCACATACATGCACATGGCATGAGTTTCAAGCTGCCAGGTACGGGACTTGAACTACAGTTGACCACGTGGAAGTCCAACACCTTAGTCATTATGCTGCCTGCTGGCCCCTCAGATATGTTTTGAAGGAAGCACTGACAGGATTTGCTTATGGACTGAGGTAGGATATACATGAAAGAATAACTCCAGTATATTTGGTTTGAGCACCAGGCAGAGTTGAGGCAGGTTTGGCAGGGAGAATTTGGAGCTCCAGTTTGGACCTGCTACATGCTAGATGCCTAGTAGATGTCCAGTTAGAGATGATGAAGAGCAGTTGTAGGTATTAGCCTGCACACTGAAGGAGAGGTTGTGATTGGAAATAGAACTTTGGGAGTAATCAGTATATAGTGTTATTCAAAGTCAAGAGACTGAATGCAATTATCTCAGAAGTGAGAATGCAATTATCTCAGAAGTAAGAGTCGGTAAAGAGAGGAGAGATTCAAAGTCTGAGCCCTGGCATACACCAAGCTTATAAGGAAATAGCAATGGAAAATGAGGAGAAGCACTCAGGAAGATAGGAAGGGAGCCTAGACAGTAATACGCTCTGGAAGCAATGTGAAGAAAGTGTCTCAGGCAGTGAGAGTGATGAACTGTCCCCACCTATTAAGAGGGCAAGTAAAATGAAAACTGAGAATTGAGGCAATTCAGTGGAGGTAAAGGAATGAAACTTGATGCAAGTGTGAGCAGGAGAAAATGTGCAGATAAAGTGATTAGATAACTCTTTCAAGGAATTTCCTCCAATGAGAAGGCAAGAAATGGAATGGGAGGAGAAGGGGAACTCAGGTTGAAGGAGAGTGAATATTTTGTTGCTGGAAGAATAAAACATTCCTCTGTTCATGGGATTGATGCAGCAGGAAAGACTTTGAAGATTCAGGAGAGATAATTGCAGGAGTATGTTTCTGAATGGAGAAGGGTTAGTGGGATCAAGTATACAGTAGAGAACTGACCTTCGCAATAAGCAAAGGCAATTTATTCATGGGACAGGAGGGAAGGGAACACACAGATGTGGGTTGGTGGACAGATGTGCTGGTGGGAGATGGTGGACGTTCTCGTTTTGATTCAGTTTTCATAGTGAAATAGGAAGTGAGGTCATCATTGGGAATGAAGAAGGGAAA
>NW_006159811.1:2512824-2531014 GCF_000334495.1 Tupaia belangeri chinensis
GTTCTAGATGTCTGGGGAGAGGAGACAGATTATGAACTATAAGTCTTAAGGGACACCTAGAATAATTGCAGGGCAGCATGAAGTGCCCACCTGAGGTGAGTGGGTATGGATTTACCTGAGAGCAGACATGTATTTTCCTCCAGCCACTTGCAGTTGCACTGTTGCAGGAAGGAGCAGGCAACCAAATGGAATGACAGGTAACTTGGCATGCTATTTCTCAGGCAACTAATACTCCTCTGTATTGTTCTCACTTCTCAGGTGGTTAAATGGTTTTAATTGGGAGGGACTGAAAGCACGGAACCTTCCCTCACCTCTACGAAGAGAGGTATGGCATTTACTATATTAACTCTCTTGATTGTTTTCTAGTTATTTGTTTTTATAAACAGACTTTAGGGAGCAATGTGTGTGCATGTGTAACAAATTTTAGGTTTTCTTTTTAACCATTTTTTAAAAAATTAAGTGAAAAATACCATGGTAATTGCAATTAAGGGATTAAATGGTATTGTCTATTGGTTGGAAATTAGTTCACCTCTCAGTGACCAATTGCATGTAAACGCCCTCTAAGCCCCAAAGTAGTCAGTGTTGGTCAGGCCAAACAATGTCTCTAGGAATAATGTGAACCATTTATGTCATTTTAAATTTTCTAGTAGCCTCACTGAAAAAGGTAAAAAGAAAGAGATGAAGTTCATTTAAATTATTTATCATCATCTATCCAAATATGATTTCAATATTACCAATATAAAATAGTAGTAAGATAAATTAAATTTATTGTTTCACATTAAATTGTCAAAATTCCAAGTGAATTTTATTCTTACAGTACATGACAACTGCATTGCCAGTGCTCAACACTTGAGCGAGTGGTTCACTTCCTAGATGGCACAGTTCTAGAGAAAGTGGGGCATCAGCTAACCTGGGGGTAAGATGATTCAGGAATGATCTAGGTCAGTGTCCTCTCCATTTTATGCTAGTGTCAAGATCTATGTTTCTCCTTGCACATTTGTGGATTGATATCTGAATATTTTTCATTAAAGTTGAAATTGTTGTGGATAATGTAATTCTAATATGTTGTAAATACTGACATTTTTAGAATTATTTATTTAATTTTATTTATTTATTATTATTATATTTTAATTTGCTGTACAGCGCATGCACTCACCAGAGAGAGACAGAGAAAGAAAGAGAGATGGAAAGTGAGAAAGCAAGCCACCAGGTCTGGGACTTGAATTGCAGTCAGCCATGTGGGAGTCCAGCATCCTAACCACTATGCCACCTGCTGGACCCAGATACTGACATTTTAAAATAAGTTATTACTGTTACTTTATTCTTTTAAGTAAGTCAATTGTCATGTAAATATCATTGAGATTTGGTACCCATTGGCCATTTTAAAAATACAGTCAGGGACCAGCAGATGGTGTAATGGTTACGTTGCTGAACTCCCACATAGTCAACCAAAGTTTGAATCCTGGATCCCGTGGTAAAAACTCACTCTGGGCACGTGTATGTGCGTGCCTGGAGATCCTATTTGCACTGTGGCCACGCCCCAGGGGGTGATTTCTCATTTCCTGTCTCTTTGTTTCTCTCCATCTTTCTGGCAAGCACCATGCCCTATAGCAAGAAGCTCTCTTAAAAAAAAAAAAAAAAAAAAAAAAAGACATACTTCATCATTTGCTTTTCTCCCTATATTGCTATTTCATTTTTCCTATAGAGTTTTAAAATAATGTAAAATACTTTTATGCTTGACAGCCCTTCTTGATTCTTTTTTTCTTCTGGAGAGATTTTTGCTATAGGGCGTATGCACTCACTAGAGAGACAGAAAGTAAGAAATTACCCCCCAAGAGGATGGCCACACCACAAATCCTTTCTCCTCTCAAGATTTTGGGTGTGCACGCACGTACACCAGGTGTGATTTTTGTGGGGCCAGGAGTCGAACCATAGGAGGCCATGTGGGAGTCCAGCAACATAACCGCTAGGCCACCTGCTGGCCCCTTGATTTCTTTTTTTTTTTTTTTAAAGTCAGGGTTTTGTCATGTCGTGGTCCTTCTGTTCAGCCTTTCCCAGGGGGTATGGGACTATAGGCATGTACTCCATGTTTGGGTCTCGTTAGGGGTCTTGCTATGGTCCCCAGACTAGCCTTGAGCTCATGATCCTCTTGCCTCAGCTTCCTGGAGCTGCTGCAATTACAGGAATACACCACCATACCTGGCCTTCTTGTTGGACCTGGAATTGAACCCAGGCCTCCCACAAGATTTCAGATTGTGAAGCACAGCCTCGCAGCAGTGGGCACCACTGTGACTCATTTGTTAAGAAACTTTAAATTTTAGTTTAAAAATTACAGAAGTTCTATGGCAACAGAAATTCTATGATAACTTAACACAAGTGTTTCTTCTGAATTCAGTTATAATTACATTTTTATGGCATGTAGTATCAAAGGATATAAGTATAAAGGGGTTTCCAAATGTTCCTGAAAAATGGAATTAAAATACAAATTCATTTTCGTACAAAGTGTTTTGAAATCTATGTAGAGTTTATTTATAATATACACTTTCCACAAATGTTTGAAGAACTCTCATATATATAAATTCACATATTACAAATTTCTGAAGAATTATTAAATACAATTTTTGATAAGAAATTATTTTGTATACCTATAGGAAAATATTCTTATTAATTGAATGGATCATTTTTAGCATCAGTTCTATTGCCTTTAAAAAACATTATTACACAGGGCCAGCAGATGGCGTAGTGGTTATGCCACCAGATACCCACATGGCCGACTGTGGTTTGCATGCTGGACTCAGCAGCTTGAAACTCACCCTGGGTGCATGTGCATGCATGCCCCAAATCCTGAGGGTAGAATGGAGGAGAAGGAATTGTGCCATGGCCATCCCTCGGGGGGTGATTTCTCACTCTCTCTCTCTTTCACTGTCTCTGTCTCTCTGGTGAGCTCATGCTATAGCAACAGTCTCTCTCTTTGGAAAAAAAATTATTTCATAAATGCAAGTGCTAAGGAATTGTATTCACATATATCAGAATATAGGTTTTCTTACGGCAGTGTCACTTTGAGTTCCTTCTGAGTGATCTATCCCTCTACTCCCCCAATACATTATAATCTATCATAAATGATATTTTAATGATATTAAATAGTATTTAAATTGATAATTCAATTTAAATTTGTTTGAAAGCAAAGAATTGGAAACTGATTTGTAAAGTAATTCATACTGGAGTCATTTCACTGTTTAAATAAGATCACTAATATTTTGAATTGTCCCTCAGTTTGTCATTCTGCATATTTTATCTAGACAAATTGAGCATATTCAAGGGGCAGGGCAAGGTGCAGCAGTAAGATGCAATGCCCCACCCCTCTCAATGAGAAGGTTCCCAGTTTGAGTCTGGAGACCTCCCTGGGTGCCCTGGGAACATGCTTGCCTATGATGTGGGGCTGCTGAGGATTGCTGGTAGATCACCGTGTCCAGACCCTTTGCGAGTATCTCTGCTTTTCTCAGTCTTGGAGGAAATATATATATATATGTATATATATATTTAAATTCAAGATTGTTGAGAAACATTTGTTAAGTGGAAGAGGTTGGGCAAATTTTGGTATGTTAATATTTGCTTTTAGAATATTTTTGAATTTCAACAATTCATAGACATCATTTCTTTCATCTTTCCTTTAGGAAATAACTCCTCGTGCCAGGTAACATGAGGCAATTTAAGATAATCCAGTGACCAAATCTATTTGGTTCTAAAGGGAAGATTTCATAGGCCTGAGGCTGTGACTCAAGAATGATAATTAGTCATCTTTCCTTATATGTAACTTACAAGTGTCTGGAGTATGAAATCAGTGTTCAGCTATAAAATGTATTACCCATATGTAAGAGCATGCTTAGTCAACCTTATCCTCACCTTTATTTTAATCCTTTCTGTCTTTTCATAGGGCTGAGGCTGTGACTCAAGAATGATAGTCATCTTTCCTTATATGTAACTTACAAGTGTCTGGAGTATGAAATCAGTGTTCAGCTATAAAATGTATTACCCATATGTAAGAGCATGCTTAGTCAACCTTATCCTCACCTTTATTTTAATCCTTTCTGTCTTAGCTCAGTGGACCCATAGATCACAGTTACTTTGACAAGTATCCTCCGGAAAAAGGAGTGCCTCCAGATGAGCTGTCAGGCTGGGATAAAGACTTCTGACAGAAGAGGACTTTAAGGATCAATAATCCAAGACTGATTATTTCTCTCTTCAGCGTATTATATCTTTTGGAAGACCATTAGAGAACAGAGAACCCTGCACAGGGCGGGTGGAGGAGAATGATACGGATGTGGCCCTGAATTATGATATCTTATTTAGATGCTGTGAATTATTCATGTATCTCATTCTTTGCTTTTCTCAATTGTTGAAGGCTATTTCATTTCCCTTTCCACAATCAAAACCATTTTGTTGTTGTTGAAGCAGCATAGTTTTTTTGAAATCTCTGTTTCATCTCAGTCACACTCATCTCCTTCAAGTCCTTCAAAGGTCTGAAAAGGGTCTTTTGCCCTTCGACAACTAAGTCATGCAAATGCAAAACCACAAGAGTGAATTTTGCCTTTCCATAGCTCTCTGGCATCATACAATGGTGGTTTGCAGAAATCATGGTAGTCAATAGAAGCATGTTACATGTTACTTTGCCCTGTACTCAACCTAGAAATGTACTAATACGCTTCTAATACTAGTCTGGGGAAAGCAAGTTTGAGTATTAGTCAATGATACCTCTTCCTAAAGTAATGTGTCAATTACTCCAATCAGGTAATTAAGTCCCATTGGAGAATTTAGAACAAAATAAATGAAACAAAAACTATTTGTCTTTCTCCAGCAGCCAGCTGAGAGAGATGAGACGTTTCGAAAGCCTGTTAAAGGTGATGATAATGTGTAGTTAAAGGATGAGCTTTGGGTAAGATTTTATCATATGTACTAAGACATTTTCACAAAGTATAAAGTATGCCAGAACAAAATCGTGAAGGCTTTTCCTTCCCACTAAATATAAAGGAGTATACATTCCAATAGGTAAGGTAGCTGACTCTTTGAACCCCTGAGGTATTTTGGCCAAATCTGTGATTGTTACTATTAATAAACCAAGAGTATAGAATAACCGTGGTTAATTTTTAATGACAGTCCTATTGGCAAATGTTGATGCACTGTAATCACTGCTGACTTGATAGTTCTTTTTAAAGACATTTGAGTCATGGATATGTCTATAATTTTAGATTGTTAAGCAAAAGGCACCAGAAAAGTGATGGAATTTTAGAAGCAAAAGGAACACCCAGCATCTGCCCTCCTCTTGTCTCCTTCTCTTCCAAATAGGAAAGAGGAGTTTCCAGAGCATTGGACACCCCCCCCCAGTAACTATGACTTTTACTTAAGAACATACACATGTATTGACTATGATCACTCTCATGTTTGTTCTGAAATGAATGGGAAGCAGAAATTTCTCTTTTTAATCTGGTAGAGTATGAATCATGTGTAAGTTTTGGCATTGAGATTCTGGTTATATTTTCATATGAAAATGATCTATGTGAAAACCAACCTCTCCTCAGTCCTCCCTCCTAATTTCATCATAAGGGGAAAGTCAACTTAAGAGTTAAACCAGATAAGTGAGGTCCAACCCAAGAAAGGATATCCTTAACAAATTGAATTTCCACATTTAGAATCCTTCTGCTGAACTCCCCATTTAGAATCCTTCTGCTTAACCAAAGAGTTTTTGTTTCTTGAAGTAGTATTTTTAAAGACCATGTATTGTACATAGAAGAACCATTTTTAACAGGATTGGCATAACCCGTCGAAAGAATTTCTAAGATTTTAAAAAGATTTTTATTTACATTTTGTTTGTATTTTTGTTTCTCTGTGTATGTATTTTTAAATTAGCAACCAAAAAGTAGGCAATTTATGTGTTGGGTGGATATTATAACTGTACAGTTATAGTAGCAATGATATTCTCAAAGGAGATCAATAATTGTAATTTTTTAAACACCTATAAATATGGAAATAAAATAAGCTTAGACTACTATATATTTAGGGCTTGCCAGGTGGCATATCGGTTAAGGTGTTTGGATCCCACTTGGCTGGCTGGGTGGTTCAAGACCCAGCACTTGAAAAACATGTCTGGCACATGGGTGCCTCAAATCCCAAGAGGAGAGTGAAGGAGAAGGGATTGTGGCATAGCCATCCTCCCTGGGGGATGCTTTATCACTTTTTCTCTCTCTGTCTCTCTCTGGCAAGTGTATACGCCCTATAGCAAATTGAAAAAGAAAGAGAGAAACCTACTGCAGGTTTATGTTGCCTGTGATTAGCCATATCAATATGTAATTCCCACATGTGATTTCACTGTGCTTCTTTTAGAGTACTTCATAAAGATGAAAAAAATGAGAGACTCAACCATCAATAGAATTCCAGTTCCACTATTCCCCAGCTGAGTGACCTTGGAGAAATGACTTAGCTTTTTTGAGTACTAGCTTTCTCACTGTAGAAAAAGTTATAGTGAAGTAATACTTTAGAGGCTTGTGTCAGGGAGTAAATAAAACAGAGTTTTGCACCTGATATCTGTGAAATAATCAATGCTGCATAGATGGGAGCTACTGTTACTATCTCTGTTATAATTAAAGGGGCCTTAATAACAATTTAGTCCTGAACTTCATGTATCATTGGCATCTGTGTGCAGAATTGTACCGATTAAAGCCAGTACCTGTCTTTCTTTTTGTTTCAAATCATGAAGTAAAGATAGTTTATCAAACTTAAGCACGTAAGATGAAGGGTTAACCTTCACCAAAATGAAGTGCTTTTTTAGTTAACCTAAAATGATAATTTTTATGAATTAAAGAGATACATGCACACACATGGAAATATAGAAAATTATCCCTGGATGTGCAACCCTATTGTATGTCTAGTCATTAAATTATTCTTAATCTCTCTTTTCTAGGGTGTAAAGTTTATTTTTCATTCTTGAACTTTTTCCACGTGGGGCCAACTTTTCATAATTGTAGTTTCTTAATCTTTTCTTCAAATATGAAAATGTCTGGTGGGACAAGTATGTAGTTGTTAAAAGTCAGCAATTTAGAGTGAATACTCTGGGTTTGAATTCTAGCTCTACCCAAATTGGCATGACCTTGAACAATAAACTACATCTTTACTTATCTGAAACTTGGAGCTATCCCTTTGAAGCTTTGAAATCTTCAGCCGGAATATTATTATGAGTAGGCCATTGATAATAATATTTTAAAAATAAAGATATATGTACTTCTTTTGGCATAAAAATAAATTCTATACTTATTGTCAGGCATTGTACTAGGAGTATTTATATTGATTACCTCACTGACAGGACATCCTAAAATAATTGTAAACACACTGACTGTTGACTGCCATCAAAACTAACTACTGGTCTTGACTCTGCTTTTCACTCACAGTTTAGCTCTGACGGTTGTGCACTGCTTAGTCCTAGTTACTATGACGATATAGCAGATGATTGCAAAGCTAAATTGCTTAGAACAGTCATCTTGTTATCCTTCCCAATTCTGTGGGTGAAGAAGTCAGACATATATAGCAAGGATGGCTTGTCTCTGCATCACAGTATCCGAAGCATTGAGCGGCAAGGCTCAAAAACTGGAGGTGACGCCATGGCAGAAAGCTAGAACTACCTGAAGTCTTGTTCAGTCACATACATATCTGGTGCCCAAGACTAAGACTGCAGACAAGGTTGCCCAAACATGTTCTCTCCATGGCTTGGATTTCCCACATCATGGCATTCTTAAATTAATCAAGCTCCTTTCTTGACAGCAGAAGGCAAGAGCTGAGTATCCTAGCCAACAAGGCAGAAGCTCTACTATCTTACATAAATTTGTCTTGAAAGTCACATATCACTTCTGCCAAACTTTGTTGGTGGAAACGCAAATCCTCCTGGCTTTGAGGGGAGGGAACTGAGTTGACTTCTTATCTAAGACTTTCAAAGAATTTATAAGCAAGTTTTAAAACAGCCACAATCCATTTTTGAGCCACACCTTACTTACATTACTCCTGTAGGCAAACAAATTTACTCCCTCCTGAAAACCTCCCTAAAAATATCATCTGGCTCAGGCTCAAGGTCCCAGATTTTGTCATCTAAATCCAATTCAGGTGTGGCTGGTGCTTCTCAGGTGTAATTCCTTGAATATATTATTTTAAGCCTGAAACCCAATGAAATAAGTAAACAAGTCATCTGCCTGACACTTAACAACAGGGCATGGTGAAGTGAGCAAAGGATAACAGACACTTGCAAAAGGAGGAAAAAATGGGAGGCACAAAGCTGTCACTAGCCTAGACTAATTCTGAAATACAGCTTGACACATGGTACCATTTCTCTGTCCTACTCCCTTTGAGTTGTTCTTCACAGCTCTTGGACCCACCATCTAAAATTGTGGTTCTGATTTCTAAACCATCCTTCTGTTTCCATAAGATATTGGTTTTTACAGCAGAGTTGCCTTCTTAGTCACTTTTCTTCCAGTAAAAGTGTGATTTTAGAAATGCCTCTTTTCAGTTTGTCTGTCTCTTTATTTCAAGCTGGTACATTACCTTAAAAATGTTGTGTGTTTCCTTTGTGTGAGATTCGTAATCTACTCCATTAGACAAAAGCCACAGTCATGAATCTTTCCTGTAAAGATGCTGTGAGAAACTCTCAAGATTCTTAGAAGTTTTGAGCCCATTCCATGGCACAGTGGTCATGTGTTATTCAGGAAAAGCAGGATCCCCAGTGACCATAGCACTTAGAATCCCCTGCTCAGTTGGCCTGAAACACACTGGGGATGCACACTTGTGCCCAGGTCTGATGGGCTGGAGGATTAGAAGAAGCGATTCATGGCATGACCAGAGCCTTTAGAGGCTGCTATTCTCTCTTTTTATCCATTACTCTGACGTGGACACTCAACGTGCTTTATCATGAATAAAGAGAAAAAAGATTCTTGATAAAGATTCTCTAACAATTCTCTAATAATCTTAATAAAGATTCTCTATTTTTTTTAAGAGAGTCTGCTCAGCACGTAAGATTCTCCAAAGGTCTATTTGTTTTTGTTTTTTGTGTTTTTGTTTTTTTTTTTGGTAGAGATTTTTTCCTATAGGTGCGTGCACTCGCCAGAAAGACAGAGAAAGACAGAGAGACAGAAAGCAAGAAATAACCCCCACAGGGGGGATGGCCGTGCCACAAACCCTTCTCCTCCATTCTCCTCTTGGGATCTTGGGCATGCACGCACACGTGCTCAGCGTGAGTTTAAGCCACTGGGTCTGGGACTTGAACTGCAGTTGACTACATGGGAGTCCAACAACATAGCCATTACACTAACTGCTGGTCCTTCCAAAGGTCTGTTTGAAAGGATGCGGTAGGCAGCTTCAAAGATGGCTTCCAATGATCCCTGCTTATGGCGTTCACACCTTTCATATAATATCTTCCTCTTGAGTGTTGGATAAACCCTGTGACTTTCTTCTAATAAACAGAATATAACAAAAGTGATAGATGCCACTTCTGAGATTAGATTACAGTCACCCTGCTCCTGCTCACTCTCTTGCTCTCTCATCTGTTTGCTCTGATGGAAGCCAACTACCACAATGTTAGCTTTCCTATGGAGAAAGTTATATGACATGTAACTGAGGGAACTTCTGGCTAACTGCCAGTGAGGAAATGAGCCCCTCAGTCCAACAACTTGTGATGATCCCACCAATAGCCACATGAGAGAACTTGGAAACACATCTACCCCCCCCAATCTAGCCTTCAGATAAAACTGCAGCCCTAGCCAACTCTTTTATAATAGTTTAGTAAGAGTTCATGAGCCAGAGGACCCTAATAAACTACTCCCAAGTGCCATGACTTGCACAACCGAATGCATGTGGGCAGAGTGGGGGGTAGGGGGTGGGGGGCGTGGCTGTGGATTAGAAAATAAACAAAAATAAACACATAAAGACACAAGTAGAGAAAAGCAGAGGTTGGGTGGTCCCAACTCCTCTGATGGAGACAGCTGTGACCCTGAACTGGTTCCAGGTTTATTCTTTTAAAGGGAAGGAAAAGAGGGAAGGGGAAGTGGAATCCAAAGCCTGTTTTCAGATGTTAATTGGCTGAAGATGCAAAGACATCTGGCGCCATGTAGTTGTATGTAAGCTTTCTCTTAACTTCTCAGGTCTTTTTGGTTAACACATGTGGCTTCCTTTAATTGATACTACTCTGCAGTTTTGAACATAGAGGCAGCTAATGTATTCATATGCTAATGGCATCAATTAGCCTTGCAAAATGACAGTCCATAGAACCACATTTCTGCTTGTGTCTAAAGGTCACCCTTGTGTTTGCTCAGATTGGCCACCCTCTATACCCAAGTTCCAGAGCCATAAGAACTATGAGATAATAAGTGTTTATTGTTTTAAACTACAAAGCTGAGAAGAAAAGATGGATATAAAGTAAGGGGAGCAAGAGAAAAACAATGCAAAAGAAGAAATTTGAACACTCGAGGGTAAAAACTGTCATCTATGGTAATAAACCAGAACTTATGAGGATAAATTGGTACATCTGTCTTTCATGGTTGCCAATCTTGGTCATACAGGTGACCAGCAGGATAACCTGGCACCTTTCACAGGCCTGGCTTAAGAACTGAAGATTCTCAAGGAGTAATTTGGCTGGAGCTGGAAAAGTCACAGTTCTGGAGACTATTGTACCCCAACATGGTGAGCCAGCAGATCATCATCAACAACGTGTGCCACAGTAGTTGGTCTCATACTGACCTCCACAGTGCTGTCAGTTGCTTGTCACATCTGCCTTTCAGATCTTATGCAAATTTCTCTTGTGTAAAGACTTAACTCAGATTCATACTGCGGAGCAAATTCTGGAAAACGAGTTTCTATCTTAGCTAAATTGACACACTATAAAGTTATTCTGTTATAAAACTAGTTACATACATGATATATAATTATTTTATGTAATTTATTTAGTTTGAACTTTTAAGTAATGAGATTTGCTTTATCTCTTTCTACTCAATTTCATTTATTGAAATGTCTTTAGGGCTCAGGCTGTGTGATTCGATTGAAAGCGGCAATAACAGTTTGTCTCAGGTGATTTCCAGGCACGCTCCAAACTGAATTATGTCTGCAGCATTTCCAATTTTGAAAGACATAAAACCAAGATACTTTTGTTTCTTTAATTGTTGGTGGCTAAATTAAAAATGGTACAATAAAAAGTAACATGAAATTTGTTTTTTAAATATGAGCTTCCTTAATAAAGCAAAAAAAAAAAAAAAGAAAAAGAAATACATTAAAGAAAGAAAAGCATATGACAGTATGATATGGTAAAGATTGTCAAGCCAACAATCCTGGATCTCAGGCAGGACAAATAGTGCTTACCCTCTAGGCAGATAGGAAAAAGCCAGGTCTCTCATTGGATAGGAAGGTGACTATAAGCTGCACATTCAGTCCTGCTATGTATTAAGGAAGCTCCTCAGGGCCAGCAATTGGCATAATGGCTATGTTGCTGGACTCCCATGTAATTGACTGCAGTTCAAGTCCCGGACCTGGTGGCTTAAACTCATGCCGGGCGCATGTGTGTGCATACCCAAGATCCTGAGAGGAGAATGAAGGAGAAGGGATTGAAGCGTGGCCATCCCCTCGGGATGATTTCTCGCTTTCTGTCTGTCTCTCTCTGTCTTTCTGGGAAGTGCAAACACCCTATAGCAAAAACCTCTCAAAAAAAAAAGAGAGAGAGAGAGAGAAAGAAGCTCCTCAGAGTGCTAAATGAATCATAATATGCAAGATTTTAAATGTAGCTCTCTTCGATATTCTGCTTAATCTACCCCTTTTAATGTCCTATGTTCAGTTTTGCATTTAGGAAGGATAATAAAATATTTAAATGTTATTAGAAGTACTTAAAAATTAGATCCATAAGTCAAAACTAAAGAAAATAAAGGAAAAGCCAATACTTTTTATAAAAAGAATTATTTATTTTTATTTTATTATTATTTTTAAAAATTTGCTATAGGTCACATGTGCTCACTGGAAAGAGATGCATGGGGCGAGAAAGCAAGCCACCAGGTCCAGGCCTTAAACCACAGTCAGCTGTATGAGAGTCCAGCACCTTAACCACCATGCCACCTGCTAGCCCTGCCAATACAATTTTTTAGAATTCTTTTTCTTTTTGAGGAACAATCAGAATCAAAGGGAGAAAGAAAAACTACTTGTTCAAATGAGCAATGTGAAGGAAAATATTTAAAATATGTCTGAATTAATTCACTTAACAATGACTGAATACTTGTTTCTCCAGCATTGTCCTGCGCACTGCTGTATAGCAGAGGGACAAAATCACAGTCTCAGCTTTATTAGACAATGATGTTAACAGTGGCCGTCTCCAGGTGGTGTGATTATGAAAACTTTTCTCCTGTACTTTCTCAATTTTATACAGTGAACTTACATTTTGAAATAACGGACAAAACTTACCTTTAAAAACAAATTTGAATTAGAAAGGCTGCCAGAGAGATCATTTTAAAATAAAAAAACTGTTGAAGTGTTTACTATAAATTTTACTACATCAAATCAGTTCATAGGACCATCTCCACAGCTGAGTGGTTAAGGGAATCGCATCCTATGTGGCCCACTGTGGTTCAACTCCCAGATCTGGTAGATTGAATAAATATGCCAGGTACATGACAGGATGGAAAACAGAGGACAGGGGGACTGTGGCGTGACCATGCCCCACTGAGTGTTCTTCTACCTTCTCACTCGCAGGCAGATTATTTCCTGACACCAAATTCTCTTTGCTAAATAACTTTCTCACCTAATATTTGATTGATTCCCTCAATTAATATTTGTGTGACTACTCTGTGCCAAGCACAGTTGTGTTCATCAATGTACCGCATGTGCTTTCATGACAGAATATTTATCCCAATGGCAAGAGGATGACAGTACAGTTGAACAAATGAACGAATTTCACTGCAAAATTTAATCCGACAAAGAAGTTTTGCTTAGAAAAGTTTAAAAATTGTATTTTGGGACCAGGAGATGGCATAATGGCTACATTCCTAACTCCTATGTAGTCAACCACAGTTTGATGGTTTGTACCCAAGATCCTGAGAGTAGAATGGAGAAGAATGGATTGCAGTGTAGCCATCCCCCCCGCCCCGGGGGGTGATTTCTCACTTTCTATTTCTCTGTCTCTCTCTCTCTGGTGAGAGGATGTGCCCTGTAGCAAAAGTCTCTCTAGAAAAATTGTATTTATACCTTTTTTTTTGCTACCATTTTCCAGTTAGTGGGGGATGAGATGGAGGAAAAGGGAATTAAATGTCTTGTGTAGTTTAAAGGTGATCCAATAAAATAAACAGTTCTACTAGGGCAGTATTTCTTTTAGTGGGTATCAGATTTGGGTGGTAAAGTTGATACATATCTCCAAGCCCAGCTTCAACCCACTTCAAAGAACCTAGGCCTCCATGGGTTTTATTAAGAACCTAGGTGGTTTTGCTAAAGCACGAAAGGATGAGAACCATTGCTATATACAATGTTTAGTTCCTCTTAGACAAGAATACTCAGATTACCATTTAGCATCTTTTCTAATATCTCTCACCAAGATGGAGAAAGTGTCAAGGCTTTAAGGCATCATCTACTTGGTTGCTGTTTGGCTGATGTTCATAGCAAAAATCTATGGCTAGAGAAACTCATGGCTTATCATTTTTTGGGCTAGGACAGGGCTCAAGTTCTCCTTAAGTGACTCAGAGTCCCATTGGTTACTATGGTACTAAAGACCTTCAGAGGGTGAGTGTGGTCCCTTTTAGGTCTAGCTGAGATCTGCTTTGTTGATCTCCCACTTTCTCCCTACTAAGGTAATCTCTGATCAACTGTAGCCAGATCCTGAGAGTGACAGTTCTGGTTTCAAGGGATTCATGTAAGCTATATCTCAGGGCCTCCTGCCTAGCTAAGTGCCCCAAAGTTACTATGCCTCAGTTTGCTCCAGGAAAACCTGGGAGGAACCCTGAACAGAGGGCACAGGGATTTTTCTCTTTCTTCCACAATTCCCTGAGGGGAGAAAAGTATAGGCTTTCTCATATTTCAGTTCTGTCTGAAATTCCTTTAAATACATAAAAACTCTTTGGACTCTCCCAAGAAGCCTGATCCTTTACAAGCTTAAGGAGGAGATTTAGGAATTTAGATAATCCTTTCTCAGGACCCAAGCTTGGCCATTGAATTTCATTTTATTTTATCAGTTCAACCCTATTGGAACTAATTCTAATCACAGATGAATGATTCTAGAAAAGAATCAAGATTTATTCACATACACAAAAATGATCACATTAATAATTTTAAAAGAAGATTTTTCCCCTATGTAAAAATAAATAAACTATTAGTTTGTTGGGAAAGTCATGATGGATTTTTGCATAGAAAAATATAGAAAAAATGTGTTATGACTTTCCCAACAACCTAATAGAAATGTTCATCACAGTGATAAATATTATTAATACAATTACGCAGGATTTTGGGAAACAGTACAACTGAAGAGAGGTAAAAATGGCTTTGAAAAAAATGGTAAGAATATTTCTTCCTGAGTAGGTGACATCTGAGATGAGACCCAAATGGTGAAAAGGAAACAGTCTTGAGACAGTCTAGGAAAAAAGTGTTTCCGGCGGAGGAATCAAATGCAAAAGCCGTGGGGTATTAATGAATTTTGCATGTTTCAGAAACAGAAGGGGGTCTTAAAACTTTTCAGAATAGAGTTCAGAGAGGTAGACAGGTCTTGACTGTGAGTCTCATAGGCCATAGTAAAGAGTATGACTTTTATACCAAATGAAATACGAAGCCATTTGATTTTTTTTTTTTTCTTTCAGGGCATAGAGGAATTCAATCTGGTTGATTTTTTTTAATGAATATTCTAGTGGCTGTGGTATGATGGAGTCTAAATTGTGGCAAAAAGGATGCAGGCCAGCCAGTAGGCAGATGAATTTCCTCAGTTGGGGGAAGTTATGGGGACAGGCTCAGATGACGGCGTAAGTGGGTCATGGACAAGGAGTGATGAGTAGATTGGGGCTACATTTGGAAAGGGAGGTGACAGGATCAGACATGAGAGTGAGAGAAAGAAAGGAAATCAGTCAGGATGATTCTTGGTGTTTTATAGATTCTAGGTGTATACAAATAAATGTATGGGTATGTATGTAGGTGTGTGTATTTGTGTAAAAAAATACCATTTCCTTTTATTTTTTTTAAACAAAGCTCTACCTTTTCTGTTGTTTATTTATTCATTTTTTAAAGAATTAGTTTATTTAACTTTACTTATTTATTTATTTTATTTTATTTGAACAGAGGAGGACAGAGTGAGAGAGAGAAAGAGATGGAATGAGAGGGAAAGTGAGAAAGCAAGTCACTAGGTCCAGGACTCTCACCATGGTCAGCTATGTGGGAGTCCGGTGTCCCTAACCACCAAGCTACTTGCTGACTCCTTATTTATTTATTTGTATTATTTATTTCTTCTATGAGCAAGAGACACACAGAGAGATAGCACCCCCAAGAGGATTTTTAAAATAAATTTATTTTTATTTTTCTATAGTGTGTGTGCACTAGAGAGAGACAGAAGGAGAGAGGGAAGGTAATAAAGCACCCCCAGGTGGTATGGCCATGCCCAAACCCTTCCCCTCCATTCTCCTCTTGGGAATTTTTGGCATGCACATACATGTGCTTGGTGTGCTTTTCAAGCCATTGGGTCCAGGACTCAAACTGTGAAGTTGGTCATGAGGGATGGAATCCAGCTGTCTTCACCACCTTAAAATCAGGTGACCTGAAAAATACCCTTTCTATTAACAAGATAAAGACTGTGGTCTTAGTCATTTTTCAAGTAGGATTGCCAGACGTTGCTGACCACAATCATACAAAGGTTAAAAAAAAAAAAAAAAAGAGGATTTACATTTTAAATACTTAGATGACTGGCAGTGTGTGCTCTATATGTGTTATTCCATTTGAATTTTTTCCTTAATTTTACAGTTTTTTTTCCTACTTAATAAATGAAGAAACTTGACCTGGGAGGGGAAATAAACTAATAATATTTCAAAAATTTATTCATTTTTAAAGGATGTACTCTGTACATTGTATTCATTGTTGATACTCAGAATGGGTAATGTCATTGCCATTACTATGATAACTTAAGGATAAAGAAAAGGATTTTAAATTCTTGCTCTTGTAGGGTGTTATTATCTGGGTCAAAACTACTTAGAACAAAAGATCTGGATTTTCTAATTTAAAGCAGCTGTAACAGCTATGGTCAAAAATATTATCAAGTATACATTATACTAGAGTGTCAGTCAAAATTCATATGTTATGCAACAATAATTTTTAAAAGAGTTCTAGATGGTAGTGTGTCACCAGAGAGAGTATTTTAAACCTAGTTTTTTAATGTCTCTTCATGCCAAGTTCAACTTTTGCTTCCCTTTAAGTTTTTGTTGGAACAAAACAGAGTTGGGAATACTAGCTCTTTTTTCTTTTTGCCTATTTTTATTTTATTACACTGAAATTCAATATTCATACAATAAACATGTTTGTACACCCATGCATACAATGATCAAGAGAGCAACTGAAATCAAATACAACAAGGAATTTCTTCATCATAGTTGCTTCCCAAGGTTCTGTGATTCTGTATTACTTATTAATGACTTGCTCTTGGTTCAGAATACTTTTTATATTATAGAAATATATTAGATATCCTATTAAAAGAATTAAATGATGGGACCATCGCATAATGGCTATGTCTCTGAACTCCCACGTAGTCGACCATGGTTTGCGTCCCAGACCTGGTGGCTTAAAACTCATGCCAGGCGCATGTGCATGCATGCCCACGATCCCCAGAGGAGAACAGAGGAGAAGGGATTGCAGCGTGGTCATCCCCCCTGGGGGGTGATTTCTCGTTTTCTGTCTCTCTGTCTCTCTCTGTCTGTCTGGCGAGCACACGCGCCCTATAGCAAAAACCCCTCCTCACCAAAAAAGAATTAAATGAAATACTAAAGGGAAGACAAGAAAGATAAAACGTTTGGTTGGCTCCAAATGTTTTAAATATATTTGTGTATAAGCACAGAATAAAGGTCAAAGAAAGCAACAGAAAAATGAATGTTGACCTCTGAGTGACAGAATTATAGATTATTTTCCATATTTTATTACTTTGTTTTATTTTTCTAAATTATCCAAAAATCTCTGCAATCAACATTTTGGGAATGAGCAAATTTCTTTCTTTTTTTTTTTATTGTAGTAAGAACATTTAATATAAGATATACCTCTTAAATTTTTAAGCACATAATACATGATTGTTAGCTACAGGCACCGTGTGTACAATAGGTCTCTAGAACATATTTACCTTACCTAACTGGAACTTTATACTCACTGAACAGCAACTGCCATTTGCCTTTCTCTCTAGTCCCAGGAAACTACCAATTCTCCTCTCTGTTTCTGAGTTTACTGCTTTAGATACCTCGTATGGGTGCAATTGTGCAGTGTCTGTCCTTTTGGACATAATGAAGGATAAAATTCATTTGAACACATCGGTAGATACAGAAAAAGCATTTATTTGGTAAAATTAAAAATCATATATAATAATCAGTTGCATTTCTATATGCTAATCACAAAGAAAACATTTAAAAATTTTTTTCGCTTATGGTGCCAAAAGGTTGTGTAATGAAGACACTGGACTCCCACATGGTTGACTGCAGTTCAAGGCCTGGATCTGGTGACTTGAAACCCACATTGGGTTCATGTGTCCATGTGTCCAAAATACCAAGGAGAATGGAGGAAAAGGGATTGTGGCATGGCCATTCTCGCTGGGGAGTGAGTCCTTACTTTCCCTCACTCTGTCTCTCTGGCAAGGGCACATGCCTTATGGTAAAAATCTAAAAAAAAAATGTGTCTCACTTATAATAGTGTTGAAAATATGGGACCAACAGATGGCTACATAAAGGTTACATTGATGGACTCCCACACAGTTGACCATGGTTCAAATCCTGGATTGAATGGCTTAAAACTAGTGTCAGGTGCACATGCATGTATGCCCAAGATCCTGAGAGGAGAATGGAGGAGAAGGGATTCTGGCATGATTTACTCCCCTGGGGGATGATTTTTCACTTTCTGTCTCTCTGTTTCTCTCTCTGTCTCTCTCTCTCTCAAGAGAATAAATGCGCCCTATAGCAAAAATCTCTCTAAA
>NW_006159811.1:2534767-2638410 GCF_000334495.1 Tupaia belangeri chinensis
GAAAGAAAAAGAGAAAGAAAGAAAAAGAAGATAATAAGTTCAATTTGGTGGCTCATTGATAATGCACTGTTCAAATGATGCCATAGATCATGGGTTTGGTTTCCTGGTTGACCTGTAGATGTCTAGGATTGTGGCATGAGCCTCTGTTGAGGGTGCTTGTCTTTCTCTGTCCATGCCTCAATTTCTCATAAAAGAAATAAATAAAACTTAAAAAAATAAAATATTTAGAAATAATTTTAACTAAGGAGGTGAGAGATTTGTACACTGGAAAGTACAATCCACTGATAAATGAAAAACACAAATGAGTAGAAAGATATCCCATGTTCATAGACTGAAAGACCTAAAATTGTTAAACTGTACATATCCATACTACCCAAAGTGATCTATGGATTCACTGCTGTCCCTATGAAAATTCCAATGGCACGTTTTTTTTTTTTAAGTTCAGAAATAGAAAAAAATTAGAATTTTTATGAATTTCATACAAAATTACAAAAGGCCTCAAATAGACAAAGTGATCTTGAAAAAGAATAAAGCTGGAGAAGTCCTACTTACTAATTTCAAAATATATTACAGAACTACAATAGTTAAAATAGAATTGCATTGACATAAAAACAGACATATTGACCAATGGAATAGAATAGAAAACCCAGAATTAAACCCATGCTTAAAAAATCAACAGATACTTGACAAGATGACAAGATCTGACAATGGAGAAAGATAGTCTTGCACAAATGGTGTTGGGAAAATTGGAAATCCACATGCAAAATAATGAAATTAAGCTGTTATCTTACTCCAAAGACAAAAATTAACTGAAAATAAAATATTGATTGAAGACTTAGATGTAAGATGTGAAACCATAATACTCCTATATCAGGGAAAACTTAATTAATTTGGTCTTGAGAATGATTTCTTGGCTATGAGACCAAAAGTGTAAGCCTCAAAAAGTAAAAAGACATAACTGGGACCACAGTGAATTGAAAAGCTTCTGCAGAACAAAGAGTGAAAAAACAACTTACAGAATGTGAGAAGTTATATTTGCAAACCATATATTTGATAAGGAGTTAACAGATAAAATACATAAGAGATATCAAGTTTTTTTTTTTTTTAAGTTTTTGCCTTAGGGCATGAGCACTCACTGGAGAGAGATAGAGAGGAAAATTGAGAAATCACCCTACAGGGGCTTAAGCCACACCTCAATCCCTTCTCTTCCGTTCTCCTCTTGGGATTTTAGACATGCATGCACATGCACCTGGTGTGATATATTTGAGAGAGATTTTTGCTATAGGGTACATGCACTCACCAGAGAGACAGAGAGGCAGAAAGTGAGAAATTACCCTCTAAGAGGCATGGCCGCACATCAACCTTCTCCTCCATTCTCCTCTCAGGATTTTGGACACACACACACACGTGCCCAATGTGAGTTTTAAGTCACCGGGTCTGGGTCTACTACATGGGAGTCCAGTGATGTAATCATTACACAATCCACAGATCCTGTGTCCAGCATGATTTTTAAGCTCCCAGGTTGAGGACTCAAACTGTGGTCAGCAATGTGTCCAGCACCTTAACCACCACACTGCTTGCTGGCCCAGAAATATCAGATCTTTTATGCAGCTGTTGTAACAATCTTTAGTTGCTAGTTACATCATGTAGTTTTTCTTTTCTCAACAGTCTATAATACCTTCCTCCTCTAAAATAGACCTAAGCCACAGACACCAATGCACTTCACTTGGTTAACTTTTTCTGCATCTTTCCCAACTCAGGTATAATTCTGGTCATCTCCAGCATGACTGGGCTACCAAATTTATCTGCTATTTTTCTATAGGTCATGTTTATTACTTTTGCTGTTATAGCTTGCATTCACAGAATAAGAAATACAGAAATAAACAAGATTGTTTTTTCTCTATAATTTTTTAAAGAATTATTTAACCTTATTTATTATTAATATTTTCCAGTTTGATTGGAGGGAGAGAGAGAGAGCGAGAGAGAGAAAAAGAGAGAAAGAGAGAGAGAGAGAGAGAGAGAGGAGAGAGAGAGAGAGATCTTGAGAAAGCAAGCCACCAGATCCAGGACTTGAACTGTGGTCAGCCATGTAGGAATCCAGCGCCTTTAGCCATGACGCCACTTGCCATCCCCAACGTGATTGTTTTTAATGTTCAAAAGAGTATTGGTTATTCAAAGAAGTCACCTACAGAATCAGGTAATGTAGCGTTTTTTCCTTTACTATAACATTTCTCTTAAAAAAAAAAAAAAAAAGATAACCTAAGGATATATGGAAACAAGTCAGAAACCCATATACGCCAAGTCTGAGAACAGACTAGTAGGAAAGATAAGAAATGCCATTTTGGTTCAAAATAACAGGCTGCTATCATGAGAAAAAATGTACTTTCTTGTAAATTGAGGGGCATAACAACATTTTTAAATAAGTATGCAGCCTCTCAAGGAAATTACTTTAGGTAGGGAAGGTGGAACTCATTTAGAAGAGTAAGTTCTAATATGTTTAAATGCTGGATCATACTGCCCTACTGAAACTTCCTCTACTAGTTGCAAGATTTTACTTACCTTTTGTTTATTTACTCTCACAGTAAAGTTTACTTCCACTACTGCTCTTTTAAAATGAATGATTGTGTGCCATGTGTATGAGAGAAAGCAGATGAGAGATCAAGAACTATTGACAGGGTCTTGTCATATGGCAATTCCCATCCCCCAGTCCTCCAGCACTTCAGGATCTTGGGCATCTCTTTGAGACTAGCATACTTTTCAGGCTGATCCTGGGATCCAAACTTCCTGCATTTCAGTCCCTTATGTGAAGGACATATGACCTGGCTGAGCCCACTATTAACTCTCTAGTCAAACTCTGGGCATTCATATTTTAAACTTCCATGCTAGAAGTTTTCATACTTGTTGCTAAATATGTCTGAACATGTCTGAAACACAATTCCTCATCTTTGATTCCTCAAATCCCACTCTTCTTCTGACTTCTCTATAGGAGAAACAAAGGGCTGTTAAACTCAACCTCCACAGTCTACACAGGTCAATTAACCTACAGAAAGACACACTGTAAAAACAGGGCAGGTCCATTGAAGAGGAGTGTGTTAGTGTTGGAAGCAATTCAAAAACGGTGCTTTAAATTCCCCTTTCCTCCCTCCATGACTCATGTGGTAACCAAGGCAACAGATGATTTTGAAGAATGACGTTAAATGAAAAAAATCTGGATGTATTATATTAACATTATCAGAATCCAAAGATTGGATGTAGGAGAAAAAGGTAGGGAAAATCCAGGAATAACTGTAGATTTCTGACTAGTACCATTGGATATATCAGGTGCAACCAATTCTCTGATATAAGGAATAAGGAGAGGAGTAGGTTTGGGGGAGATAGAAGACAATTATGTCACAGGTGTGCAGTTTAGGTTGTGGCAAAACCCAAATGGAGTGTCAGTTGTATGGCTGACTTTTAAGTTTGAATTTCAGAGAAAAAACTATCTTCTAGTTATCTATTCTTTAATTTTACTATTTCTATTCTTTAACCATATTGGATGACAAATCTATCAGCCCTCTCCTGGTTTCATTTTATTCTATAACTTAGTGATTCTTTAATTAAACTCATTCTCATCATTTAACACATTTAACACTTTTTCCCCCACACCAACATGGCAGAATCCTGGACTTGTAACAATATAATCATGTCCTCTAATTTTACACCTTGAGGGGTAAGTAGAACAGAAAAAAAAAACACAGGTTTTGAAAATTATTGCCAACACAAATCCAAACTCCAGCGTTCAGTTGGTTTCTCAACACTTAAAATTCAACACTCTATTCAGAACATTGGCATTCATTCTTTCTGTGTAGTCTCCATTCATTACAACTGTTCTAAACAATCAAACCTGTATCATTCTTCTCAATCCCTTTAGGCCTTTGCTCCTTACAAATGACTCTACCTCCTACTTTATTTTAAACATCACCTGTAAAGGTGTAACACCAAAGTTCTTACCTCCGGGCAAGACTGCTGAACTTCAGGCCAAGAGACTTTCAGGTGTCTCTATCTGCATTTTCTATGCTGCAAGCTCAGTTCAAAACATAACTCCTGGGCCAGCCAGTGGTGTGGTGACTAAGGCAGCAGGATCTCATGTGGCTGACTCTGTGTTTAGAGTTCCAAACTCTGTGGCTTGGAAAACATGGCCGGCGTGTGCGTGTGCGTGCGCCCAGAATCCCTAGAGGAGAATGTAGGAAAAGGGACTGCAGTGTGGCCAGCCCTCCTTGGGAGTGCTTTCTCACTTTCCCTCTCTCTTTCTCTTTTTCCTGCAAGCCCATGTGCCCTACAGAAAAAAAAAAAAAAAAAAAGTAACTCCTTCATGGCCAGCTCCTATATCAATGAGTATCACTGTTCAGGCTAACATCATCTATTGCTTGGATTATCTAATTATGCAGAATTGTTCTCTTTGTCTCCAGCCTAACTTTCCATCAGTTGTCATTATAATAATATTTTAGTTAGCATGTGTATTTCCAAAACACAAATTTAGTGAGAGAAAACCATTTTCTTTAAATTCATTTTGCTTAAACGTACTTTATCCAAATTAAAATGAAGGTTTATGTTAAATTTTGGATAAAAGGACTTTAGGTTGTTCAGAAGCACTTTATAGTACTCAAAAGTAGATTGGAAAAAAAATACACATGCACTAAAACTGGAGTCAATAATAGGATAGCCCCCAAGCAACTATTCAGTAGGTAATTAGTTTTGTTTTTTTTTAGTGACTCTGGGTTTTAAAGATGACTTTACAATATACAATTTTATGGTAGAAATGAGCAAGAACATGAGCAGCACATTTAAAAAAACCCATGCAATTTTGTCAAATAGTACTTAGAGGAAAATGATTCTTCTTACATGTACTTATTAAAACACTGGAAGAATTGAAAATAAGTGAATTCCATGTTTACCTTGGGAGGCTAAAAAAAGAAAGAAAGAAAATTTAATGACAGTAGGAAAAATATTTTATCAATCAAAACATAATGAAAGAAATAAAATTTAAACTCTACAGACAAAATCTGATTAAAAAAAATCATGACAGAAGACCAACGAAGAAGGAAAAACAGAAATGATAAGTAAATGATACAGGAATAACAAAGGCAATAACTGAGGCTGGAAGGTGACTCGGTGGTTGAGGCGCTGGACTCCCTTATGGTTGACTGCAGTTCAAGTCTCAGACCTGGCAGCTTGCTTTCTCACTTTCCCTTTCTTTCTCTCTCTTGTTCTGGTCAAATAAAAGAAAAATAGTAATTATAGGTAAAATCAAATAAATGCTTTTTTTTTAAAAAAAGGAGAAGAGATAACTATAGGTCTGAATTAATTTAAATGAGAAAATGGAAGAAAATTTTCCAAGAGTATGTAAATCACTAAAAATTATGTAGAGGTGAAAAATCTGAATCAATCACAGTAAAATAGTAATTACTGATATTCACAAGGTAATTAGACCAGATAATTTAATTGGGTTCAGAAAAATCTTGTGGTACTCAAACTCTTTCTGAACAAAGAAAAATAGAATATTTCCCAATTCATTCTGTATAGCTAGTGTAACCTCTGCACCTAAATTGTGTGTGACCTAAAATATGCACCAATCTTATTTATAAAAATGGATGTATCCCATTTCCAAGAATTACTGTTTCCTATAGCAGTGGTTTAAACAGAAGTGCAAACAATTAAAGAATCTCATCCCGCTTAGGGGGCTGTGGCTGTGCCCCTTAAAACGAATGTGGAGGTTCTTGCCCCTTCCCATGGGGCATAGTCATGCTGAAATTTCTTTTCCATTTCTTCCTTCTTTTGAGATTTTAAGCAAGCACGCACACAAGCCCGCTGTGTTTCTCAAGCCATTGGGTCTGGGTCTTGAACAACACATGTGGGATCCAGCTGCTTTAACCACATACCATGGGCTGGCTCTATATTTTTTTGAAGCATTAAATATATACCAAGAGACCTTCATTTTAACCTGCAAGCTTACTTTGCTTTGCTGGTTACATTTATGGGGCTCTATTACTAACTGGTTAAATGATGAGTTATTTTTCCAAGTCTGTCTTTTAAACCATCTTGGTCATTCTCAAATAAATGATGTTAAGGTTGATACAGGGAAGTCCTGTAACATCTGTAATAAACTTGAGTTGTTTTTCTTTTTTTTGGGGGGGAGGGGTATTTAGAGATATTAACATAAATCTATAAGGTGATTTTTTCCCCCCTATTCTAAATGAGGGTTAGGTAAATTTGACTGATGGCGAGCTTCCTGGTAAAGTGAAGGCAATTCCTTTTTGTACAGGTGAAGCAGACTGATCTTGAATTTTAAGGGATGAGTGTGCTCAGGCTTGTAATTGCTATCCCTTGTTCTCTCTTTCCATCACAACTTACTTGTGCTTATATTTGAAGGGTTTGCATGAGTTGAGTCTTTCTCTTTATTGTGAACTAATTACCACTTGTGAGGCTGTTAAGTGGAATTTGAAAGTTGCATTTCGATGTCCACATAATCAATCTCCCCCCTCCTTTGTCTTCATTGTTTTTGAAGAGAAAGAGTAATGTGTGCATCTGTGTCCTCAGTCAGCTATTTCTGAGTTTAATGGATGTGATGATTTGTTATAAAACTGTGCACATTTAAGAAGTATTCAATGCATAGAAAAGGATGGCAATTGCTAAATTTGCTATGTCCTCTGTGAAAACTGACAGAAAAGTCATGTGATAAAAGACACTCCTGAATCTTATTTTCTTAAAAAAAATTTAATCAAGCACAAGATCAAGAGCAATTTCATCTCAGATTCATGTCTAAATGAAACTTCAAAATTCTACCGAAGACTCTCTCAAATGGATAATTAGTTCACAGCAAAAAGAAAGACAGAACCCTAGGATCGCCAGCCTCTTCTGGAATTGTGCCCTCTGGGAGAAAGGGCTGCCTGAGAGCTGCCTCTATGTAGTAGCGGGTCATATTCTGGTTACCTCAAGGCTCACTGGGTCTGCACAGAAGCTGGGATGTAATCAATGAGCAGTCTTGTCCCTTCAGGCTAATGGCTGGACTCCCTCTAGTGGTCGTAATAAGAAATTGGACTCTCGGTGCTTAGATGAGACTAAACCACAGCGTGTAGACAGTTCTTCACGCGTGGCTGCTCTGCTGTCAGAGCATCTGAAGGTGACTAAATAAAACAAGAAAACACAGAGCCTCTCGGGTGTTCTATATCAGGCGTCTGATATCTCCCATCTGCCGGGTAGGATTCTGTCACAGATGAGGCCTGGCAGGTCGGAAGTGCTTTCGCTCACCTGAAGCCAGTCTCACACTGAAGGTTGTTTGGTGCGTTGTGTTATTTGAAACAAAGGATGACGATAGCAAGCGTACTGGGTGGAGTGTCGGGAAAATTGATTCCTCTCTGTGACTGCGATCAGAAATGTGAGATAAAACCTCTGTGGGAACGGTTTCCTTAGGTCTGCAAGGAAAGCCTGAGACATGAGGCTGTTTCTTTAAGATACCCTTTCAGAAGCCTAGGTGGGTGCCTTGCAGGGCTCAAGGGATTTCAAAGTCAAGAGAAGAGATAACATGTTAATGCACATGTCTGTAATACATTATGGTAAGTGCTAAATTACAAGGAGAAAAATTTCTAAAATATAATTAGAAAGTGCTAAATTGCATACCAGAAGGCCACAAGAGAGTTACATAGAGGAAACTCAGAATTATACAATTACTTGTAGGTGGTAGGAAGGAGGAGGTGTCATGAATACTGATGTCCATTCGTGTCTGTGTCTTGGCTATCAGAGGCTGTATCTATGTCTCCACCTGGTCTCTCTCTCTGTATACACGCTGAAAAGCACATACATATAAATATACGTGTATGCTCAATAAAATGAAACCCATAATCAATGAAAGACAGATGACCGTGTCGGGAAAACATCTGCAACGTGAAAAACAGATAGTATTTTATATTCATAATGAATAAAGCCTAAAGAATTCTTAGAAATAAATAATAAAAATACAAACTCCTTAGTGACAAAATGAGCAAAGGATATAAACAGCCCACTCTCACAAAAAAAAGAACTAGAGATATATAATATCTCTAATGTTACAAATAAATTTAAACCTCCTAGCAATTAGAGAAATCAGCCTTTAGTTAATTCTAATTTATGTAATTATTATTTAATCAACTAAATTTAATCATTGTTAGTAATGGCACATTTTTTGAAAGAATTATTTAATTTGATCTATTATCATTTACCACTATTATTATTATTATTTAATTTGACCAGAGAGAAACAGAGAGAGAGAGGGAAAGTGAGAAAGCAAGCCAGTAGGTTCAGGACTCAAACTGTGGTCAGCCATGCGGGAGTCCAGTGCCTTAACCATCATGTCCCCTGGCAGACTCAGTAACAGTAAATTTTAAAGAGTTCTGGCTAAAGCAGTAATGTGTAAAGTGCAATAGCCAGGAACTTTCCAGAATGCTTGGTCAGAAGCTGAGGAGCAGCGATGGCCTGAGCTGCGCATAGCTATGTGCACCTTCTCGCTCACACTGGCCTCAGCCTACTCACTGGCTGTAGAAAATGGTGTAAGAAATGACTTACTATGATTACTATGATGTTTTGAGGGGCAAATCCAATGCTACCCAGGAAGAACTGAAAAGGGCTTACAGGAAACTGGCCTTGAAGTACCACTCTGGTAAGAATCCAAATGAAGGCAAGAAGTTTAAACAGATTTCTCAAGCTTATGAAGTTTTCTCTGATGCGAAGAAAAGGGAATTATATGACAAAGGAGAGAAGGCAATTAAAGAGGGTGGAGCAATGAAAGGTGGTGGTTTTAGTTCCCCAGTGGACATCTTTGATACATTTTTTGGAGGATACAGAGAGAAAGAAGAGGTAAAAATATTGTGTATCCGCTGTCAGTAATCTTAGAAGATGTTTATAATGGTGCGACAAGAAAATTGGCCCTGAAAAGGAATGTGATTCATGACAAATGTGAAGGCCGAGGTGGTAAGAAAGGAGCAGTAGAGTGCTGTCCCGATTGCCGAGGTACTGGAATGCAAATAAGAATTCATCAGACAGGACCTGGAATGATTTAGCAAATCCAATCTGTATGAATGGTGTGCCAAGGCCACGGGGAGTGGATCAATCCTAAAGATGCATGTGAGAGTTGCAATGGAGGGAAGATAGTTCAAAAGAAGAAGATTCTAGAAGTTCTTCTTGACAAAGGCATGAAAGATGGCCAGAAGATAACATCCCATGATAAAGGAGACCAAGAACCAGGACTGGAGCCAGAAGATATTATCATCGTACTAGATCAGAAAGGTCGCACTGTTTTTACTCGAGGAGAAGACCGTTTCAAGCATATGGACATACAGCTGATTGAAGCATTGTGTGACTCCCAGAAGTCAAGTTCCACTCTTGACAACTGAACCACAGTCATCACCTCTCATCCAGGTCAGATTGTCAAGCATGGAGATATCAAGTGTGTGTTAAATGAAGGCATGCCAATGAGACCATATGAAAAGGGTCATTTAATTTAAGCTAAACTTCCCTGAGAAGGGCTTTCTGTCTCCTGATAAACTCTCTTTGCTGGAAAAGCTTCAACCTGAAAGGAAGTAGAAGAGACTGATGAAATGGACCAGGTAGAACTGGTGGACTTCAGTTGACATCAGGAAAGATGGCACCATTACAATGGAGAAGCATATGAGGATGAACATCATCCCTGAGGTGGTGTTCAGTGTCAAACCTCTGAATAGGGCCAGTGAATAACACTCATGGCTGGCATTTCATATGCAGTAGTGAACGAGTGAAGGACTATAATCATAATATGCTCGCTACTTGCTGCCATCTTTGTTTTAACCCTCATCTATAGCAGCAAATTAAAAAGTTCAGAAAAAATAAAGCATGATAGCCATAACATTGGATGGGCCATGAAGAAATGGGCTGGTAGATATTAATGAAGGGAATGTGTATTAAGCCATCTAGAGAAAAGCCTGGAATCATAAAACAAATGTAAAAGGCTTGATTTTTTAAAGGAATATATCTACAAGAAACAACTGAATAATGAATACACAGAACTGTATAATAAACTTCATTGTAGCATTTTGTATAATAGCAAAATAGGAAGAAACAGCAAGTCAGAGCAAGAAACAAAATAGAACAGCAAAATGCTTCCTTGGAGCATTTTTTTGTATAATAGCAAAAGTAACAGCAAGAAACAAATAACCAATATTGTACTACCTGAGAGGAGTTAAAATGGCAATAGCCATATAATAGAGTATTGCACTCTACAGAAAATGTTTATAGACCTACATTTATAACACAAAAATATTTACAATATATTAAGGAAAAGGGCTTTCAAGAGAATATGTACAGCATGCTACAAGTTTATTAAAATATTAAACTGTGTGTGCACATAAATTCGCAAGGAAAAATAACCAGGAAGAACTAAATTAAAAAAATATAGCTAGTGGTATCTCTAGCTAAAATAACAGGCAACTTTCACTATTTATACCTGTCTCTGTTGTCGTATTTCCTACAATTATGATAAATTACTTTTATTAACAGATAAACCAATTAAGCAATTTTATTGTGCCTAGGGAAGCCTGAATGATGGAGGCGAATTCCCATGAAAATCTTGACATCTTCCACGATGTTTTCAAATCTGAAAGTATCATTTCCTGCTTCAGTTTATAGTACTGCAGAGGTAAATAAAGGGACTAACAAAAGAGATGCCTCCTTTCACAGACCATAAAAGTTCCATTTCGCTGGTGAAAAATCCTCTTTTCATATCCCTCAGGCACTATACGAAGGCTCCATATGGAAGAAGGTAAGAAGGAAACACGCAAAGACACAAAGTCACTCTCCAAAGGAGTGTGCCGACAGAGAGCGCGTCTTGGTCAGGATATAGCCCCCTCTGTCCGCAGTGACCCTTATGACCCCGTGCACTTGCTGTGGTGAGGGTCAAGGTGTGAGAGTGGAAGAAATGGTCAGTGATAGCTAAGCCTAGATAAGGGGAGGTAGGGCATGGCTGAGGAATGCAGCCCTTTCATGGACTCCCTGGCCTCCATTGAGCGCCCATCTCCACACTTATATTCCTGGCCCTGTTTGTCTCCCACCTGGACAAGTAGTATGCTATTCTCAGCTTCTCTGAGGATACTCTTCTCTTGTCCTAAATATTGCCAAACTTACTCCATCTGCTGCTATAGTGATGCCAGACAGACTTGTGCTTACATCCTTATGTTACTATTTAGAATGTATGCAGTCCTTAGGCAAATAATTCAGTTCTCTCAAATGTCAGCTTCCTCATCTGTAGAGCAGAGATAATACCATTGCATTTAATTCTTGCAAAGGAAGAGCTGGCATATACCTAGGACCTAGCACAGAGTCAGTGTTCCAGAAATGAACATTAAGCCATTCCCTGTATAGTAAAACGAAACAGGTATTAGCTTCCATTAGTTACATGTTGGGTGATCATAAAATTTATTACACAAAAGGGAGGGGAGGTACTTTATACTGAGGCAAAACGTGATCTAAAACTATCTTGGGCAAACTGAGATGGATGGTTATTCTGTGGTTAAGATTCTGAATCTGATTTTCTCAAATTGAACAACCTTTACAATGGATGGTGCTTTGTTATCAGGAGTGAATCTGGATGATTCTGTTAGGGGTCATGGCTTGGGAGAACCCAATAATCCCCCAAACCATTGTCCATGATGCATTTACATTGCGTTACTCTTATTTGCTCGCAAGGCAGCCTCGCTATGGTACATTTTGTGATTTTACTCCCCTGGTGGCATGCACCTGTACGTACTCAATATCTATTTAGTGAATTCATGACCATATGCCCTGGAACTATTAGTCTTAGATCCAGGAAATGGCCCCTGCGCTTTCTCGGTGGTTCCTGGCACTGAGCCCAGCTTTCCAGCAGTTGGATAATTGTACTCTGATGGGCAGCCTCAGACTGCAGCAGTCATTCCTACTGCCTATTGGGTCAAGAGCAGAGGCTGCTGATTGCTGGCCTCCCAAGTGATGTAGTGGGAGTTTCTGACGGGGTAGGATACCTGTGGTCTCTTGGCATCCAGTGGTGTCACTCTGCTTTGCGGTTCTGAATCGCATGTTGTGCTTACTAGGTCGTGGCCTTTGAGAGGAAGCGCCATGGCCATCTTGTTTATGCTTATATTGCTTATACAGGGCCTAGCACAGAGCTCTGTAAACGTGTGGGATGAAAACATAAAGAGGTAATAGTCAACTAATTATGAAATAAAAAATAAAAAATAATAAATGGGCAGGTCATTGTAATTTGCCATATACATTTTGAGAATTCAATTATCTTTGACCTTTGTTTTCAAGATCTATAGAGTGAGGATGAGTAATCATAATAATACCACGCAATATGGCACCCAACATACCAGTCATCATTACATGTCACAAGCACTATTCATAGAGTAAGTCTGGAAACCACCGTGCTCTGTTATTAGCTTTGGATTCAGAAAAATCAGAGTTCAACTTTAACTTTTATTAACTTGAAAAGAGATCATCAAAAGTTGCTTAGCTTCTCTAAGTCTCAGATTCTATGGCTGAAAAGATTACACTGAATGTCGTGGAAAGAAATTAGTGTTCTATTGCTCAATAAATGAAAGGTACTATCAATGGTATTATTAGTCATATGTATGGTTACTTTAAGATCTTAAAATGTTATGATTTTTGTTTCTATTATATACATAGCACCTGTAAAACAAAAGGATATATTTAACAATCTTATTCATAATTAGAAAACCCCAGGGAGATTTATTGGGTTTGGGTTATTGACAACTGTAAATGAATTGATAGACACAATGCACAGAATTGATAATAATTTAAAGTTGTGATATTTTATGGGTTACAATATATTTTCACAACCACAAGATTCACAGCTCAGGGATAAACTATGGACTGTGGGTACATTTCCACGCATTACTGTGGATTGCATTAGTTCCTCGCCATGTTATTGGGGAGTTCCTGTGAACGCTAAAGGCCATGTGTAACTCATTTATCTGGCTGATTTAAGAGGAGTTTGATGGCTTCCAAAAGTTTCCACTCTCTCTTTCCTAGCCAGAAAATCAGAATGCAGGTGCATCATAGAGACTGGAGGGAGTTTAACATAGATTTGTCAGGTGTTGGGGGGGCATTTGGAGAAAAATTTTCTGTCATAGTGTATGTGTGTGAGCTCACACACAGGCATGCCTGTCTATACAGCACACATGAGAAAGAGGTAAAGGAGTGGGAAGTGCTCTTCTTGCGAGAGAGAGATAGAGAGAGAGAGAGAGAGAGAGAGATTGGACACAGAAAATCCTAATGACTCTGAGCTGAGCCCTGGGAGAGTCTCAAAGCATGTGCTTAGAACTCTACTCTCCAGTCTTGAGAAGCCTCTGTTTTTCTTCCTTACTTGTTTCTCAAATACTTCCCAACCTTAATACTTTATATAGGTACATGCAATTATATTAATATTGTCTTGCTTACTTATTGCTCAGCTTCCATTTGAAAAGTCTTACTTCAGTTATTTTTTTTTAACCTCAGTTATTAAATTTCCACTCAGAATTGGGTTGAATCAAAAACAAGTGACTCTGAATGCATTTTAATTTATCTGTTTATCTCGGCAGAAGTGATGTTAAGAAAAAAATCCTGCAGCAAAGAAGATAATAAGATCCACTTCATGTGTGTGATCTGAGAGTTCCATTCTAAGCCTCAGAAACAATGCTGCTAGTCAGTTGACAGATTTTTGTATTTTGGAAAGCTAAAAAAAAAATTAAAAAAAAAACCTTAGACACAAAATCTTCAGAAGACAGCAGGTATAGTCTCTGAGCTATAGAGACTGAAAACTTCCCTCTCTCCTCCAAGAAAACACCCATCACCTGGAGAAGTAGCCGGAGGGCTTACAACTGACTGGTTTATCGAGTTTATAATCACAGCTTTTTATTTTAGCATTGAAAGTAGCAATCTTCCTGAACTAATTATTTTTGAATGAATATTACTTATCTTGATAGCAATCTACCTCAAAGGAAAGTGACCGATAGGAAATTTGGCAGAATAGTTCATATTTTTATGAGATATAAATGTATAATATAATTTTAATCATGCTACTTTAAAATATTAATCATTTATAACATCTGGTCTGATTGTCACTAATGTTAATTTGTCACGTCATTCACTTATATAAAATAATTATGGATATGAGTTAGTGTCCAATAGGAATGAAAATAACTGTTGATGAAAGTAGTTCACTAATGTCTAACTTTCTATCTATCTTCCCATCTAGCTACACATATTCTAAATGTTCAGAAAAAAGAAAGACTATTTTCCTGAATAGGTGGACCTGAGAGACAGGATTAGGAATAACTGCAGACAGACTTAATGTCACCATGAGCTGTTTAGAATCAAAGGCATGATGTGTTGGTAAGGCGCGTCTGTCACGTAATCCAGAATGACTACTACAGCTGTTTGAATGGTCATTAACATCTGTGTTACAAACCACAGCTGAATAAAAACTGGACCAAGTGCCAGGAGAAGTGACCTGAGGCAACTCATAAGTCAGAGGGTGATTAACATAGAAACTTAGAGAAATATGGGTTATAAATTCGTAATAGTTTATTAATTTTTGGTCAGCCATGAGGTCACTGGATCTTTTATTGCTTTTCTGAAACTACATATTGACCAAGGATTTCCCTATTTAATAGTGCACCTTGTGGGACCAGCAGATGGCCTAATGGCTATGTCGCTGGACTCCCATGTAGTCGACTGTGGTTTGAGTCCCATACCCGGTGGCTTAAACTCACGCGGGAGCGTGTGCATGTGTGCCTAAGATCCCGAAAGGAGAATGGAGGAAAAGGGATTGCGGTGTGGCCATTCCCCCCTGGGGAGTGATTTCTCGCTTTCTGTCTCTCTGTCTCTGTCTGTCTTTCTGGCAAGTGCACATGTCCTAGAGCAAAAACCTCTCAAAAAAAAAAAAAATAGTGCACCTTATTCAACACAACGTTCCGACACTCTATTAATCATTTATAACATCTGGTCTGATTGTCACTAATGTTAATTTGTCACGTCATTCACTTATATAAAATAATTATGGATATGAGTTAGTGTCCAATAGGAATGAAAATAACTGTTGATGAAAGTAGTTCACTAATGTCTAACTTTCTATCTATCTTCCCATCTAGCTACACATATTCTAAATGTTCAGAAAAAAGAAAGACTATTTTCCTGAATAGGTGGACCTGAGAGACAGGATTAGGAATAACTGCAGACAGACTTAATGTCACCATGAGCTGTTTAGAATCAAAGGCATGATGTGTTGGTAAGGCGCGTCTGTCACGTAATCCAGAATGACTACTACAGCTGTTTGAATGGTCATTAACATCTGTGTTACAAACCACAGCTGAATAAAAACTGGACCAAGTGCCAGGAGAAGTGACCTGAGGCAACTCATAAGTCAGAGGGTGATTAACATAGAAACTTAGAGAAATATGGGTTATAAATTCGTAATAGTTTATTAATTTTTGGTCAGCCATGAGGTCACTGGATCTTTTATTGCTTTTCTGAAACTACATATTGACCAAGGATTTCCCTATTTAATAGTGCACCTTGTGGGACCAGCAGATGGCCTAATGGCTATGTCGCTGGACTCCCATGTAGTCGACTGTGGTTTGAGTCCCATACCCGGTGGCTTAAACTCACGCGGGAGCGTGTGCATGTGTGCCTAAGATCCCGAAAGGAGAATGGAGGAAAAGGGATTGCGGTGTGGCCATTCCCCCCTGGGGAGTGATTTCTCGCTTTCTGTCTCTCTGTCTCTGTCTGTCTTTCTGGCAAGTGCACATGTCCTAGAGCAAAAACCTCTCAAAAAAAAAAAAATAGTGCACCTTATTCAAATGAGGGAGATACATCAGCTCTCTGCCACACTCATGTTCCCCCCCTCCAAAAGAGTCAGAGTGAAACTACTTCCGGTTTATCCCTCAGATCAGTGGGACCCAAGAGAACTCTCTGAGTTACCTCAGAGTAATTGCCAGTACTGGCAATGTTTTCTATCTGTGATTCTATAAAAGTAGGCCTCAGTCACCTGTGGCTATTGAGAATGAGAAATGTGATTAGTTGGACTGAGGAACTGCATTTTAATTTTGTTCAACTTTAATTGCTTTAAATAGTCACAGAAGGCTAGCAGCTATGGTATCCGTGCAGCCATAGAGTCAAGCTCTCTCCCCTCTTTCATCCTCTGAGGGAGTCTTTCTGAGCAGTTCAGCGTTACCATATGCTGGACCTTTAAACCCTAGGCCCAAATGAAAACTTAAGCTGCATCATTCAAATTACTGGAGGGCTATTAATTTAAGACCCTTTCATGTTCAGCCACTGCTGTTCATATCCATTAGTGAATAAACTGCTATTCAGGACCTCTTCAAAGGTAGACATGGTGACACTGTAAATATTCTGTGGTTCAAAACAGACATTTTTTATTTTCTTTTGAATAAAAGGCTTACTAGTCAAGTTAATTATTTTTCAAAATGTATAAAAGTCCAGAGTTTGGCTTTGTTATGTTCCCATAGATTCAATAAATAACAAGAAATGACAATAAATGACAAGAAATAACAATAAATAACAATAAATGACAAGAAATCTTGTCAATAAGTATGTTCAATAAGTATTAGGGTGTTGGAAAAGTCATGATGTATTCTTCTGGTTTTCTTTGTAAAAACGTGCCATGACTTTGCCGACAGCCCAATAGCTTCAACCATTCCATCTTTCCTTTTTATTTTACTTCTACTTTATAACTAATTTAGGTTTCTATGCCATCATCTATATGTGCTTGATAATCACTACAGAGGCTTCTGTACCCTCTCTCAAACTCAAATTTTATTCCAGAAAGCTGTCAAAGAAAATGACGGAGTTCAAGATTCCTTAAGATTTTTTTATGTAAGCAAAATATGATAATCAATATATTTATGTTTAGGTGATTTCTTTCTTGTTCTTAAAGCATAGGGTCATTTTCCTACGTGTATAATAGGCAATTTAAAACAACACCTAATACTTTTCGCCAAGATGGCGCCAAAAGCGAAGAAGGAAGCTCCTGCCCCTCCCAAAGCTGAAGCTAAAGCGAAGGCTTTGAAGGCCAAGAAGGCAGTGCTGAAAGGCGTCCACAGCCACAAAAAAAAAGAAGATCCGTACATTACCCACCTTCTGGAGGCCCAAGACGCTCAGGCTGCGGAGGCAGCCTAAATATCCTTGGAAGAGCACCCCCAGGAGAAACAAGCTTGACCACTATGCTATCATCAAGTTCCCCCTGACAACCGAGTCTGCCGTGAAGAAGATAGAAGACAACAACACGCTTGTGTTCATTGTGGATGTCAAGGCCAGCAAGCACCAGATCAAACAGGCTGTGAAGAAGCTCTATGATATTGATGTGGCCAAGGTCAACACTTTAATCAGGCCTGACAGAGAGAAGAAGGCATGTGTGCGACTGGCTCCCGATTACAATGCTCTGGATGTTGCCAACAAAACTGGGATCATCTAAAGCAAATCCAGCTGGCTAATTCTAAATACACATTTTTCCACCATAAAACAAACAAACAAACAAACAAAAAACAAAACAGAACAAAAAAAACAACACATAATAGAGGAGTCTGCCTGCTACAGGACAGAAATCCCATTCATCTAATGATACGTTCTAGGTATCAGTTAGGCAACTAGTTAGGGTAGGATCAAAATGAAAAACAACCCCTATAACACGATGCTGGAGGGAAAGGAAACTACTGATGACATTAAAGCAACAGAGAACTTCATCCTAACCTACAAACCCAAAGCCTCTCTTTGTAACATGTTGTTTTCTTTCTGAAGAGTTGGACTTCAAGTCAATAGAAGTATTAGATCATCATGAAAATCACGATGTATATTTCTTTCTTTCTTTTTTTTCTTTTGAGAGGTTTTTGCGTTACGGTGCATGTACTTGCCGGAGAGAGCAAGAGACAGAGAGAGAGAATGGCTACACTGCAATCCCTTCTCCTCCATTCTCCTCCCGGGATCTTGGGCATGCATGTACACATACCCAGTGTGATTTTTCAAACCACTGGGTGTGGGATTTGAACCACCATTGGCCATGTGAGAGCCTAGAGACGTAATTGCTATGTCATCTGGTGGTCCCATAGTTTTCTGTTTTTCTATGCAAAAATGCATCATGACTTTCCCGAGGAAGCACACCTCTAAATAGCCTAGTTATCTCTTAACACATACCTCCTAACGAGGGAGGACATCCACCTCTGCATTGTCTCATCTGCAAATTACTAACAGCTCTGTTTCCGAACCGATACCAGTGTACAGACAGCCACTTCCATATAGCATTTGTCCATGCAGCTATTTCAGCTGCCAAAATTTCAATATTGTGTGAACTTTTTCCATTTCTAACAAATGAGATGATCTAATGAAATTACATATGCTGGATCCATTTTTAGAAATCCATGTATGTTCACATGTATATGCTTCAGTGTTTATAGTGCTGGAAAATCTCCAAAAAGCAGGGCAGAAGTCCTATAAACACCAACATGTTTCTCTTAAGTAAGTCCATTTTAGAGAAAGCTCTGTCACATGGCTCTTGCACATAATTGCCTCACCTCTAGACCGAAGCATGCACATCTGGCCAGAGTCCCCATGAGGTTGGGGTTGGTGCTGACTGTAACTTGATGGCAGTTTGCCTGTGAGCTGAGTCTGAATGTGTACTAAGCTGATACTTTGAATAAGGGGTTGGATTGTAACCAACCTCTTCTGCTTCAGTGATGTTTTGGTGGAACTGGGCATCTCTCTCTTTCTTTCTCTCTCTCTATTCTCCGTGTGTGTGAGAGAGAGAGAGAGAGAAAGAGAAAAAGAGAAAGAGAAAGAGAGAGAGAGAGAAGGGGGAAGAGACTGGTGACTGGGTGAAGCTTGGATAAAGGAAATGTGGGGGAGGAAAACACCTGCTACACTCTGATTTCACTTTTTCTGGGACTGGATTTCTTACTGCCCTCAGGGCAGTGTTTCAGTGCCCCAGAAGGAAATGAAGACTAAATGAAAACCAAGTCACCACCAACTAAAATAGACAACATTGAACAGGGAGAAGAAAAAAGTAACTCTTCACATTCAGATCTTATTGATTATCAACAGTCTCCAACGATCTCACAGAATAGTTCTCTTTCTCTTTCTCGAATAGACAACTATAGTCTTGGACCTGAAGCAAATCAAAAACAGAAATATTTTTTTTTCCTTCCCATCCTCTGACAGACTTTGAGAAAACAGGCAAACAGGATAATAGAATTCTCACCAAGGGAAAAAAAAAATCACAGCTATTACCTGAAATAATTACTGCATGTTTTTGTTTAAAAAGTGATAGGATGTGGTTCATATCACAATACATTAAGGCAATTCCTTTTCCTTCACTTCTCGCTTTTCCATAAAGGAAGTTCCACTTCTAGCTCAGTTCTTAGAAGGAACAGTGATGGAAGACACTTTCTGTTTCTTTCGCTTCCGTCTCATGGCTCTGCTGTTTGGGAGAAGGAGCAATGGTTCTACTGATGAGATGATGAAAATTGGCCACATTTCCTCAGTGGGGCCATGTTGAGATTTAAGGTGATAGTCACTTGTACTCATGTTCTTTTGGGTCTCCAAGCTTAATGGTATGTAGGAAGGCCAGAATTTCTCATATGGTAGCATGGCAGGGGCTCTTATTAATATCCCACTTTTGGGATAATAATAATTCTCTAGAGAGGGAACAGAATTTTTTCTTTTTTGGGGGGATACCCTCTGAGAGGAAATAGTATTGGAGAAACATTTTCTGCTTCTGCCTCCTTTGTTTGTTTTTAGAAGGATAAAGTTATCTGACCAAACATTGCCATATTAAAATTGAATTTTTTGCCCTTTTTCCAAAGTCTTGTCTATTTCCTTAAAACTTCTCAGAATTCTAGGAGGTGGTGTGGTTAAGATGCTTGATCCTACATAATAGGATCTGTAGTTCGAGTTCCAGTCATGGCAGCTTGAAAATCATGCCAGACTCACGTGCATACATGTGTGCCCAAAATCCCAAGAAGGGAGATGGAGAAGTAGGAATTGCAGTGGGGCTATCCCAACCCTCCTGGGGGTGATCTCTCACCTTCCCTCTCTCTCTGTTTCTCTCTCATGAACACATGTGCACTATAGCAAAAATCTAAAAAAAAAAAAAGACCAAATTCTGAGGGAAAATAGGTATAATTATCCTGATTTTAAGAAGCAGCTTCTGAGGCAAAGTGGAAAAGAATGGGACAATCAGGGAAGATCTACACTGCTTGAACTCTAACGCTATTTGCATGGCTCGGACCTAGAGTAAGATAATTATTCCCCTTGCTTAGTAAAATGAAGCTATTACCCACCACTACTTTAAAGGGTCAGATTAGGACTTGCTCATGGAAATGTTTGAAGTTACTTTAATAAATCAAAATGCTAACTTTATAAAATATTTACTTTGTTCTATGAACATTTATAAGCATTTCACATGTAATAACTCAAGGAATACTCACGAGACTGCAAAAAAGGTTTTATTGTTTGTCCTCATTTTACACATAAGAATATGGAAGCACAGGAAGGCTTAATCACTTGTTCAAACTCACATAGCTAGTAAGTGGCAAAACTGGGATTCTGATACGAGTTGCTTGGCTTCAAGTCTGGGCCGCATTGTGAGTTCTAACTACCATGTGAAGTTCTCTTTCTAATTAATAATAGGTCAACCTGGCTTTTAAAAGAATACCTTATTACTAAAATGAGAGGGTGAACGTTGTAAATTAACCAGAGATATGAAAGAAAAAAGAGTTTCACAAACTCCATCATGTGATAAAGGTGTGATAGAATCTATAACCTCCTCCTGAGTCGTGAATCAGGTGATCTATTCTTCCACTCCTTTCTCATATGTTTCCCACTTTCCTTTTCATCATGGCCTTTTTTTTTTTTTTTTCTTTTGAGAGGTTTTTGCTATAGGGCATGTGTGCTTGCCAGAAAGACAGAGACAGAGAGACAGAAAGCAAATCACCCCCGGGGGGGATGGCCATGCCACAATCCCTTCTCCTCCATTCTCCTCTCGGGATCTTGGGCACGCATGCACACACTCCTGGCGTGAGTTTAAGCCACCGGATCCGAGACTCGAACTGCAGTCAACTACATGGGAGTTCAGCGACATAGCCATGACACTAACTGCTGGTCCCTCGTCATGGCCTTTTGTTGTAGTTTTTCCTACAATATCAGGACATAAATTCACATGAGTTATGTCTTGATATAGCTATTTGGATCATAGAAGCTGGTATACTAAAACAAGAAGGGATTTTTTAAAGACCACTTACAAGAAAATTAAGACCTCTAGGAGGTGAAGAAACTTAGTAAAGTGCACAAGCCCAGAGCTTAGCAACAGCAGCATTAGACTATGGGTTGCATAAATGACTCAGCAAAGCCAAGAAAATAGTCTATGATGTTTATAAGAAATTAGACGAGGAAAGATCCTAAAAAAGATCCAACCACCAATCCTGGAAATCAAAATAAAATTAATAAATGAAGTGAAAAGAAATACAGTTCAGAGCATCAACAATAGACTACATCAAAGAGAAGCAGAACTTTTGAAACAGCACAATGAGACAAATGAGCAAACAAAAACACCCTGAGATTTATGGGCCATCATGAAGTGAACAAATTTTTATCATCTGGAAATTTGAGAGAAAGTAGAGATGAGAAAGTCATGGAAAACCTATTTCATAAGATAATTGCTAAAAACTTCTGAAGTTTAGGGAACAATATGGACATTCAGATTCAAGAAACACAAATGTTTCCAAATAGAACTACCATATGATTCAGCAATCCACTCCTAGGTATCTATCCAAAGGACAAGAGAACGCTCAGTCAGAAAAGTGCTTGCACATCAATGTTTATTGCAGCATTATTCACAATTGCCAAGACATGGAACCAACCTAAATGTCCACAAACGGATGAATGGATTGGAAAAGTGTGGTATATATACTCTATGGAGTATTATTCAGCCATTAAAAAAACAACAAAGAAACATGGGCATCAAGCTGCATGAACCTGACTGACATTTACAGAACATTTCATTAAGCAATTATAAAACACACATCTTCTCATCAGCACGTGAAACATTCTCTAGAATAGAGAATAATAAGCCTCTATTAATAAGACTCAAAATAAGCCTCAAAGTTTAGATAGAAACCCTTTCAAGTATCTCTTCTGACTATGGAATAAAACTAGAAATCAAAAACATGATGAACTATAAAAAAATATACAAATACATGAAGACTGAACAACATGCTTCTGAGTATTTATTGGGTAACAAAAAAATGAAAATATAAATTAAGAAATCAAAATATAAATTTGATTTGTAAATTAAACAAACAAAGATGGAAACATTGCATGCCTAAGCCTATGGGATGCAGGAAAAGCAATACTAAGTGGGACATCTATAAATGCCTACATCAACAACTGTCCTATTGATTAAGTCGGCAAAATCCCATACGGCTGATTATAGTTCAAATCCCAACCCTGCAGCTTGAAAAAACATACCAGTCCAGCGGGAGGATGTTTTTTGTCTTTTCTCTCTCTCTCTCTGTTTTTCTCTCTCTCCCTGGCAAGCACATGAGCTGTCTGGCATTTAAAAAAATGCCTACATTAATAAAATGAAAAGATTTTAAATAAATAACCTAATGATATTATTATAGGGACCTTCAGAAGCAAGAACAAACTAAACCCAAAAATAGAAGAAGGAAAGAAATAGTAAAGATCAGGTCAGAAGTAAATGAAATAGACTAAAACAACAACAAAACAATACAAAAGATCAATGGAACAAAAAATTATTTTTTTTTGCCTTTTGAAAATATAAACTAAATTGGCAAACCATTAGCTAGACTAAGAAAAAAAGATAAAAGACCCAACTAAATAAACTTGGAAATGAAAAAGGAGAGATTACAACTGATGCCACAGAAATACAGAAGATCATTAGAGACTATTATGAAAAACTACAATAACATGCTGAAAAATCTAGAGGAGATGGATAAATTCATGGACTCACACAATTTACCAAGACTGAATCAGGAAGAAATAAAGACTGAACAAACCATGAATAGATAATGAGACTGAATCAGTAATAAAAAGTCTCCCAATGGAGAAAATTCCAGAACTGGATGGCTTCACCACTGAATCCTAAAAAAAACATCAAATAAAAATTATCACCAATTCATCTCAAATTATTTGAAAAGATTCAAGTGGAAAGAATCCTCTCACACTTTTATGAGGTCAGCATTATCCTGATACCAAAATCAGATAAGAACAAAAAAAGAAAGTTAGAAACCATTATCTCTAATGAATATAGATGTAAAACTATTCAGCAAAATACTAGCACACCAATCCCACAGCACACCAAAAAGCTACACTATGCTCAAACAAGATATAGCCCATGAATGCAAAGATGGTTAAAATTATGAAAATCAGTAAACATGATATGTCACAACAATAAATTAAAGATGAAAACCATGATTATGTAACTGAAGTAAAAAAGCATTTGATAAAATATATACATCCTTGTATGAGAGAACTCTCAACATATTAGGTATAGAAGGCACATATTTCAACATAGTAAAAGCCACATACGACAAATACACAGCTAACATCATTTGGAATAGGAAAAAATTGAAAGCTTTTTCTCTGAGAACTGGAACTGGACAAAGATGTTCCCTTTCTCCACACTCAGTTAAAATAGAAGATTAGCTAGAATAATTAGGCAAGGGACATAAATGTAAGGGCATCCAAATTAGAGAGGATAAAGTCAAATTGCTCCAGTTTGCATGCATCTTTTTTTTTTCTTTTTTTGGAGAGGATTTTTCTATAGGGCGTGTGCACTCGCCAGACAGACAGAGAGAGACAGAGAGACAGAAAGCGAGAAATCACCCCCCAGGGGGGATGGCCACGCAGCAACCCCTTCTCCTCCATTCTCCTCTTGGGATCTTGGGCACGCATGCACACGTGCCCGGCGTGTTTAAGCCACCGGGTCCAGGACTCGAACCGCGGTCGACTACGTGGGAGTCCAGCGACATAGCCATTACTCTAACTGCTGGTCCCCAGTTTGCATGCATCTTCTGGCAACATTTCTTTTTTTGAATGATTGAAATTGGGTGAAATTTTTGATATGTGCTTAATTTCACCTAATTTCAGTTTTTTTTTTTTTTTTTTTATGTTGCCAGCAGATTTGAGAGCTTGCTAGAGAGAGGGGGAGAGAGGGAAAGCATCACCATGGGGCATGGTCACAGGGCAATCCCTTCTCCTCCATTTCTTCTTCTGTTGGGATTTTGGGCACTCATGCACATACACCGAGGGTGTTCTTCAAGCTGCTGGGTCCGGGATGTAAAAACTGCATGGCAAACCATGTGGGACCCATCTTCCTTAACCACTGGGCTGTGGGCTGTCCCTCAATAGTTTTTCCTGTCAAATTAAAGTTTTTTCACTGAAACCTAACACTCAAAATATGTTGCATGCACACGGACATACCGATTTTAAGTGAGTGTGTACTCTTTGGGGGAAAAAAAGGAAAAGAAAATATGAAAAAAATTAAGTTGAATGCCTCAAGTTTGGAAAATAAAAGCTATTTCCCCTTTTGGGTGTATTTCAATCTTTTCCCACAACGCTAATGATGCTATGCTGATGTAGGTCACGATTCTTTCATAATACCATCTGAAAATGTGCAACTCTCTGTCCATGCTTTATTTTCAAGGTTTTAAATATAGCACAGTTGAAAACGTTCTGGAAATACAGATTTTCTCAATAAGTAGAAAAGAATGGGGAAATATTCGATGAAGCAACCTTTATTTCCATGTTGTGTAATGAAAAGCTCTTCATTAGTGGAGCAAAATGATACAAATTCAGCAAAGCTTATACATCAGTAGTGAAGTGTCCCTCCCAGTTTCACTGCGATATGTCCTTTAAGTGAATTGGACCAAGAAAAAACAAATTTCATTTTGTATCTAATCACTATATATAAAAGAAGTTTTTCTCACAATCTAAGGATGGAAATTATACCATTATAGGAAGGCAACAGTCATTAAATAAATTAAAAGCATCTTTTAAGTTTTTCCATATACAGAAAATATATATATATTTTTTAAACTGCCATAATACCATCTGAAAATGTGCAACTCTCTGTCCATGCTTTATTTTCAAGGTTTTAAATATAGCACAGTTGAAAACGTTCTGGAAATACAGATTTTCTCAATAAGTAGAAAAGAATGGGGAAATATTCGATGAAGCAACCTTTATTTCCATGTTGTGTAATGAAAAGCTCTTCATTAGTGGAGCAAAATGATACAAATTCAGCAAAGCTTATACATCAGTAGTGAAGTGTCCCTCCCAGTTTCACTGCGATATGTCCTTTAAGTGAATTGGACCAAGAAAAAACAAATTTCATTTTGTATCTAATCACTATATATAAAAGAAGTTTTTCTCACAATCTAAGGATGGAAATTATACCATTATAGGAAGGCAACAGTCATTAAATAAATTAAAAGCACCTTTTAAGTTTTTCCATATACATATAATATATATATATTTTTTAAACTGCCATTGACTGTACAAGCATTAAGTTTTCAAAGAAACATTTACAGTAACTAGTATGGAAAACTGAAGGGAAGCCTTGGTTTTTAAAAAGAGGGATCATTTTATCACTTATAAACTACATCGACATACAATTCTCAGGGGATAAAAAGCTATACAGAGAAATCAGACTTACCCGTGATTTCTTATTTAATCTTACATATCAGCTGTGCGTAGCTAGTCACTAACCCAACCTTGATTCAACAAAAAGCACATGTTCACACATTAGTTACTTGGTAGGAGAAAAGTAAAAGCAGAAATAGTAAACTGAATGTCATATAAAAATGTTTTTATAAGCAAACTGATAATAATATTACATATGATGGCCTATAAAAATATTAAGCAGGTAATAAGACTTCTATTCAGAAATAGGTAAAAGAAAATCTTAATGAGTAAATCATGAGTAAATCATCAGGTAATAATATCTAGCTAGATGCATGTAAAAATTTAGCTGGAATACTGTAGTCCTGAGATCTGAGAAATCCAATTTTCCAGTTAAAGTTCTATGACACAAATGACTTTTAAAACACTGTACTTTCATTAATAGTCCCTTCATTTGAGTTCAAGAAAACAGTTATTGTAAAGGAATTTTTTAAAAAAAATGACTGTGTGTGAGTGTGCGTGCACGTGCACATGCGTCCTGCATTGAAATATGAAGGTGGGGCATGTTGAGAGAGAGGAAGAGAGAGAGAGGGAGGGGGGCACGGTATAAGAGATGACACTTATAAATGTAGTTTCTCTTATCATCAATGCCAATTTTATATCAGGAGACTTCTAAAAGGTGTATGTAGAAATTACACAGAAACTAGACCTAGCGAATTGTGGATAGGCACTTCGTTACTTTTCCAAGCAGATTCGTATGAATTAAAACATAAATCTACTACCTTCAACTCCTACTTCTGAAAAGTAACTTCTTTTATCCTTTGCAGATACAATGGTTCCCATTTATGCAGTAATATATCTCCAACTCAGTAGTGAAATGATAGTTTCAGTTCACCCAGAAATAACTCCTGGTCAAAACTTATTCCATTACTAAGAGACTGTCCAAGTTCTTTCACGTGCTATAATTTTTATCATTTTAGTTGCTACTTAAAAATCTTAATTAGTTGGTACTTGGAAATTTTTATTTAGAGGTGGTTTTTTTTTTTTTTTCCCACTGAAGAACTTTATCTGTAATAAGTAGTCATTAATTGAAATTAAGAAAGGTTACAAACATCTGGATATAGGAATGCTAAGAAGTGATCATAGGAATCACAAAAGACTTGGGTTGATTTATCTCAAGGAAAAAAAAAACCTAAATTAACAATTTTATCAAATTTACCAATGAGAAATAAATTTTCTTTATTCAAAAACAGTCTGACTTGGATATGGTAGCTATACTCTGGTCTATTTCTTTTTTATTTTTTGGAGAGGTTTTTAGCTATAGGGCACGTGGACTCGCCAGACAGAGAGGAGAGACAGAGAGATAGAAAGCAAGAAATCAACCCCCAGGGGGGATGGCCACGCCGCAATCCCTTCTCCTGCATTCTCCTCTTGGGATCTTGGGCACGCACACACACGTGCCCGGCGTGAGTTTAAGCCACCGGGTCCGGGACTCGAACCGTGGTCGACTACATGGGAGTCCAGTGACATAGCCATTACGCTAACTGCTGGTCCCTACTCTGGTCTATTTCTGACCAGAGTATTCAGATCATTTTGTTTTCAAATTCTTGAGAAAATTTATTAAAACGTCACTTCATCCTCCATCTCACTGAGTCTTTAACTTTATGCTACTAGAACAAGAAATGAACTAGAAGAAATCAAAGTAATTTAGGCACCCAAACATAATTCACAGAATGAACACACATCCACACTAAGCTTTGTGTACCCAAAAGTGTCTTCTTTTCATGATAATCTTTCAAAAATAGGCTTCCAATAAACACATACCATGTAAACCACAGACAATGCTGTCCCAGACTCACTTGCAAACACTGAACTTGTAGGATGTTCTTTCAGTTGGTTTATGAACAGAGGTAACTGCAGTGTTTTTCTGTGACTACTAGCCCTTCAAAGAAGACACATGTGAAATAGTATTATAAATCCAATCTTTTAGTGCTAAAAGGACCTTCCAGCTCAAGTAGTCTCAAGTGATCAGTTCATTTTACTAGCGTAGGACTAAAGACGCACAGTTAACACAGTGCCTTCCACAAAATAGATGCTCAATAAATATTTATTAAATGACTGAACCACCACAGATAGCTACAGGCAGAGACAGTACAAAACCCCTTGTCTTCTGATACTACAAAGCCTCTGAAATAGCTTAGCTGTTTCTAATTAATAAGTAAGATGGAGCTAAGATGAATTGACTTTCTTGGTAGATGTATTTTAGTGAGCTTTGCTAAAGCGTAGATTCCATGACTTGGCCGAAAGTCTGATCCATGTGAAAAGCTGCCTGAAACTGGGTGTGGCTGAAGCATGATATTCATTATGTGACTGAATTAATGAGATCTCCGATATCCCATCCATTTTTAAGCATCAACATCTGTTGATAACTTTACAAGAAGTAAAGGGAGCTCGAACTTCCACAACTTTTCAAAAGTTAATGGCTTCAAGGAAATATTTTTGAACTCAGCTTAGAAGAACAAATGAGAAGACTTGCAAAAAAGAAGTATGGAAGGGGAATTGCATCTGGGTTTTCTAAAACTGAGTTGCTGCTTCTTTTTTTCTGGGAGTCAGTGAAATGGAAACGACGGGATAGCCACCTTAATGGCTGTGTCAAGTGGTAATTGTATAAGTTCTTGAATCTTTCCATCATATTGAGCAAAGTTCTCATAAGTGAATGAAACTTGCCAGAATGCGAAATTAAAGAAAAAAAAAAGTCTTGTGTGGATTGACTTAAGCAAACCCAGAGGTACAGGTACCTGGCACATGCACATATATACACACACAGTAACTCTGAGCACACGCTTTCTAATGAACTCACACGATAACTTGCGGAGGGAAAATCAGGATAAACAAGAGTCTCAAAAACTTTTAAGATCAGCATCAACGCTGATTGGATTATTTAGCACTTGCTGAGTTGTTCAGGAATCTAAGGCAATGAGCCCACTTCGAAATATGAAATTACTTCCCATTTTTCCTTTAGTTGTTAGATGAATAGAGATAAATGATATGCTATTGCTGGTTTTCCAATGTGTTTTCAAAGCCCATTACAAAAATAAATCAGTGTGTTCTCTAACAGTTCTAAGAACAGTTTGAGCGATCATTTTCCTTGTGTCATTAAAAGAAAGAAAGAAATGTCCATATTTATAAAATCTTGCTTTTAGTTACATTCAGAAACAAATACAGTCCAGTTCTCCTTGGTGGAAAATTTCAGTCTATTTTCTCATTTTCTTTTGACTATATAAAAAAAGAAACTTTTGGAACAAAATGCATTGGCAGTGCAAAAAAAAAAAGTCCATAAAAATAAACTAATGATTGAATTAAGCATTCCAATGAGTTCTTCACCAGGTTATCTGCAAGCACAAGACTCTACTGTCATGTTAGGATATACTTTGAGCACTACATTCTTATTTTCATCAAAGAATAGTATACTGAGTGAGGACATCTTTTCTGGTACACAGCAAGGCTCGGGAATCCCAGGAACGACCCCCACAGCTCTCACGATACTCTGGATTGTTGCATGATTTGATGGCTTCAAAGACTAGAAACAGAAGCAGAGGAAGAACACATATGTTAGGTGGAATGACTTTTCCATTCCTTACTTCTCATCACAAAGAGGCTTAGATATAATGACTCTATCAACAATTTAATAAAGCCCTGGCATTCATAAACATTTCAACCCAAGCTCCTATACCACTACCAACAAAATGGTTATCATTTATTAAATGCTTGCCACATTCCAAGCATGTTGCATCTAGTATCTCCGTTCTTACAACAAAACTACCATTTCTTCCCCCTTCACAAAGATGCAGAAAGCTTCAGTGACATGTCTAAGATCAAAGAATAAGTGGTACAGGAAGGATTTGAACTCGGTTCTCTCCACAAGAATCATTTAATTACACATAACTTAGTACTCCAACAGGTTAATACATGCTAGATTATTTTCATTAACAGGATTGGGGAACAAAAGATTTGTTCTCGACCCTATATTAATCATAAATAAGCCTAACAAGCTCCCTATTTAACATAGATACATTATTGCTGGCCATGTATGCATTGCTGTCAAAGCAAAACCAAGCAGGTCACAGAAGCATTGACTTATTTAATTGATTTAATAGCTATCAATAGGATGAACTGGATGGTGACCATCATTCAACTCTCCCAAGTACAAACAGGAGTTAAGACCACACTGTTGGCCACTGGGGGTCACTGTTGCTCCATGGGTTTAAACGTTGTGCTCTTAAGAGTGGGCCATGTCCTCTGGGAATAGTATGTGGAGGGCCCAAGGTTATCCCGTATATGTCAGAAATTAGACCAAAGAAGATTGGGTAAAATCTTTTCCCTAAAAGGATGCCAAATGGGACCATTTAACATCCATGTGGAACATGTGGTTTCATTTAGAAAGCCTCACACAGCCCTGCTCTCCCTGAAAGCACTGAAGGGACAGTGACTTTTGTAAGCCCACTTGGTTAGGGATCGCCGGAGTGGTGAGAACTTCGTAAGAGATACCGTTCTTTGCAACATCAGTCTCCCCCATGTGTCTTTTGGGCAGGTGGAACTAGTTTTGTTTTCAACAATCTAGAAACAGAAATTGTTAGCTTTCCAGAGAACAAGTCAGGAGTAGAATTTAGCCAAAACTCTTGCTTTTAAATTTCAGCATTTGGAGTCATGTTATGTTTCTTTTGCCCCAATGAATTGGTATTTTAATTTCAAACTCCTAAAACTCTAAGCATGGGAAAATGGAAGATTGATTATATTATAAACCAAGGGAGAAGCAGCAGTAATATAGAAAGTGGGCGTATTGTTAAAAACAAAGATTCTCGCAGAGAAAGGACAACTTTTATCTGTCACATCCCGTTGTTCAGTTTCAATGAAAAACAAGTAACTACATATCAGATTTCAATTTTATTATGAAGAGGCACATATCATTAAAGATTAGTCCTCATGACAGGCAACATTTTTATTCTTCCTAGGAACTTTAAGTATATGCTAAAAAGAATAACTTTCAGTTAATGAGTTTTTATTCATTGCAAAGCAGGATATTCTCCCCTTATGGAAAGGACGTCCATGTTGTTGTATTTTGCATGTTGTATGCCGTGCATAATCAATAAAATATGTGCGACTTACACAACCTGGAATCCATACTGTAGAGCAGATATCAACAGCAAATGCTTGTTGTTTCCTCAGTATTCATAAACAAAACTTTCACAGCTATCCACTTTTCTCTGTTGATTTTAAGTTATCGTTAACATTCAATTGTCCCAACAGCTTGTCATAAAGGCTAAAGGATTCTTTAAACTCAGAGATTCTCCAATCAGATTTTTCCAGCATTATTCTCTTATTGCAACATTGAATGACTTCTATGCTATCTAAGTTTCATGCCAAGTGAAACTCAATTAGATGAGGACTTGGGTGATAAACACAGCTGTGCATTGCTGTCCCTCAGTGCCTAGAGCGGTGTATGCCGTAGGCACTGAATAAACGCTTACTGAATGGATGAGACATAAGAGACGGCATTCCGGCTTTGCCTCCATCTTACCTATTCCTGTGGAAATAATTCACAACAACAAAAATAAAAGGTTCCGTGCAAATGACCTGGTGTAGATCTGGAAAAAATTCATGGGTGTTTCCTAGGAAAATTCTTGTCTTTTTTTTTTTTTTCTCTCTCTCCAACTCAGAAATGAGAAATTCAAAAAACTATGTGTACATGGGTAATCTCTAGTGGGCTCACAGAAATTCAGAAATAAGCCTTTGCTCTGGGTTGGTGTGTTTTATCAGGAATCTCTCAGAGCATTAGGGAGGTTCCTCCTTTTTTTCCCTCACAATGGAATCCTCTCATCAAGAGGCCATTACCAGGAATAATTATGTCATGCACAAAAGATCCATGCAGTACTTTTCTTGCAAGAAGCACATGATTTTTGCTTGTTTTTGATTCAGATCATATTTCTCATGACTGTCTTTACCGAGCTTGTAAAATATATCAATCATAAGTGCAAACCTCTGGAAGTTCCCTCGCCGGTTCCTCTTTTTAATGAGGATGAAATATGACTTCAACATCAGTTTAGGTCATTTTTTTGCTTAGGTTTTAGGTAACTCAGTACAGCAAGATTTAATGTTTTTAGAGTTCATGGTCAGAAATTAGAGTTGGAAAATTCAGGGAATTAATTGAAGGGACATCATGTTGAACTTATCACATGTGAGTTTCTTGTTTTTACACGGGCTCCTTGGTTCTTAGCGGTTGCGCTCTTCGCTGCCTCTACCGATATCTTTGCTATTCCTAGCTTTTGCACAATTTCTTGCAAACACAAAACAAAACAAAACAAAAACGCTTTCATTCCTCCAATTCTTGTTCTCTTGGACCTTTGTCAGCATCCTGGTTCAATCATTTTCACTGGAAATTTCTGTTTTCCATCTCCGCTAAGGTGGTGAGAGGGGCAAAGGCATAGAATTTGGCTTTAGCTATACGGGTATTTTTCATCTCATGGCACAATTCCAAGTGTCTCTCTTTGGGAGAACAGATTGGCTGTGCAGACTAGAAATCAGAAAAATCCAAACTGCCGTGTCTGTGAATGAAATCTACAGTGGTCAGGCCTGCACCTGCCAAGCTGTGTATGATGTCCTCGGGTTGAATCTGATTACAAATGCATTAGCAGGGGAGAGTATGTCATCAGCTAAGGGCCTTCATTCCTGACCTGGGCCATGGGGTTTTGCTCCACACTCTTCAAGCCCAGCCCACATGGGTGTGATAGCCCAGAAACTACCTAATTGGAATCAGTGAAAGGGCAAAGCCTGGAATTTGGGAAAGGCAGAACACAGCTGTTCTGAATTACAGAACAGGTTGTCGAGTTTTGCAGACAAAAAGCCTGCCATATAGAGCAGGTTTTTGCTCAGGAGGCCAAGAGAAAGGAGGCAAACGAGGAGTCTGGCCTGGGAGAACATATCTCTAGGGCAAAATGTATATCTAACGTCTGAAAGCTCTTTGGCACCTCAATTATTCCACATGCGTGCACTGATCTGGTCAGAGACCTCTGCTTTCCTCTGTTGCTCAGACTGTAGTTTTATTTAAATAGTTTACTCTGGTTGCCATGTTGGACACTTGCTGATAACGGTGAAGCTAATTAATTATCCCTAATGTAGCAGGTTCCTGTGGCTTTACATTTCTGAGCCGTTTTCAATGGCTGTACCACTTAAAAGACACAAAGCCTGGAAGGCTTACAGAGACCCACTAAAAAAGCTTTAAAAGTTAAGCAGATTCACATAAGGTGATGAGAGATTGAGAACTCCATGTAACAGCCAAACTTCCACTCTCCACTTGGCAAAAGGAAATCTCAAGCTCAGAGAGAAAGCTCCACACTTATCCCCATTAGGTCTCCCTGGAGTTAGGGTGTCATTCCAAGTTTTGACAAATATTATGAGTTCAGTTGCTCCAACTGATGCTCCCTGGTTCGATGACTCTCCAAAGGAATCTTATTGCACGAACTCACGGGCTGTTGAATCCACAGAGAGAATCCTGTTTTCAGCTTCATGGTGTTTGGAAGGGGCTAGACACATTTAGAAAATTTTTTCTCACCTTGTGATTTTCATCTTCTTGATCTCGTTCCCTATATAATCTTTCTGTAGCTTCCTACATTTAATTTTTTTTTATTCTCCGTCTCAGTAATAACCGTTACTAACAATATCAATAGCAAATACTTACTGAGTGCCTGTTAGGTTCAATGATCTACTATCTAATTTTGCCCGTTTTTATTAAGTAGATGCTATTATTTTTACTGTTTACTGATTTGTCCATTTCAAAGATGATAATCCTAACATGTAGAGAGTTTGAGTAGCCTCTCCAAAGAACCACAGCTGCTAAGTAGTGTAACCAAAATTCAAGCCAAAAGGATTCGACTCTTGATATTGCTACTCAAAGTACAATTTGTGAATCAGCAGCATCGGCAACACCAGAAGCTTGCTAAATATGCTGAATCTTAGGCTCTCTGCCATATCCATTGGATCAGAACCTGCATATATTAACAAGACCCCAGACAGTTTACAGATACATACATGAAAAATTAAGAAGCCCTGCTATGACCAAGCATGCCCATTTAATCATTCTGCTGTACTGACATACTTCTCTCCTTCAATCTATCTCTGTTGCCTTTTATTTTTGTTGTTTTGTCCGATACCCATCAGGGTTATTGCCCCAGGGGCATGTTTTAGTTTATTGTAAATTATACAAGGTGACCCCCACATTTTCTTCATCCCGGTGTTCTTGAATTCATGTAAAGAATAAGGTACAGCTAATCAATTGCCTGAATTAGTTTAAATGGATCACTGTAAACTCTACATAAACAAGTGGTCAACTCCCCTCTTGGCCTTCTCTTTGTCACAGAAACAACTTTTCTTGGGGCCAGCAGGTGGCATGGTGGTTAAGGGCACTGGATTCCCACACGGCTGATTGCAGTTCAGCTCCTGAACTGGTGGCTTGCTTTTTCACTTTCCCTTTCTCTCTCTCTCTGTCTCTATCTGGTCAAATTAAAAATAATAATAATAACAAATGGAGTTTAAATAATTAATTAAAAAATAAATAAAAACGAAAGAAACCACTTTTCTTGGTCACTATTTCCGTGAGCAAATCTCTGGGGAACCAGAGTTTCTTTATCTAGGTTAATCTGTCCTAAACTCTGGCTAAAATAAACCATGTTTATATCTCTGCTGTTCTTAATGTGTACCTTATCAGTTTTTTTTTTTTCTCTTAAGATAGATTTCTTCTATAGGGTACACTCATTCACCAGAGAGACAGAAAGTGAAAAATCAACCCCCAAGGAGGATGGACATGCCTGAATCCCTTCTCCTCCATTCTCCTCTTGAGATTTTGGACATGCATGCACATGCACCAGGTGTGAGTTTCAAGCCACTGAGTCTGGGCCTCAATCTGCGATTGACCATGCCGGAGTCCAGCAACGTAACCGTTACACTATCTGCTGGTCCTCCTTACTAGTTTTCAGTTAGTCTCTAGGTCACTGAGAACCATAGTAAAGCTCTTATCTTTTTTTTTTTTGGAGAGATTTTCACTGTAGGGCGTGTGCGCTCGCCAGACAGACAGAGAGAGACATAGAGACAGAAAGCGAGAAATCACCCCCAGGGGGGATGGTCACGCCGCAATCACTTCTTCTCCATTCTCCTCTCGGGATCTTGGGCACGCACGCACACGCGCCCGGCGTGAGTTTTAAGCCACCGGGTCCGGGACGCGAACCGCGGTCGACTATGTGGGAGTCCAGCGACATAGCCATTACGCTAACTGCTGGTTCCCAGTAAAGCTCTTTTCAAAGTACTGCAGGCTTTTGAACAGTAAGAACAGTCAACTGTTTTTGAGGAGGACAAGCTGGAAGTAATTGCGGAGGGTACGAACCACGCCAATTCTCTGGAGTCAAGGATTGAAAGACAAACCAAGTACCTCTACATTATCATGAATCCCTGGTTTCTAAAAATTGGAAAAGAAAAATTGCTTTCCCAGGCTACCTGTGAAATTACAGTTTATGAGAGTAAGGTTATTTCACAAGCCTCCAAGACCTACCTAAAATCAGTCATCCAGGGTTTAAAGATGGGTTGTAAATCCATTCTGGCATTTCAAGTTCACATGGAAAGCCATACCATAAAATAAAGATCCATCAGGGCTGGCAGGTGGCGTGGTGGTTAAGGGTGCTTGACGTGCACATGGCCAACCACGGTTCAAGTCCCAGATCTGGAAGCTTGCTTTCTCACTTTCCTTCTTTTTCTCTCTCCCTCACTCCCTCTCTGGTCAAAATTAAAAATAAAATAAAATAAATAAAGTTAAATAAAATAATTCTTGAAAAAAGTTTAAAAAATAAAGATTCATGACACATTGCTATGTTTATCAGCTCTGTTTGTGTGTGTTTTTAAATATCATGGTAATGAAATGAGTCCTGTTTGATCAGTGAGATGTGTTTTATAAAAATTAGACAAGATTGGGCTTTTTGTATAATTGTAAATATAACCTTTTGTGTTTGGGTTTACAAAATATGAAATCATCAAAATTTGGGGAGGTGGGGAAAACAAGGTCTTAAAAAATGTAAAACATTCATTTTTCTGAGACATTCTGACAAAAAAAATGAGATTTTAATCTTCCTGTGAATTCTGTTTCCAGAATCACTTTTGATCATGTAACTGTGATTCAAAATGTTACAAGCAGAGGATGCAAGTGCAGCAATAAGATTAACTGAAGGCTACAGGGCATCATAATATTTTGCTCTAAAGTGAACTATTTACACTATATTCAAAGAAAATGGTTACTTGGACTTGATGTGCAAGATGGAGGTGGAAGGTGGAGAGACTTCTGAAAAGATATTTGTTAGGAATCTGAGTATTGATATAATAAAGCACAGTCCCTCAATTTTGGAAGAGACACAGGTAAGCTATGATAGGTTGAATTGGGTCTTGGAAAAAGCTTAGAGAGTCCTCACATTCTATTTTTTACCCTGTTTTTTGATGGATAGCAGAGAAGCAAATGAAATAAGCTTCTAGTGGATTTTGTGAAGCCAGCTTACTTGACCCAATCCTGATACTGATGTCCATGGGGACAACTCACCTTTTTTCTGAGTGACTATCAAAAATGTTCTGCATCAAGGCATCAATCCTACTAGCTCTTTTCTTTCTTCCCATGACACCCACACGTTCCCTGAATACCCTCTCAGAAATCAGCCTTCTACTATCTGGGGCTTGCTTATCATTGACACATGAACATGTAGTTGAATATATCCTGCGTCTGGAAGCAACATGAAACCATATTTTACACACACATGTTTTCTGATATCATCCTTCATACCAATTCTGACTTCATATTACTCTAACGACTATTAAAGAAAAACCAAGCATAACCATATTACCTCTGATACTGTAGAATGTAATAAGTAAGGGTCCAGATGAATTTTGTAAATAGAAATACACATTTATACACCCACACACACTTAACTTAGTCAATGTGTCTTTCTACCCTATGGAAATAGGAAGTACAGGACAATGAAAAATGGCTACCTTTGGCATGGGGAACTGGCACGCTCCAGAGCAATAGTAAGCATCAAAGGACTTGGGAGAGATAATCCATTCACTCCAGCCAATATCCGCAAAGTCTACTTTCAGGTATCTCCTGGCACAATTCCTAGGTTCAATCCACTGCTTTCTTCTTGCCTTTTTCAGGGTCTGCTCATCAAACTGCAGTGTTTGACTCTTCTGGTGAGCTCCCTTTCTCTGCTTCTTTTTGTTCTTACTCTTCTCTGGGGGCTGTGTCTGGAGGGTTTTGTAAGGCTTCCTCTCCTCCCACATTCCCTCCTCCTTATACTGATACTCTGACCCAGGGAGCTCATTGTTCTGCAAAGGCAGCAAGACCCCAGTAGAGCGCTTCTTCCTCCGTTCCATAGAAAGGGTGGCTCTAATGTGGCTATCCAGCTTGGGCACAGCTACTGTGGGGAAATTCTGGTGTCTCTGTAAGCTTGATACCACACTTTCTGGCTCAGAAATGGCAGCATCATTGGCATACACCAAGATATAAGGCTCTGGAAAATGTAACATCCTCTTTGGAAGCTCATGTCCTTTGGAGGTAATGTTAAATCCTATGAGGGACTCTTCATTTTCCTTGGCTTTCCTCAGGAGTTGAGTGATGTCTTTAGATAGCCAGGACATGATGTCTCGATGATGTTTGGCTACCTCCACTGACAGATTACCCAGGAGATGACTTCGATTTATATTAGATTTGAGGATCCAAGCAGAGAGATCTATCTGAATGTGTTTCCTCTGAGCACGATGTGAGCATCCTTGGGATATTGGACAACTCCGACTGATGTTCACTAGATCTCCAATATAGAAATACAGTGTGGCAGATAAAATATTTTCCGACTTGGTTAGAGAAGTCAGATTAAAAATATGCAGTCCCTTACTTTCAAGAGTTCCTAAGAATTAAAAAAGAAAAAGAGAAAGTAGAGTAAATAGGATGTTTACTTCACACTATATACGAAAGCGAAGTCAAAGTGGATTGGTGACCGAAATATAAAAACTAAAACCATAAAATTCTTAGAAGAAAACATATGGGTAAGTTTTCATGATCTTGGATTTGACAATGAATTCTTAGATATGATGACCAAAGTGTGATTTTTAAAAAAAGACAAAAGAAAAACAGATAAATCAGTAAGATGCATTTATAAAGTACAATAGATTAACTGAACTTTATCACAATTAAAAATTCTGGTGCATCAAAGGACATTATCTAGAAAGTAAAAAGACAGCCTAAAGAATAGGAGAAGATATTTTCAAATCATATATCTGAAAAAGCTACAGTAATATCTAGAATATGCAAATTACAGGTATACCTCACCAACAAATGGATACACAAACCAATTAAAAAATGGGAAAAGATTTGAACAGACATTTTCCCAAAGAGGATATATGAAAGAATTTTGAAAAATTCATTAAAAAATGGAATTAAAGTAGGAGGTTTTTTGAGGCAATAAACCCTGAAATCCATGCATAGCTTTTTTCATAATGTGTATTTTTAATGAATTTTCTAGCAACTCCCCTTATACAAATGGTGAACACACATACACACACAAAGATGTTCAACATCATCAGTTATTTGGGAAATACAAATCAAAATCATAATGAGGTATTACTTGACACAGGAGGATAGATATGACAAAACAAAACAAAACAAAACAAAATCCTGAGAAAGTTAGTGAGGACATACAGAAACCCTCTTACAGTACTGGTGGGAATGTAAAGTGGTTCAGCTACTGTAGAAAACTGTTTGGCAGGGCCCAGCAGATGGCATAGTGGTCACATTGCTGGACTCTCATATGGCCGACCATGATTTGAGTCCTGGACCTGGTGGCTTGAAAATCGCACCTGGTGTGTGTGTGGGGGTGTGTGTGTGTGTGTGTGTGCACGAGCACCCAAGATCCCGAGAGGAGAATGGAGGAGAAGGGGTTGTGGCACAGCCAGGCCTAAGGGGGGTGATTTCTTATTTTCCCACTCACTGACTGTCTCTCTCTCTCTCTCTCTCTGGCAAGCACATGCACCATAAGGCAGAAACTCTGTAAAAAAGAAAAAGAAAGGAAAACTGTTTGGCAGTCCTTCAAAAAGTTAAATGTATAATTATAACATGCTTCAGCAATTCTGCTCCTAATTATGTACCTCAAAGAATTAAAAACAGGGTACTCAATAAGTACATGGTTTTAGGAGCACTATTTATAATAGCCAAAAGGTGGAAACAGCTCAAATGAGAAATGAAGAAACAAATTGTAATCCATCCATGCCATAGAATGTTCTCTGCTATGATTAGAAATGAAGAACTGATACACGCTACAACATGGATGATTTTAAAAACATTGTGTTCAGTGACAGCTGGACACAAAAGGTCACATATTGTTTGATTCCTTTCATATGAAATATCCAGAATAGTTAAATCCATGCAGATTGGTGTTTGCCAGGGGCTAGCGGCAAAGGAGAAGAAGAAGAAACTTTCTACTTTGGGATGACAGAAATATTTTAGAACTAGACAGTCTTGGTGGTTGTACAACACTGTGAAGGTATCAATTGCCACTGTATTGTTTACTTAACATAGTTTTATGCTATGTGAATTTTACCCAAATTAAAAAAAAAGATAACAAATAAAAAAATTATGCAGCCTCTTTTTTTGTCCCAAGGATTCTTGAGTGGCAAAAAAAGAGGAAATGAGTAATTTTAAAAGTCAGAAAAAATAAGGGAAGAAAGAAAGGATCAGCCATCTTTACTAATTTGCTTATGTCTTAAATATCATAAATATATGAAAACTGTAACATAGTAGTAAACGTCATAAAGTTAGAGCTGACAGTTCTAAAGACTACCAAAACTTATTCCTATAAATTTGGGAAAATACGTAATACCTTCTTATATGACCCATGTATACCCTACTGATTCCAAGTGTAGGGTTTGGAATTAGAACTCCCTTGATTTAAATGCTAGATCAGTTACTTATTAGCTCTATAACTTTAAGCAAGTCAATGTTCTCATTCATAAAATGGAGGTAATATCTACTTCCCATGTCATCAGAATTAAATGAGAGGTGCATAACAGTTCATAGAAGGTTTAGTATTTCTTAAATATACATTAACGCTTTTAGTTATGGTATTTATACTATATATCCTGTAGGATAACATCCTCTCATGCCTGTCTCAAAACAATGTAGGGTGAAGAATAAAGGTTGGATAACATAAGCAGGACAAGATATCCAAAGATTTAGATAAAGTAACTGAAGGAAGTAAGTCATGCCTTCTAACATATCAGAAATGGATACTGCTGTCATGCTTTTATAAAGTTCATGATGGCCCACGAATTTAAGAGTTCAATTTCTATGTGGCTCGACAAAAATGATTGAAATTGTTCAATTCTAATTCTTTAAATCCAGAAGTAAAAAGAGTACAAAAACAGGAAGCTGAGTGGTTCCTTCTCTTCAGATCATTTAATGAGCTCTCAGTCAAACCTGAGGGGTGAACATGAGAGTCTGCACTTCCGGATTGGATCACCAGAACCTAAGCCACCTCCATGCACTCGTTCCATCCACGTATTTGTTTCAGAAACACACACGCAATTGTGAAATTACATTCTTGATCAAAAACATGTTTCTGTAAAACAACAAAACATTTTTATAAAGATGTGGAAAACTTAAAATGCTTAAAAGGAGTTCACTGGGTCCCTAAGCACAAGGGAAGTGCGATGGGAAACATATTTTACTCATTTTGAACATTGTGTTCAAAATGAGGAAAGGAGGAAACTGCCATTGGTGCACATTTGTATAATCCATGACACCAGGATAATATTTTACAGGCCTTTATAACAAAGCCATGGCATCATGGTTGTTCAGAGACTCTAGCCTTAATTTATACCAGTCACCATAGCCTATACTTCTACCCAAACTTCATGAAGCAGATGGAGGTTGAGAATGGGAGGAAGAGAAGTCACTCTGTTCTAAGTATGTGGTCATTGGGTGGTTGCCAAACATCCTGGCAGAGAATAAATGAACTCCAAGGGGTACGGGTGGCAGTGTCTTAATGGATAAAGCAATTCTATCCCTTGTCCTCACATTTTGCTTCAAAAGTTTCCTTCTTTCAAACATGTTTCCTGTCACCTTATGACCTGATGTTAATTAGCCTCTACCCCTGTGTCTAATCTTCCATATCCTTTCAAAAAAGTCTCAGAATCTGTCATGCTGTCTCCTCTAATGACTCGTTTTAATTCAGATCCTTATTTTGAAGTCAAAATGGCCCAGTTCTAGCTTCCTTACACCAATAGCAATTTGCACACAAATAATCTGAGTGCTTTAAGCTCCAGTGTGCTCTTTGGTAAAATGGGTTCATAGCACCAGCCACAGAGTTGTTGATGATTAAATGAATATACACAAGTAAAGCACAGAGGACATAGAAAATAGTCAATAAATGTTAGCTATCTAGAACTGCACTGTTCAGTATGACAGTGACTACCCACTTAAGTAAGAATTTAAGTGTGTGGGGCGGCAGGTGGGGTGGGGGTTAAAGGCACTGGATTCCCACATGGCTGACCACAGTTCAAGTCCAAGAGTTGGTGGCTTGTTTCCTTGCTTTCCCTTTCGCTCTCTCTCTCTCTGACCAAATTTAAAAATAATAGTAACAAATGGAAATAAATAAATAAATAAATACTTAAATAAATAATTTAAGTGTGTTTTGAGCATAAAAATATAACTTGGGGCAAGCTGTGGCCTGGTGGTTAAGCAACTGGATCCCATCTGGCCAACTACATGGTTCAAGTTCCAAACTCAGTGGCTTAAGAAACACACCAGGCATGTGTACATGAATGCCCAAAATCCTGAAAAGAGGGAGAAATGGGAGAGGGAATTGTAGTGTCCTACGGGGAATGCTTTTATGTTCTCCCTCTCTTTCTTTTTCTTCTCTCTCTCTCTCTGGCAAAACTTAAAAAAAAAAAAATGCAACCTGTATTTTGAATACTGAATCCAAAAGTGAATGCAAAATATCACATTACTATGTTTTATATTAAGTATGTGCTGATAATATTAAAATATATTGTACTATATATAATATGATTAAAATTAATTTTGCTTGTGATTTTTACATTTTAAAATATGGCTACAAATTTTTAAATTACATATACAAATCACACATTTGGTTTGTATTAAATTTCTACTGAACGTTAGTGGTCTAAAATAACCACGAGTTTTGTAGTCATATAGTCCATAAGGTAAGAAAAAAAATCTAGTCTCTAAATGCAGTAAAGAATAAGGGTTTTGCTTCACATGAAGATGCAAACCACTTAATTGAGCAAGATTCCCCTTTAAAAAACTTTTTTTAAAAAAAGTTGGTTTATTTTTGCCATGAGCAAAAGAGATAGAGGGTCAGTTCTCCCAGCAGGGTCTTAATATTTTTGAGTTTATTATTATTATTATTATTTTGCTATAGGGCGCGTGTGCTCGCCAGACAGAGACAGAAAGCAAGAAATCACCCCCCAGGGGGGATGGCCATGCCACAATCCCTTCTCCTCCATTCTCCTCTCGGGATCTTGGGCACGCACGCACACACGCCTGGCGTGAGTTTTAAGCCACCAGGTTCAGGACGGGAACCGCGGTCGACTTCATGGGAGTCCAGCGACATAGCCATTACGTTAACTGTTGGTCCCAAATGGGAATCTTGCATCATATCACTACACTGGTGGCGCCACTAGTGAGCTTTTCGCCAATGAGTCTCCCAGCAGGGTCTTGACACTGTGATTCACTCCTAGTCTCAGCCAACTCCATAGGCACAGGAGTGCCAGCATACTCAGGAAGGTCTCTGAACTTGAAGCTGGAACCATCCTACGTGGGTCAGCCCTGCAGCGTCATGTTGCACTGGCTTTTACTGAGAGTTGCACCACTGTCTGACCTCCAAGATTGCCTTCTTGAAACACAACATTCTTTATATATGAAGAAAATATCACATAAAGATAATCTTGTCGATTACTGTGTAATTTTTCCTCTAGCCATGACCATTTCAATCTGAAATCAGAAGTCTGAGACCCCAAAGTGCTTTACAATACAATTAAATGGGCAGTTTAGTAATAGTGTCGTAAGACAGAGAGACCCAGCTTTAATTGTGTTGTTTTTGTATTACACACATAAATACACCACAATCAGCAAAGAACAGAGACCAACATGAAATGAACGTTTTACTCTAACAACGATGAACTGAACATCTGCTAGGTGCAGGACCCTAGACAGGGTTACTGGGCTGCACAAATCGATGCTCCTGTGCACACTGTGGCGGAGAAAAGGACTCCTGAGCAACCGTAGGCAGTTTGGCCATGATAACACTTGTTTCTCAGATTTAATTATGATCTTGGAGCAGAAGAGGGAACAGTGAATTCTGCCCAGGTAGGAGGGAGAAAGAAATAATAAAGAGGTAATCTTGGAACTGACTTCTAAAGACAAAGGCAGGGAGGTGATGGGGAGGGGATGGAAGGAACCATTTAAGCAATAGGCAGTGCTATATATCTGGAAGCTTTTGCATGAACAGTGTTGCCACTGTTTTAAAATAGGAGTTAGGGAAAAACTTCAAATTAACCTAATCATTCAAAGTCCTCACAAACATCTAAGCTGCCCAAGTTCAGAAAGGAAAAGCCAATTCACAATAGGTCCTAACCAAAGGGGTCATGTTATTTCCAGTCAGGTTAGCGATCTCTGCCTGTTGAATCTGAACCATTCCAAAAAGTGTTCCTTGCCTTCTCTATCCCAAACTTTATTTTTTAAATTTTTTTATTTTATTTTTTTTAGAGAGATTTTCACTGTAGGGCGCGTGCGCTCGCCAGCCAGACAGAGAGAGACATAGAGACAGAAAGCGAGAAATCACCCCCCAGGGGGGATGGTCACGCCGCAATCCCTTCTCCTCCATTCTCCTCTCGGGATCTTGGGCACGCACGCACATGCGCCCGGCGTGAGTTTTAAGCCACCGGGTCCAGGACACGAACCACGGTCAACTACGTGGGAGTCCAGCGACATAGCCATTACGCTAACTGCTGGTTCCCCCATACTTTATTTTTGTGTGTTCTTATCTTAAAGCATTTAATTTCTGTGCAAGTCAATACTCTTCCTCAAAAAACAACCCCAAAAGATTTATTAAGTATTTAACATAGACAAAACCAGTAACAAGAGAGTTGCATGGTACTGAGCAAATGATTGTGTTGTTGGAAAAGTCATAACGTGCTCTTCTGTTCTTCTATGCAAAAATGCACGTTGACTTTCCCGACAACCCAATAATATAGAAGAATAAGTAAGAAATAGATTAAATACCTCCCTGTAAGGAGAAATATATAACATCAATTCAATTACTTTCATGTTTTAATTCTTAAAGATTTTATAGAGATTTCACTCTTCAAATGTACTTAAGAACTGGAGTTTTGAATTAGGTTTCTTTCTTTTCCCCTTGAGTCGTACCACAGACTTATCTCTGCACACAGGTATAAATAAAAGCAAATGAAACCTGTCTTCGTGTCTGCTTTTTCTATACTGAAATGGTCAGATATTTAACTATTTAGAATTCCATACTCAGAAACTTGAAGCATATTTTCTGATGAATAAGACCAAACTGTACAATAATTTAAAAAGCCACAAGGGTGGGTTTCTTTTTATCAGGTTACAGTAAAATGGCATATGAATATTTAGGCTATATTCTATTGTAGCACTAGGAAATATGAACTGTATGCTACACCAGTCTAAATATACTTAGGTTTGTATGCCTAATTCTAGTTGCCTTTTTTTTTTCCCTTATTGCCAGAGGACTTATACACTCACTAGAGAGAGAGGAAGGAAGACAAAAAGGGAGAAAGCACCCTCCAATGGGGAATGGTCACACACCATTTATTTATCCTATCAGGATTTTGGGCATGCACCTGACATGTTTATTTTAGGGAGATTTTTTTTATATAGGGTGCGTGTGATCACTGGAGATGGAGAGAGACAGAGAGAGAGAGAGAAAGTGAGAAATCACCCTCCCCCCCCCAGGGGGAAATGGTCACGCTGCAATACCTTCTCTTCCATTCTCCTCTCAGGATTTTGGGCACACATGCGCATGTGGCTGGTATGAATTTCAAGCTGCCAGGTCCAGGACTCAAGTCATGGTCAGCCATGTGGGAGTCCAGCAATGTAACCATTACACCATCTGCTGGTCCCAAACCTGGCTTGTTTTTCAAGCTTCTGGGGTAGGGATTCAAATTGTGGGCCATGTAGGATCTAGCTCCTTTAACCACCAGGCCACAGTGCCTGCCCCAGGTACTCTTATTTTGACTAGTTTATTGATACAGAAGCAAGTCCCTAGGAACGTAACCAAGATGTTGAGGGATCTGAAAATTATCTTTTAAGTTTGAGTTGAAGAAGTAAGAATACATGACCTAAAGAGGAAATTAAAAAAAAAAAAAAAGTTTAGTAATGACATGAGTATTATTTTCAAATACCCAGGTTTCTATGGTGAGATCAATGAGGTTTTTCTTTCCAGTAGCAAAGATAAGAATGGAAGTCTAAAGGCAATCGTTGAATGGAAGCTGAATCCAGGCCAGTGCAAGTCATGACTTCTTACCATTTGGCTTACTTAGTGAGATCTGTGTGCCTAGAAAACTGTTCATAAGTTGGGCTATCCCTGGGGTCCCTTTACGTTAGGACAGGGTGTGAAAGGTGCATTACAGAACGCCTCAGGTCCCTTGCAAGGAACCACAGCAGGTTTTGTTTCCAACTCTTTCCAAAGAAATATTTTTGATGACAAAATTTAACTACCCATAGGTGGTGCTATTTTCTTACTGTTTGCTGGCACTAGAAGCAGTCCTTTTGTTTTGTTTTTCTTTCTGGGACTATATCTACTGCATATAGTTTTATAGTTTAGGGCTTGCCATTGGCATTATTATATTTTGAATTTTCTAGAGTCCTGATATCTGAGAATTGAAAGAGGGTTTAGAAGTCAGGTAAGTTTCTGAACGAATCCAACTCTGATCTTACACACTTGTTGGGACTTCGCACCTGCTGCCACTTCTCTCTGGAATGCCTTTAGCACTCTTTCAACTCTTTCCTCCTTGATAATCCAGACCTGTTTTTTAAGGCAAAGCAGAGGCACCACCCTGGAAGCAAACTTGTTATGACAACTCACTCCCTTGTTAGCGCCCTGCCTCCATCAGCATTTTCGTTACACGATTGCTCCTTGTTGAGACCTTGAACTTCTTAGAGGCAAAGCTTTACTATGCCAGCCTCTTCAGCCCCTAGCAGAGGGCTCGACCCATACTCAGTCCTTAGTAAATTCTTTATAAATAAATTTATTTCAATCTACATCATTATAGAAATGCAAAGATGAAGACTCATAGGTGCTAACCAGTTAGTGATTGATTTGGGAGAATAAGCCAGGTCTTCTATTGCCTACATACATATTTTTTTTAGGAGTTTGGTTATTAGTTCAAGGTAGAAGTTTTTGGTTGTTTATTTTGTTAATTGCTAAGAGTGTAAGTAAAAGAGAAAGAGACAGGGAAAGCCCCTCCCTCCCAACAGGGCACGATCTGCCACGATTCCTTCTCCTCCATCTTAGAAATTCATGCACACGTGCCTGGCATGTTTATCAAGCCACCAGGGCTAAAATTCAAACTGTGGTTGGCCAGAGGGGAATCTGGTTTCCAAAGCATGGTATGGAACTGCTGTACTAGGAGAGCAACCCAAGGTAGAAACATTCTTTCAGTTCTTGTATGAAAACAAAGCACCTGCATCTGACAATTCGGAAGACAGCTTGGGTAGTCAGGCTGTGACTTAGGGATGCAGGACCAGCCACGGCATCCTAACCGTTCAGCTCTTCTCCTGGAGCAACTGAGGTGGTGTTCCGGGAGTGGTAAGGGTAAGTTCACCTTTGTGCTGGCCCACCACAGAATGTTCTCCAAAGGAATTAGAACACACAATGGAAAGCTTTCTATGTAAAGTCTAATTTTAAAACAAATAGACTAAATGAAATCTTGATGATTAGTTAAATCCCCAGGAAGCAGGGAAAACATTTTAGTCATACAGAAAATATGTAACTAAGAATGATCTCTCTCCTTCTTTGTCTAAACAAAGTACAGCTGCTAGAAATGCCAGAGGTGCCTAGGACAGGGTCACGTATACCCCTGGTCAACAGCTGATTACTTAGTCAACCTACAGTTTCCCTTTGAGGCCTTCAACTTTCAGGCACAGGCAATATAGAGAGTTCTAAATGGAAGACAATATCATAGAATTTGGTTTTTCTTACAGAGTTGCAGTTGAATGGCTGAGTTTTATAAGATCTCAAAACAACCATTCTCTGTGTCCAAAGTAAAACATGGCCAAAGATGATATAATGTATGTTTTTCTAGAATAGCAAAGTGTTCATTCATCAGTTTATCGAGTCTCAGCCTCCAGCCAGGGGCATTCCTAGACTGTGAGCTCTCAGCGGGCAGACCCATGTCCTATAAATCTTTGAATTTCTAGTACTTTACAGTCTGGAACATTTATATCCTGAAAAATATTTGTTAAATTTGTTGAATAAACAACTATGTACACTTACCAGATTCAAAAGTTTTTCCTCTGTAACCCCAAAGTGAAAAAAAAAAAAAACTTTCAAGTAGACTCAAGTTCTCAAAAGTCAGCAAAAACCCTTCTTGGGTATAAGTACCACATGGTATTTCCTTCCAGTTCATTAGAAAAGAGGAATTATTAGGGCAATTGTATATGAAGTAAAATAGTATTGCTATCAGAAGCCAGGAGGTGGCAAGGTGGTTAAATCTAGACTCCTACATGGCCAACAGCTGTTTGAATCCAAAACCCAGTGGCTTGAAATCATGCTAAGTGTGCTCAAAATCCCAGGAGGAGAATGGAGGAGGAGGAGAAGGGATTGCAACATGGCCATCTCCCCTGAAGAGGTGATTTCTCAATTATCCTCTCACTGTCTCTCTTTGTCTCTCTCTTTCTCCAGTGATCACACATGCCCTATGGCAAAAACCTAATATATATATCTATATGTGTGTGTAAACTTGCCTTAAAAGAATTTCCCATGAGCATTTTGCCAAGATTTTTAAAATATAAATTATTTATTTCATGAGAGAGAGACAGAGAGACATAAAGAGAGAAAAACAAGTACCTTCAACAGATTCTTATCTTATGATTCTTCTCTCAGCCTTTCCTAGTCAGCTAAGATCACAGGCATGCCCTAATGCACACCTGGTATGTATAGGTTGACTAGGGAACTGAACCCTGGGCTTCCATGTGGCTTCCAGCATTGTAGAACATTGCGCTACTGCTGCACCATTGAGACTGAACCAAATCAAGATTATTGTAAAGGACATTTTGACTGACTGATAGCTTTTCTACTATCTCTTCTTCTATTGTCTCTTGAATAACTAATCCAACTCAACTGAATTATTTGCTGAGTTCAAACTATGAGGCAAACTACTTCGGGTCCCTGGAATACAATGTCAAAATGAGATAGACCCTCTGCCTCCAGGGACTGGTTCTAGCTCATACCATACTCCTTACAAATCTATTAGGTCACAAACTCTCTACACCTGTGACAGAAGAGTGAGAAGTCTTTTTCTTTTGAGAGGTTTTTGCTATAGGGCATGTGTGCTCACCAGAAGGACAGAGAGGGACAGAGAGACAGAAAGCAAGAAATCACAACCTGGAGGGATGGCAATGCTTCTCCTCCATTCTCCTCTCGGGATCTTGGGCACACATGCACATGCGCCCGGCATTGAGTTTATGCCACCAGGTCTGGGACTCGAACACAGTCAACTACATGGGAGTCCAGCAACATAGCCATTATGCTAACTGCTGGTCCCAAGAGTGAGAGGTCTTGATCAAATTACTTTGAAGCCTTCTCTGGGGCAAAAACTGTTATCAAGACAGTAATATCCCTTCTAAAGCAAAAGAAACTTACCAGTATATATGCTATCAAACCATGTATTCATGGAGAGGTCCACTAAAAGTACTAGATGAGACCAAGATAGCATGTTAATCGATCTTAGATTTTAGAGGCTGGTTACGATATACGATACTCCAACTCTAGGGACAGAAGTTTAGAGCAGTGTTTCTCAAACATAAATCAGATCACTTGGATGGTTTGCTGAAACACAGATATCTGAGTCTTACTCCAAAGTTTGATTCAGAAAGTCTGCTGTGGGATTTCTTGATTCTTTTCTTAAAAACAAAACAAGGGACCAGCAGTTAGCATAATGGCCATGTCACTGGACTCCCATGTAGTCGACCGCGAGTCCTGGACCCGATGCATGCCTATCCAAGATCCCAAGAGGAGAATGGAGGAGAAGGGATTGCGGCGTGGCCATCCCCGCTGAGGGGTGATTTCTCGCTTTCTGTCTCTCTGTCTCTGTCTTTCTGGCAAGCACATGCGCCCTATAGTGAAAACCTCTCAAAAAAACCAAACCAAACCAAAACAAAACAAAAACAAAACCTAAAAGAACTACCAGAGGGCACATGCACTTGCTGGAGGGAGAATGAGAGAAAGAAAGCAAGAAAGCACTCTCCATTAAGCATGGTCCTGCTACAATCCCCTCTCCTCCATCCATTCTCCTTTCAGGATTTTGGGTAAGCACTCACATGTTCCTGGCATGTTTCTCAAGCAGATGGGTCTGGGACTTGAACTGCATAGTCAATCATGTGGGATCCAGGCACCTTAACCACTGTGCTATATGCTGACCTGGCTGGAGGATTTCTATCAAGTTTCTATGTGATGCTGAAGCTGCTAATCCAGGGACCATACTTTGGGAATGACTAACTTCAATAAATTTCTATAAAAAAAGTACAACCCTGCCTCATTTAGCCAGCAGGACAGAAATAGTAACTGTGAATATAATAGTTGAATGTAGGTTTGGGATATCATATACAGAATTACAAGTTGACTACTGTCTCTTCATATTTACATTATCACACCTATACCCTTTGTGTTATAAACAAATGCACATTTTTTTTTTTCCTGAGAGGTTTTTGCTATAGGGCGTGAGCGCTCGCCAGCCAGACAGAGAGAGACATAGAGACAGAAAGTGAGAAATCACCCCCCCAGGGGGGATGGTCACGCCGCAATCCCTTCTCCTCCATTCTCCTCTCAGGATCTTGGGCACACATACACACACGCTCCCGGCGTGAGTTCTAAGCCACCGGGTCCGGGATGCGAACTGCGGTTGACTACGTGGGAATCCAGCGACATAGCCATTACGCTAACTTCTGGTTCCCCAAATGCACATTTTTAACATCTGAGATTTGCTTAAGGCTTTGTGGAAAGCTAGAGGTAGACAAAGTCTCAAAATATTGAGTCATTGGAAAGTCATGATTCACGCTTGCATAGCAAAACAGAAAAATGCATCATGACTTTTCTGATGACCCAATATTAAGAATATCTATCTCACTGATACAGAGTTTCTAAACTTTTAATAAGTCTTCACATTTACTTTCTCAATTGAGTTTTTGCATTTTTCTGTGAGATAGGTACTGTAGGTGTGATATAACCCATTTGATAAACAAATAGGGAATAGTAATATTAGACGACTTTCTTAATTAGTAGTTCAGCCAAGATTAGATTTAGATCTAAGTCTTAACCTTAAGTAACAGGAATATCAGAACTCGAGCAATCTCTTCTCTCCTTGAAGACGATTTATCCTAAGCCCCCTCGTCTGCAGCAATTATGCTCGACTTAGTCTTTAGATTCATTTCATGCATTAAATTTAAGAATTCTTTGAAGGGAAAACAAATAAGGGATCTCAGTTACTTTAACTGTAAAATGAGAGGACTGAACAATGAACCTGTCATTCCTAAAATTCTTAGATACAATTTAATTTTAATAAAATAAATAGTTAATAGTACCCTACTCAGTCCCGAACTGAAGCTAGTAGTACAGTGGAGTCATTTTTACCCAAACACTTTAATTCATAGTTGGTCCAAATACAGTCTAGGCACTCTATCTACTGTGGTTCTGTTGCCAAGAGAAGATGGATCTTAAAGGAAAGCAGGCAACTGAAGAAATCGATAAACACACAATGATTATTTGATTCTGTAGCCTATATACTGATGTTGAATAAAGAGAAATCCATGCCTTTGTTAACATATCAGCTCTGAAAATGTGTGTTGCCAGGAGTTTTGCTTTATATGCCAACATGTTAAAACACAATCAGCACTGGGCTGGCTGGTGGTGTGGTGGTTAAGGGTACTGGACTCCCACATGGCCAATGGTGGTTCAAGCCTCGGACCTGGTGGCTTTCTCTCTCTCTCTCTCTTCCTCTCTAGTCAAATTAAAAATAAATAAATAAATAAAGTTAAATTTTAAAAAATCACAATAACTACTAATGTGACTAGATGAATCAATTTTATTGCTTTAGCTACAGTCTATATATGAGGGCTCCTCGGTCACACTGTAATCATTTACTAGTGTCCAAAGTAGGTATACTTGTGACACTTGATTAATATTTTCATTAAAATTCTGTTTTCAGGGACCAGCAGTTGGCATAATGGCTATGTCGCTGGACTCCCATGTAGTTGACCGTGATTTGAGTTCCGGACCCAGTGGCTTAAACTCACGCTGGCGTGTGTGCGTGCGTGCCTAAGATCCCAAGAGGTGAATGGAGGAGAAGGGATTGTGGCATTGTTATCCCTTCTGGTGGGTGATGTCTTGCTTTCTGTCTCTCTCTCTCTCTGTCTTTCTGGCAAATGCACGTGCCCTATAGCAAAAGTAAATAAATAAATAAATAATTTAAAAATTCTGTTTTCATGAGTTCATATCATAAAAATAATCATTCAATTAAAACTTGGTATAGGAAAGCTCAAGCTGAGATATTTGTTATATCAAACATCATGTAACTATTATTACGAAAATAATTAAGATACTGATTTCTATAATATATAAGTTTAACAAGTGGGAAAATCATCAAAATTTGGGAATGAAAGTTCTGAGATTGCAGCACAAAAATCTGACCAGTCAAGAGAAAGTGTATGCTGAGTTGCTCAATAACTTTCACAAAGCTTTCTGATAGGTGGTATGGCTTTCTTATATCTAGTAAATACAGTGAATGTGAGTTATATAGGGGATTTGATAGATGCCTTGAGTAAATGTGTTGTTCATCAACGTACCAATGGTGATGAAAGACTAGCGATGTGATATGTATGATCTCTAGTGAATTTCTCCACCAATAAAACAGCTTTTCTTTTTAAAGTATAATGCCTATTGTAAAATAATAAACACTAATTCTATAAAGGATTCTCATAAAGAGAGAAAATTTAATGATAGATTCTAAAATTACCTTCAGTGAAGTTTGTAACATAAAAGCCAGAAGATAGTACCATGCTGAGCAGACCCATATCTAAAATGTAACAATATAAGTGAACATCCTAAGGTAGATACTAAATGAGAAAGTAGCCTATATACTGATGTTGAATAAAGAGAAATCCATGCCTTTGTTAACATATCAGCTCTGAAAATGTGTGTTGCCAGGAGTTTTGCTTTATATGCCAACATGTTAAAACACAATCAGCACTGGGCTGGCTGGTGGTGTGGTGGTTAAGGGTACTGGACTCCCACATGGCCAATGGTGGTTCAAGCCTCGGACCTGGTGGCTTTCTCTCTCTCTCTCTCTTCCTCTCTAGTCAAATTAAAAATAAATAAATAAATAAAGTTAAATTTTAAAAAATCACAATAACTACTAATGTGACTAGATGAATCAATTTTATTGCTTTAGCTACAGTCTATATATGAGGGCTCCTCGGTCACACTGTAATCATTTACTAGTGTCCAAAGTAGGTATACTTGTGACACTTGATTAATATTTTCATTAAAATTCTGTTTTCAGGGACCAGCAGTTGGCATAATGGCTATGTCGCTGGACTCCCATGTAGTTGACCGTGATTTGAGTTCCGGACCCAGTGGCTTAAACTCACGCTGGCGTGTGTGCGTGCGTGCCTAAGATCCCAAGAGGTGAATGGAGGAGAAGGGATTGTGGCATTGTTATCCCTTCTGGTGGGTGATGTCTTGCTTTCTGTCTCTCTCTCTCTCTGTCTTTCTGGCAAATGCACGTGCCCTATAGCAAAAGTAAATAAATAAATAAATAATTTAAAAATTCTGTTTTCATGAGTTCATATCATAAAAATAATCATTCAATTAAAACTTGGTATAGGAAAGCTCAAGCTGAGATATTTGTTATATCAAACATCATGTAACTATTATTACGAAAATAATTAAGATACTGATTTCTATAATATATAAGTTTAACAAGTGGGAAAATCATCAAAATTTGGGAATGAAAGTTCTGAGATTGCAGCACAAAAATCTGACCAGTCAAGAGAAAGTGTATGCTGAGTTGCTCAATAACTTTCACAAAGCTTTCTGATAGGTGGTATGGCTTTCTTATATCTAGTAAATACAGTGAATGTGAGTTATATAGGGGATTTGATAGATGCCTTGAGTAAATGTGTTGTTCATCAACGTACCAATGGTGATGAAAGACTAGCGATGTGATATGTATGATCTCTAGTGAATTTCTCCACCAATAAAACAGCTTTTCTTTTTAAAGTATAATGCCTATTGTAAAATAATAAACACTAATTCTATAAAGGATTCTCATAAAGAGAGAAAATTTAATGATAGATTCTAAAATTACCTTCAGTGAAGTTTGTAACATAAAAGCCAGAAGATAGTACCATGCTGAGCAGACCCATATCTAAAATGTAACAATATAAGTGAACATCCTAAGGTAGATACTAAATGAGAAAGGAAATGAGACAGTTTTCAATGGTAGTATTTATTCATCTGGAATTTCATATATTTCCTTTCTTGCTAAATTAGGAAGGCTCCAAGCCAGTGTTAGTATATCTTAGAATCATAATTCTCTAATGTCTCTCGGGGAGAAAGTGGTCTCTTAGGGAACTCATTAGCATTTAAAGACTCTATCAAGTATCCTAGCAAAGAAAATCTATCACCTTTTCCAAACTTATTTGACCATGGAACTGGATTTTATTTAACACCTGTTAGCATCTTCCAGAGATCTAATTTTGCAAAAATGTCTCCTAGAAAATTAGATCAGACTATTAGAAATAACAGGGTTTTTGTTGTTGTTGTTGTTCTTTTTTTTTTTTTTTGGAGAGGATGAAAGACTAGCGATGTGATATGTATGATCTCTAGTGAATTTCTCCACCAATAAAACAGCTTTTCTTTTTAAAGTATAATGCCTATTGTAAAATAATAAACACTAATTCTATAAAGGATTCTCATAAAGAGAGAAAATTTAATGATAGATTCTAAAATTACCTTCAGTGAAGTTTGTAACATAAAAGCCAGAAGATAGTACCATGCTGAGCAGACCCATATCTAAAATGTAACAATATAAGTGAACATCCTAAGGTAGATACTAAATGAGAAAGGAAATGAGACAGTTTTCAATGGTAGTATTTATTCATCTGGAATTTCATATATTTCCTTTCTTGCTAAATTAGGAAGGCTCCAAGCCAGTGTTAGTATATCTTAGAATCATAATTCTCTAATGTCTCTCGGGGAGAAAGTGGTCTCTTAGGGAACTCATTAGCATTTAAAGACTCTATCAAGTATCCTAGCAAAGAAAATCTATCACCTTTTCCAAACTTATTTGACCATGGAACTGGATTTTATTTAACACCTGTTAGCATCTTCCAGAGATCTAATTTTGCAAAAATGTCTCCTAGAAAATTAGATCAGACTATTAGAAATAACAGGGTTTTTGTTGTTGTTGTTGTTCTTTTTTTTTTTTTTGGAGAGGTTTTCGCTCTAGGGCATGTGCGCTCGTCAGACAGACAGAGAGAGACATAGAGACAGAAAGCGAGAAATCACCCCCCAGGGGAGATGGTCACGCTGCAATCCCTTCTCCTCCATTCTCCTCTCGGGATCTTGGGCAGGCGCGCACACACGCCCGGCGTGAGTTCTAAGCCACCAGGTCCGGGACGCGAACCGCGCAGTTGACTACGTGGGAGTCCAGCAACATAACCATTATGCTAACTGCTGGTTCCCGAAATAACAGGTTTTGAGATGAGCCTAATATGTCTGGAAAATTGTCTTGCAAATCCATCATGATGCCCATTTCTGCTTCCATTAAAGGAAGGGGTTGGAGTGGTTCGCCTTAATACCACTTCCAAATTCTATAATGCAAACATGATTGAAAGTAATCTGACATTCACATCCCTATTTACATTTAAGAAAAACCTGAATCCTTCAATCACATTCTCATGAACTTCCTCTGGTTAGATAAAATGTATGTAATCCTCTTAATTCATTTTTAATAGTCCATATATATTTTTAATGTACAAATATTCCTTGAGTGAATTATCTCCTTAGGGGGTTTTTGTCTCAATGACCCCTATTTTCTCCTGGTCTTGGGTGGGTTAAACTATGCTATAGAGCTAAATTTAAATTATGCTTTTTGTAATTCATTCGCTTTCTCCTTTTCATTTGCATGGATAATCAGGAATTCATGGTATTATGGATTTTTAAATGTCAGAGATTGTAAAGCTATCTTGCCTATTACAGTAAAAACTTCATTAAAGGCTATCATGAATTCAAAGTAGTGTGCAATTCAAAGCAGCTGTATATCAGCTCCTCCTCTGCAGATTACCTCTGGCCTTTAAATAAAAACATCAGATAATCCAAGGATTCTTTTATTTCAAACCTAGTTTTAGGTGTGAGGCATTTCAAGGTAACTATGTTTTAATAAAGTTACTAGCCCCTGGCCATCACACTAGGTAAAAAATGATGGTTTCTCACTGGTCCAGGTATTCTATTTAGCTTCTATTGGAGGGATTATTTAGACCTTATTTATGTACGATCTTCCCCAAGCTTTACAGTTTAGCGATGCACTTCAGAAACATTTCTAAATCATGGTTCTTTGTTTTAAAAGTGATTTGGTTCTGGTAGGAAAAAGGAAATAATTTCCTCTTTCTCGTTGAAGTAAAATATTCCCTTGTGGGTCTAGATTACCTCAATGTTCTTTCTTTCCTCTTCTTTTTTTGCTATGAAATACTTGTGATTTTTTTTTAAAAAAAAAAGTAATACATGCCCACTGAAATGGAATATTTCTGTAACTGTATGTCATAAATAGTAATAGTTTCCTAATAAGAACACATGTGCTTTAATTGCTTTTCCTAACGAGGTTACATTTATGATTAGGAAAAATAAGATTAAGTGACTATGAAAATGATGAGAAAAATAATGAATGGAAATCATCTATCTTAAAGGATCAAGGCAGGCGAAAACCTCATGTAAAATATTCTTCTTTTATCACATAGCAGCCAAAGACAACTTAGGCCAAGATTAAAATAAAAGTGGATTTTATATCCTCTGTCTTCCTTCAGGAGTGTGTGTTTTTACAAGACTGAACTTTTCTGCCATCAATAATTTGTAAATTACCTTTTACAAAAGGAAAGCTAAAGCATATCTTTATGTAAACCTTTACACATCACAAAAAATCTTACAAGCACTCCAACCTTACGGTTTTGGCACACCAACTACATAGCATTTGGGGAGGAGAAAAGGGGTTAGCAGGAAGTGTATTTAGGATGGATGCCACCCACCATCAAGTAATGGTTTAAGTAGAAAGTAATCAGAGGGAGACCACAGCAGCTAACTTTCAACCAAAGATATTCTAGGTTTAGAACAATAAATAATTTTAATCAGTTAGGTTCCAAGGAGCAAATAGGGCTCTCTGAGGCTACAACTCAGCCTGAATAAGCAACTGAAAGACTGCCAGATCAGCAGTCACTCCATTTATATAGCATACCACCTGGCCTCCCACTAAAATCTGCAACATCTTTGGTTTAGAGACATTCATATGTTGTGAAACTTAAACACATTGGACTGGGAAACATATCCAGTTTATTAACACAGACAGACCCTTTCACTTACATCTGAACATAGGTCACAAGGTGAAAGGAGTTATGGAAATAAATGCTGATATGGACGAAGTTAGAGGGACACACATGAAAACCTTAGCACCTTTCTGGAGTCCTATCTTATTGCGGCCAGAACTGCCTTATAATGAGGCCTTTTGAGTGTGTTAGTAACTAAACACTCTTGGAAGAAGTCCAACACGAACCACCTCACCAGGAGTTCCCAATAAGGTAATGTGACACTGAAGCGTTCACAAAATCCAGGGCCTACATTTGATGAATAAGTCATTAAAAGGCTCTAGGATGCTAAAGGGATTACTTTTCTTATCAGGACACACAGCCTTGTGTATATGCTTCCAGCTGCACTTCATCATTTCATGGGACTGTCTGGCCTCTGTATCAGAGTTCATCATTTGATGGTCTAAGACTTCAGTGAGGCTGATAAGCGACACTGAAATTATAATGTGTGGAATGAGTTGAAGCCAGAAAGTATAATGGTGCCTGAGTTGTTCACTTAGCCCACAAAAAATAAAAGCTATACATGACACGTGAATGAAACAAAATCAAATTCCACCTCTAAACCTTGCAGTTCATACTAAAAGAGAAACTTGTTGATTCAGAAATAAAACAACACAACCAAACAAAAAACTGTAGGCCTTTTGAGTGTCACAGCTGTTCCCTGCGAATGAATGTAACTGAGCAAGCGAGTAGCAAGGTAAAAGCGAACTGAGTCTCTTCCTTATTCCCATCTGCCTTGCCCACCCAATCTCCTCCCAATCCTCATTACTTCTCACGTGCTCCTTCATTGAGCCCTGCCCTCAGAGTTGCACCAAATTAAACAGCATTCACTAGTGTGGTCTGTCAGGACAGCCCCCTCAAGTGGCTGGGATGCTGTGGATAAGGAAGAGCAGGTTTCTGTTTTCTAAAGGGGGATCAGCTCCTTATAGATCACGTTAGTGGTTTTAAGAAGAGAGTGAAATCTGGTTCAGCTCAGAAGAAGACTTCTGCCCTACAAAGCATAATTCACATTTACTGTAAATGTCATCATGCCTACGAGCTCCAGTGTGTATTTACAGTGTCAACCTAGGGCTTTCCTTGATGGATGCTTAAGCTTTTCTTTTTTCCAGGAGTCCTACATATCAATGTTTGGGGAGAGTTCTTTCTAGCGATTCTGACAGAATTGATAAAGCGTTGAAGCATGGCCTCCTTCCTTGAAGATTCTTGGCTATTTTTCAAGGGTTCACGGAAGGCAGGCTTTGCAGTTACATTTCCATTTATCACCAATGTAGTGAGCGGAAAAAGCCTGGTGCATCCTCAAAGCATATAAACAGAGTTAGTGTCCAGGAAACTTTCCCTCAAGCTGTTAGCACAAGGGAGGGAGGCTGTTAGTATAAGTTATTCACTTCACCACAGGGGCTAGGAGGAACCTTGTTAAACTGTGAATTTCAATCTGCAGTGATTTGTGTTGAAAAGGGGGATGAGCAGATTTTCATCCCAGGTTCCAAGAATTGTTTAAGTCCAGGCTACTCTCCCTTCTTTCCCTGCAGCTCCTCCCAGGGTGGATAAACCAATCACTATTTGCCCAGATGAGTTTTAAATAATGGAAACACCCAAGCACCAGGTTTGTTTGTGTTTGCCACCCAGGGACTGTCATATGAGGAAGTATCCAATACACTGTAGTAACACACAGGGCGCGAGTTAAGAACGGGTCCAAGACCTGGAGAAGTGACACTCTAAAAGGCGACGGAAAAGCACCTAATTCAAGAGTGAATTTTCTCTCCCGGCCAGCCCTGGGGCTGGCATAAAACGACATTTGCCTCTGGGTAAACATGGCTAAAGACCAGCCCAAGGGAATTTCCGCTGACCGAGTTAGGAATCATCAGCAGAAGGTACCCCAGAGGTGTTGCAGACATCCAGGCGGGAGCCCACACTGGGGATGGGGGTCGCCCCTTCCTCTTTGCCACGCAGTTCCTCCAGCGGACCCCACCACTACTCCACGCCCTTCTCTCTCTCCTGTTGGATTCTAAAACTGGGCTTACCCAAGCGGCAGCTGGAATAATGTGGAGTGTTGACACCAAGGGACCCGGAGGGTGGGGAAAGGTCCCTGGGCAGCACGGTACGCAGGAGGCTGATAAGCAAGCTGTAGGGGGTCCTGTAGAAAGCTGGGGCGGGGCGCAGAGGGGTCTTATCTCATGCACTCACCTGCTGTTCCCGCTCGAAAACTGCGAACCGTGTTGCCTTCCCGCAGGGGCTGGGGACGCGGGGACCTCCAGCCGCGCTCAGGGGAGCTTGGCATCCGCGCCGCCTGGACCCTGCGGCCGCCGCTGTACCTGTCATAGAGCCGCAGCATGTGCTCCGACACCTTGTCGTGCGGCTGCAGCTCGGGCCCCGGGCCACCACCTGCTGCGCGGTCGCCTGGCACAGCTTTGCGGAGCTCGGGCGAATGCAGCTTGGGTCCGTCTCCCTGCACCAGGCTCACACAGGAGCAGCCCAGCCACAGACACAGCAGCCAGCGCGCCCCAGCCATGGCCAGGGCTCGGCGCCGCGCGTCCGCTCCCTGCATCGCGGGGGGCTCTCGGAAGGCCAGAGGGGTCGGCAGCAGAGCGGATCGTTGAACTTCAAGCCAGTAGAGGGGAGGGCGCCCGGAGCCCCGGTCACGGCCCGAACTGGACAGCGACAAGCCCTACTCGCGGCGCCGGCTGAGCGCGGCCCGGCAGGTGGGCTCTTCCCAGGCAGCGGCGCGGGTCTGGCGGGCGCAGAGCGCCGGGGGCGCCGTCTCCACTCGGACGCTGAGCAAGAGCTGAGGTCGCGGCGTGTGTGGCCTGGGTGTTTTCAGGATCTGTCTCTCCCTTCCCTCCCTGCTTGATTTTCGGGAACGCTCGGCCGAAGCGGCGGCCCTTGGGAACAGGACTAGAGCCGCGTTGGACGCCTCTGGAACAGGGGTGCGCACCGCGGTCCGGAGGGCGCTCGCTCGCCCTTTCCAGGGATTGGAGGAGCCGCGGAGCGGCTGGTCCGAGTTTTGAGTGTACGTGTGTGTGCGTGAGTGTGTATGTGTGTGTGAGTGTGTGTGTGTGTGTGTGAGAGAGAGAGAGAGAGAGAGAGAAAGAGAGAGACAGAGACACACACAGAGAGAGAGAGAGAGAGAGAGGCGCTGACTGCGTTCCTTGGTTCTCGGGCTGATCTGGAGAGCCCGCAGCCAGTCTCACCCTCTCCCTGGCGCGTAGACAGCTCGGACCCCGCTATAGCCAGGAGAGAAGCGAGGTGGGAAGTAACCAGCGAACCAGCAGGGGGAGGGAGAGAAGAGGAAGTAGCGGTAGGGGTGCCTGGGGAGAGGAGGAGGAAAGAAGATCGAGGAGAAAGAAAGAGTAGGAGGGACGAGGTATTTCCCCCCACCCCCTTAATCTCTTCAAGGACGGTGTCTAGATTCGTGTTAGCAGCAAGGCAGAGAAAAGAGAAGAGCTTTAATCTGGCTTCCCCCCCTCCCCTCCGATTCCAAATAAAATCATGACATGAATAAGATTCTCGCTTCCCTTCCCGGTTCTTTCCTGGGGACCCCTGCACCTGCGCCCTGGCCATCGCTTCTGTCTTCCAGAGAGCTCGCCCAGGGCAGGTCCCCTTTCTCCTGCCTCTTCATCGTCCCCCAGGAGAAAAATCTGTGCGAGATATCCTATGTCAAAAACACACAAGCAAACACACCACACCCCCACCCTGAGTTCCAGCCCCTCACTGCCCCGCAAGAGGTTTCCCTGCGGGATGGGGCAGTGGTGGTGTAACCCAGGGGCTTCTGGAAGATCCCGGAGTCCCGAGCAGGCTCTTGGGATGGCTAGCTCGTCAGTCCTTTGTAATTCTCTCTTTTCTTGGCTGCAAGATGGAGAATAAACTATTCGCTAATATGTTATTGGGCATGTAGCATGCCCTAGGCACTCGCCGGCTTCATGTTTCACATGTATTCTTTACAAAGAATTTTCACAACAATGCTCATTTTTAAAAAAAGTTTTTCTTATTTCTCCACAGAGGGACAGAAAAAGAGGCACCCTTAATAGGATCTTCATGCCCAATCCACCCCTAGTGTCAGCCTCCAGATTCTGGGTGTGGGCCCAGAGCATGCACAGAGGTCCTGGTACAGAAATCCAGATCTTCTCCCATGTGGGTCTAGTTGCCTTACCACTGCACCACTGCCTGGTCCCACATCCCATTTAACAGATGAGGAAACTGAGGTTAGAGGACACACAGTAGGTGGCAGAGCTGAGCTTCAGATTCAAGGCGTCTTTGTTCTGAGCCCCTCTATTATGACATTATTATTTAAGAAATCAGCATTTAAGCTGAAGTGTCAAAGTGCAGTTCTTGGAAATGTTCCTAGTACAGTTCCTGGCCAGGTGCAGTAAAACAGTCAGCGTCTATACAGCTCTGTGCCGGTGCGGGGCAATCAGGTTTATTGGAAATAGGATCTGGGGTCGTATTGGATCTCCACATCTCAGTTCTTCTTTAAGGGTGGATAACAACACATTCCTTCCAGTTTTAGTTGGATGACAGTAGAAAGCAGTGCTGAACTGACTGGCACACTGACTAGCCTTTGGTAGGGGCTCAATCCCTTTTTATCCCAAATTTATCCCCAATGCAGACTGTGTTCTCCCCACGCAGTCTCCTCTCAACTGGCTGCGGTGTGGATTTTGCCCTTAGCCACCCCAAGAACTGTTCTGCAGATAATAACACATGCTTCAAGAAGAGGGGTGAGGATTAAATGAGATCATGTGTGTGATCTTAGCCTGGCAGAAAGAACATAATAGCTTTTGTGATTAATAATGAAGACCTAATTGCAAAATTCAATAGGCCCTGGAAACGCCCTCCCTCTTTGGTTTTTCCCTGTGAATTTCTGGTCATTTTCCTTCTTCTTTTCTGCTCTCCCTCTGTTCTGTGTACTGCCTCCTCTTATTGTCCTTGCGTCTTTCTGCTCTGCCCTGGGAGGAAGCCCAATGGAAAAGTCCTCACTCTCGGTGGTTTGGTGGTCATCTCTGATCGTTAAATACATAGTTCTGGGTCTTCCTCAGCCCTGGTCCTCAACGTCAAATAGATGCTTATCCTCTTTAAGACCTTCGTAGTGACATTCTCTGCAGAATTTTAAGCACCCCCCATTTTTGATAAACTTGTGAATATCCTGCAGGCATATACATTTGGTACACCTAAAATGAAACTGATCATCCTTTCCGAACATATTCTGGGGTTCCAAACTCCCATGGACAACACTATTATTCTTTTAGCAGTCTGGATTATTTACCTTCTACTCACTGACTACATATTAGATCCACCGCGGAGTCAGAAAGAGGTTATTTCTTTGCTATTTCTCCCATATGCCGTCTTTATTTTTATTCCGACCTCTTTCAATGAGTTATTCATGTATTTTAATACAGACTAATTTTTAAGTGGCTTTTAGTTCTTTCTTACTCCAACTGTGTTTGATTCTTATCGTGGCTTCACAAACTGCCAGATACTTAGAGGCTTAAAACAACACCCATTTATTATCTCACAGCTCTGGATTTCAGAAGGCCAGGTGTGCTCAGCCGTGTTCTCTGCTCAGGGTCTCCCATTCAGGGGGTTGGCCTGATGGTATCCTCGTCCAGGCTCACTCAGGTTTTGATAGAATCCAGTTCCTTATGGTCGTTAGACTGAAGTCCCACCTCCTTGCTGTCTGTTAGCCTGAGCTTGATATTAACTATAGTATTAGAATCCACCTGCCACGTGCTCCCTTCTGTCTTCAAACCATCAACAAAGGATATCTTGTGTGTTGAATATAGTGCTTTAACTTCTTTCTTTAGGAAAGGCTCTCATCCTTTTTAAAAAACGTGCCTGGGGCAGGCCTACCACAGAGAGAAAGTGAGAAAGCACTCCCCACCTCCAAGGAATATGGCCATGCCATAATCCCCTCTCCTCCATTCTCCTCCTGGTATTTTGGGCACTCTTGCACACATGCCTGGAGTGATTGTTCAAGCTGCCAGGTCTGGGACTCAAACCTCTGTCAGCCATGTGGGAGTCCAGCGCATTTACTACCATGCTATGAGCCATGTGGGAATCCAGCACATTTACTACCATGCCCCATTATTATTTTTATTTTTTAAAGATTTATTTAATTCCATTTATTATTATTATTTTAATTTGACCAGAGAGAGAGAGAAAGGGAAAGAAAGCAAGCCGCCAGCTCTGGGACTTGAACTGCCAGGCCTGGGACTCAGACCTCTGTCAGCCATGTGGGAGTCCAGCGCCCTTAACCACCATGCAATCTGCTGGCCCCAACACACCCCATTATTTTTAAATTTTGGTAAAAGGCATGTGTGCTCACTAGAGATAGATATATAGAGTGAATGCAAGTGAAAAAGCATCCCCCATGAGAAATGGCCATGTCTCAGTTCCATCTCCTCCACCTCTCCCTCCTATTGGTATCCTGGGTACACATGCACACTCACCCGGCATGCTCCTCAAGCCACTGGGCCCAGGATTTGAACTTGCAAATCTGGCTATGTGGAATCTAGTCGCCCCAACCACCGTACCACAGGATAGCCCAATAACCTCCCTTTCTTAAAGTTAGCCTTGCCATTTAACGTTAGCTAATTACCAAAGTGATTTCTCATTAGATCCTTAGCTCCCTCCCACATTCAAGATGGAGGGTCTCTGGAAGTCATTTTATTATAGAATTCTGCCTACCAGGTAAATACTTCCAGTAGATTCAAGCCCTTAAAACTTTGTACATGAATGTTATAAACTTTCTTAAAAAGCAACAAGTAGCTGCTCATTAATGACTAAATTAAAATAAAACAAAACAAAGCAAAAAAAACCCTCAAAACAGAAAATACCTTAGTATGGTTCTCATAGCCTTCCACAATTTGTCCTCAATCTAATTTCCTGATGCATCTCTCTCTTTTCCCACATATACTCCATGTTCCACCCATAGGCAATGGTTCTTTTCTTTTTTTCTTTTTTTTGGAGAGGATTTTGCTATAGGGTGTGTGCGCTTGCCAGACAGAGAGAAACAGAGAGACAGAAAGCGAGAAATCACCCCCCCAGGGGGTATGGCTACGCCGCAATCCCTTCTCCTCTGTTCTTCTCTCGGGATCTTGGGCACGCACGCACACACGCCCGGTGTGTTTTAAGTCACTGGGTCCAGGGCACAAACTGCGGTGGACTACATGGGAGTTCAGTGACACAGCCATTACGCCAACTGCTGGTCCCAGCAATTGTTCTTTTCCATGTTTCCTTCACACGATATTTTCCTTTGCTTGATTTGTGCTCCTTAAGCCACATCTGAAAATGCTACCTTTTCTGCGAAGTGATTCCTAATCAATCCTTAGGGTTCTTTTAAGTTCTTTTATGTCTTCATCATCTTTAGAGCTTTTCTACAGCACTTAAAAGACTCTGTGACACAAGGGGACTTCAAAAGGTCATGAAAAAATGGAATTCCATATACCAATTGTGTACAAAGTACAAATTTACTTTGGGGTAGGAAAAAAATTGAAATTGGTGAAATTCCCATGATCTTTTTGAAGCCCCCATTCATGCTGCTTTTGTTTACTTTCATAAAGGAATGACTATTTCCTCAGTAAGATAAGACAAAATCCAGCTGATTTAAAGTTGGCAGTAATAGAAGAACCTGAACCCCAAGAAGGAGTGGCTAGACTTCTCATCTAATTCTTCCTCCCCAGATTTTCCGTCTGCCCATCTTTCTCCGGCTGACTCTTATTTCTATAGGGGATTGCACAGAGAGAGTCTGCTATTTCCCATTCATTCATTCCAGCCTGAGCTTGAACACTCAGCTCCTCAATTTTTGACACAGAATTGAGACACACCTTGAACTTGAAAACAGGAGTTGACGGAAGGTTCATGGGAAAAAACACACAGAGATCAATATATAGTTATATAACCTGCCTTACACAGCAGTTTTGCTCTTGATTTTCTGGTTTTGGAGGTCTTTTTTTTTTTTTTTTTTTTTTTTTTTTTTTTTTTTTTTTTTTTTTTTTTTTTTTTTTTTTTTTTTTTTTTTTTTTTTTTTTTTTTTTTTTTTTTTTTTTTTTTTTTTTTTTTTTTTTTTTTTTTTTTCCTGGCTCCTGTCCTATCTTCATTTTTGTTAACAACTTTCATTGAACATCCATTATGTACTAGATACTCTCAGGTGCTGGAGATGCAGCTGGGGATAAAGTAAATGTTTGTCCTATTTTAAAGTGTAAAGTCAAGACGGCAAGGTCCAGAGAGGCAGAGGCAGGTGTTTACTTTCTCATTTGTTCATAAATATTAAGTGTACATTATAAACTACATACTATTCTAGATATTGGAGATAGAGATGAACTTATGAAATACCCATCCTTGGGCCCACTGTGGTGTAGTGGTTGAGGTAGCTATATCACCCATGGCCGACCATGTGGTTTCAATTCCCCACCCAGTGGCTTGAGAACCATGCTGGGTGCATGTACATGTGCCTGAAATCTTGAAAGGAAAGAAAGACGGAAGAGAAGGGATTTCTGTGTAATCACATCCCATGGGGGTGGGAGTGGTAAAATATAGTTTACATTCCAAAAAACATAGACAAGAAACCCAACCCAAATAAAAAATAAATGAAAACAAAACAAAACAGAATTTGCCAAGAGTGTCATGAAGATAGTTAAGCAAATTAGTAGGATTCAGAAAGTGTGTGGAGGCTGGAAATGCAGGACAGTGTTCTAGTTTACTGAGATGGAAAGAGAGGTCTTTCTTAAGACACTGCATTGAGACCTGCATGATGGGAAAGACAACCATATGAGTGTGGACAAAAGAATGCTCAGACAACAGAAAGAGTCATTGGAAAGGATAGCCTGCGGAACGCTGACCAGTGAGTGAGGAGTTCTGACTTTCTTAATGCTTTATGTTGAGAATCAGAGGATTTTATCCGAAAGTTTGGTCCTGTTCTCTGTTCTAAATAAGAAAATCTGAAAAGAACTCAAGACACAAAATTGGAGTTGGAGAGAGGTGGAAATATTACTAGGTTAATTTACCTTTTAGATGCAAAGACCTTGAAGGCATGGATTACTATTTGACTTTTATTCCCACTGCCTTTCCCCAATTTCCTTATACATATTTCCTTAACACATATTTGCTGAGTGGAATTCAAATGAATAGTGATAAACTGAACGGGTGTTATGCCAAATAATCTCCTCCAAACACATTTGTTTTCCATATAAATATACGTGGATCATTGGAAAAGTCATGATTTATTTTTGCATAGAAAAATGTAGAATGGCCAGCAGATGGCGTAATGGTTACATTGCTGGATTTCCACATAGTCAATCATGGTTCGAATCTTGGACCCAGCAGCTTAAAATTCACGAAATCCCATGTATATGCATGCCCAAAATTCTGAGAGGAGAATGGAGGAGAAGGAATTGTGGGTGGCTATTTCCCCCTCTCCCCAGGGGTGATTTCTCACTTTGGGCCTAACTCTCTCTGTCTCTCTGGCAAGTATGCGTTTCCTATAGCAAAAATCTCTCTAAAAAAGAAGAAAAGAAAAACATAGAAAGATACATCATGACTTTTTGGATGACCCAATAGAATGAAAATATATGTTCATATTCTTATAGTGCAAAATAACTTGATTTTAGCCCTTATTTCTTCTTCTTTCTTTTAATTTCTGGATTCTCTTAAACTGCTTTTCAATTAAGATGTTCCTTAACACTTTAATGATATGAAAATGAAAGATGACTAAACAAATATCACATGGAAAAAGAATTAGTCAGCTCCTTGAGGGCAGAAACCTCATTTTATATATTTTTACATCACCCATAGTCACAGGACCCAAACAGAAGTAAAATTAGCATTAGGGGATATATATCCCACTCTCCTCTTTCCTATGCCTTAGGCATAGACTATCTCTGTGTATTGTGATTATGTGTTTATAATAAGGCAACATTTTGATTCTTTTCTATTTACTAAAAATTAAAGAAATTATACTATGAAGAGAGTGGATCCCTATCCCTATATATGCTACTTTATGTCCTGGTTCATAATTAATATATCCAAACAGCATGTGCACTAAGTTTTTATAACTACTGGGTTGTCAGAAAAGTCATGATGTGTTTTTCTATGCAAAAACACATCATGGCTTTTCTGAGGACGCAATAATTTACATACCTGATGGTATTTTCCTTGTATTATTTAACTCCACTTTTACTCAAATTTCCACTGATAAAGGTCCTATGAGAATTTACCACTACACCTCACTCTGAAAGAAAGAGAAAGGAAGGCAAGGAGGGAGGAAGAAGGGGAGGAAGATAAAATATTTTACTTCTAACAATTGACAACTTCTCTGTTGGTACAATGTTTTGAGTCATGCGTGAATCACGGCGTGAGAAATTTCGTGAGCCCACCTGGAAGAATTCCTCCCACCAGCTTAAATGTCACTTGTACTCTGACAGTTGGAGAGTCTGCTCAGGCGTTCTCTGCATTGTGTCCCATGTGTAGTGTTCAGGACGTGTGCTATGGCACCCTAGCCACTGTCCTAATCAGCGTCTTCCTGCAGACAGCTCGGGTCACAACTGTCATCTGTAATTGTGTTTAAAATAATATTTTTTCTTTTTCCGGAGAGGTTTTTGCTATAGGGCGTGTGTGCTCATCAGAAAGACAGAAAGAGATAGAGAGACAGAAAGTGAGAAATCATACCCCGGGAGGATGGCCACGCTGCAATCACTTCTCCTCCATTCTCCTCTTGGGATCCTGGGCACACAAGAACACGCACCTGGCTGAGTTTAAGCCGCTGGGTCCGGGACTCAAACCGCCGTCATCTACATGGGAATCCAGTGACATAGCCATTACTCTAACTGCTGGTCCCTGTGTTTAAATTCTCATGGCTTATGAAATGCAAATAGATTTCTCTCCCTTGATCTGAACCATGTCTGAAAGCAGTGTATGGAGTGTGATTCTTGTCTCTTTGGAAGGGTTGTTATTTGAAAGATCTTTTTCTTTCTAGAACTAGTCTTTCATTTTTCACTTTACCTCTTACGTGATTATATCCTGAATTGAAACCATCTAAAAGCATAACACTGGGGCTGGCAGGTGGTGCAGTGGTTAAGGGTGCTGGACTCACACATGGCTGACCATGGTTCAAGTCCTGGACCTGGTGGCTTGCTTTCTCACTTTCCCTTTTTTCTCTCTCTCTCTTGCTCTGTCTTTCTCTGGTAAAATTTAAATAAATAAATAAATAAATAAAGTTAAATTAAAAAATAGTTCTTTAAAACAAAACTTAAAAAAGAAAAAAAGAAATAAAAGCATAACACTTTAGAAATCAGTTCATGCCTGGCCACTTGTGCCCTGCACAATCAATGAACATTTCCATTCAGTTTTCTTGAGTTGTCTTCTTGCAGTTGTTCATGCCTCCAAGTTTGCACAGGGAAGGATTAGCTGGTAATGCTGAAATATATGCTGCTCACTCCTCTCCTCTTCCCTTTTCCTGCCCTCAAGTTCAGTCCCATCTCTTTACCTTTTTCAACTTTCTTAATTCTTTTTCCTATCATCCCTCTTTCTTCCTGCAAATCCTACTCCTATGTCTAGAGATCTCTGGCAGTGGGGCTATGGACTAAAGAGGTTACTGATGCTCCAGTGTCTGGAGTCAAAGGGCTCTTGAGGGTGGTGATGACACCTGTCACCTCTGCCACTCAGAGATCCATTCATTACATGGTTGCATGCCTCTGCCTTTCACCCTGCGAATTTCCAGGTGTAGCTGCTCAGATGAACCCATGTAAAACCTTCACAGGACCAATTAAAGTAGCTTAGGTGTGGTGATCATGGACAGATGGGGGTGTAGAAATGATAAATTTCCCCACTGGGGACTAATTTTATTCTTTACTTTTGCTTCAGGGTTTCCAGGTGTTTTTCTGGTGTTTCTTCCTTGAGGGAAGTCATTTTAAACTGCCCCTGGATATCTGCCCATGGAAAAGCAAACAGCTTTCTTTGACCACAAATGATCACCTACCAACAACTCCTCCACCCTGTTTTTCAATTTTTGAACTCTGGGGTAAATTCTTGCCTTATAAAATTAAGATCAAGATAGCTCTGGCAAGGTGCCAGGCCCTGCAAACAAGTTCTTTTACTGGGCAATGAAAGTCCTGGACCTGGTGGCTTGCTTTCTCACTTTCCCTTTTTTCTCTCTCTCTCTTGCTCTGTCTTTCTCTGGTAAAATTTAAATAAATAAATAAATAAATAAAGTTAAATTAAAAAATAGTTCTTTAAAACAAAACTTAAAAAAGAAATAAAAGCATAACACTTTAGAAATCAGTTCATGCCTGGCCACTTGTGCCCTGCACAATCAATGAACATTTCCATTCAGTTTTCTTGAGTTGTCTTCTTGCAGTTGTTCATGCCTCCAAGTTTGCACAGGGAAGGATTAGCTGGTAATGCTGAAATATATGCTGCTCACTCCTCTCCTCTTCCCTTTTCCTGCCCTCAAGTTCAGTCCCATCTCTTTACCTTTTTCAACTTTCTTAATTCTTTTTCCTATCATCCCTCTTTCTTCCTGCAAATCCTACTCCTATGTCTAGAGATCTCTGGCAGTGGGGCTATGGACTAAAGAGGTTACTGATGCTCCAGTGTCTGGAGTCAAAGGGCTCTTGAGGGTGGTGATGACACCTGTCACCTCTGCCACTCAGAGATCCATTCATTACATGGTTGCATGCCTCTGCCTTTCACCCTGCGAATTTCCAGGTGTAGCTGCTCAGATGAACCCATGTAAAACCTTGACAGGACCAATTAAAGTAGCTTAGGTGTGGTGATCATGGACAGATGGGGGTGTAGAAATGATAAATTTCCCCACTGGGGACTAATTTTATTCTTTACTTTTGCTTCAGGGTTTCCAGGTGTTTTTCTGGTGTTTCTTCCTTGAGGGAAGTCATTTTAAACTGCCCCTGGATATCTGCCCATGGAAAAGCAAACAGCTTTCTTTGACCACAAATGATCACCTACCAACAACTCCTCCACCCTGTTTTTCAATTTTTGAACTCTGGGGTAAATTCTTGCCTTATAAAATTAAGATCAAGATAGCTCTGGCAAGGTGCCAGGCCCTGCAAACAAGTTCTTTTACTGGGCAATGAAAAGCAATTGCATAAATGCTATATAAATATTTCAAGTATCCATGTTGTCAATCGTGGTAACTATTGCTGAGCTGTAAACAGAACAGGAGTGTCTGGATAGTACTCTGGGTGAGCTAAGGAGGATTTGACTGGACAGGAATGAAAATGGAATGGATCTGGCAAATCCTAAACTCAGCAAGGCTGAGAGCTGTTGCTTTTCCATTTTTGTAATTCCACATCTATACTCAGCGTGCAGTACATTTCTATTGAATTACATATTTTGAAGGAAGTGGGAATAATTGAAAAGGAATTCATGATTACCTGTGCTGCTCATTTAATATGTATTTTTGAATCCAGAGGCCTTGACAAAGAATACCCCCAAGGAATCTGTTCCTGCTCCTGTGGCAGTTATTGTTTTAAAACACCCTAGAGCAAATTTCCTGGTAATATGACACACAAAACCAAAACCAAAATGCTAATCTCCAGATCAGTGAACTTCGGATTTCAAGATTTCATTTTGTTTTTCATGAAGCCTTTCTGGATGACTACACACCACTATAATTTGATACATAAACATATGAGAAGTTGAAGGACAATTTAAAATGGGTATTCCACTATGTCTATTAGCCAGCTCCATGGCCTGGTGGTTAAGGTAGATGGATCTCACATGGCTGACCGCAAAGTTTGAATTCCGGACCGTGTGGCTTGAGAAACACACCTGGCATGTGTGTGTGTGCAGGCCCAAAATCCTCAAAGGAGGAAAGAGAAGGGATTGTGGTGTGACCATTCCTCGTGGAGGGTAATTTCTCCTCTCTTTTTTTCTCTCTCTCTGGAGAGCTCACACTTCCTGTAGGAAAAAAAAATGGCTGACAAGAGGATACTGAGTCACAATCAGTGTTATCCTGTTACCTATGATAGCAGAAAGTTGAAAAAAAAAGATGGATTTTTTTTTTTTTAAACTTGTCCATACTGCATGCCTCAACAGCCTCTACAGAGACTGTGCGGAAGAACTTCATGTTAACAGAAATTTGTTTTCTTTTTAGGAGAAAGGCAGGTCTAGTTCTCTTCTAGTAATTAAATGATTGGTTAAAATATTTTTCTCTCTACATTCAGCACCTAATCACAATGTAAAGGTAACCACCTTCCTCATATTGTCATAAAAGACATGCAAATGATCACATGGCAAACTTCGGCCCCAAGTTCTCAGTCTCCATCTTTCTCTTAGCAGTAGACTGGCAGTTGGAAATTGATTCAGGAAACCAGATACAAGTCTCAACCAAGAGCTATGTGCAACTGGGCACTTTCCTGGTGGTTTCAAATCGTTCCATTTCCCCCTCTCAGGTAGAAAGACAATTTAGATATTGTTCATCTCCTTGGAAATACCACAGAAAATGTCTATCCAGCTAGGTGAAAGGAATTCCACTGGTGGCGGTGATCGGATTGTATTCTTGGCAAAGGCCAGGATGTAAGTTGCTTACTGACAATATTTGGGCACAAAAAACAGGGCTACCAGATGTTTTCAGGGATCCTCCCTCCTAACATAAAGATGGCTCATACAGGGCCAAGCCCTACATGAGTGTCAGGTAGTTCTGGTCACAAAGGTGATTCCTTTTGTTTTCACTGCTGCTCCTTACACAAAGCAAAACCTCAGTGTGCTGACAGATGTAGCAGGAGTGATGGTTTCCTTTGGAGAGGGTCCCCAGGGAGAAAGAGTACAGGAACAAATGGCCCTGGACGGCACACTTTGTGAGTTATGAAAAGGGAACAGAAACATGACTTGCCACCGATGTTTCAAAGAGCTCCTTTCATTGGTTCTTGACATCCAGCCAGCCTTCAAGAGCCCCCTAATAAAATGTAGATATCTCTGGGAAGGCTAACACCTTGAGCATTATCAACTGGTATCTGTTAACACCTTCAGAGAGACTTAGGAGAGTTGCCAAAAGTTGGTAGAGAAATAAAGGGAAGTAGAACAGTACCCAGTATAAAGCATTGCCTACGTCACCCTTCTGTCTAGGATCAGCTCTGCTTATCCACTTGTTCTGAACAAGTGGACTCTGTCTTACCTCAGTGGCCTTGGGCAAGTCCTTCAGCTACCCTAGTTTCTAGTTTACCTGTTAATTGAGGAGAGAAATTATTCTTTATCTCATGAAGGGTGTTGGGAGATTTTATGGTCTATAAAACACTTGAGATTTTCAGTGTAAGGCAGTTCATAAGTACAAAGTGTTATTATTGGTTTTATTACAGGATTGTAAATGTGATATAAGTAACATCATAATAGCAATATTTTGTGGAAGTACTTATCTCTAGTTCTTTGGAGAAGTAGGCCTATTTGTATCTACTTTACCAGGCCATGTAGAAGTCCTACTAAATATTGGTGATATTAAGCCCTGATATAAAGGAGAGTTGTTGACTTTTATTACCTAACACAGGTGTTTTATGGTGTTCCTTATCCGAGAGTAATATCCGAATGCTTTGCTAAACCCAGCTCAAAGTCAGTCTGGGTAGAGATTTTTTTTTTTTTAAATCCTGTGGAAAGTTGGAAGGATTTATTTTCTGTTTCCATAGCTATTCCTATTGTCTACTCTTCATGATAGGACACACTTATATTCAAGATGACTCAGAGCTGTTGCTTATTTGTCTACCCTGTCTCTTTCCAGTCATAGAAAAGGACTAGAAAGGTCAAGAATGGCCTTTCACTTTGGACTTGTTCAACAATTTATTATGACTCTCCAGGCACTAACCTATTTCATGTTTGAACATCTGAGTCCAGAATTCAAGGACGTCTGTCAATCCACTCCATTGACGTCAGTGCCATGTATATTTTGCCATAAACTCAACACATCTCATCTATTTAACACTAATGGCTTACCCTCGAGTGTAAATTCTGTAACTCTGAGGATAGTTACTGCCTCAGCGCTATGAAGAGTATCTTGTACATACATAGTGGCTGTTCAATAGTTGTTGAATCCATGAATAAGTGACTTAAACCCTGAAATGCATTCCTTTATTTTCTTTCCTAATCTGTATTCCAATGTCTGACTCAAAATTAATTTCTTTCAGGCAAGCTATTAATTCAATGTTGTACATCATTGCTGTATACTGCATGCTTAACACCATGATCTCCTTGGGTCCACCTATGTTCATCCTTCTTCTTAGACTTCACACTTAAGTTTGAATTTAACTCCTCCATTTGCTGCTTTACAAAAATGAATGTTTATGGTTTAATGTATGTTTTATATAGAAGAGAATGGACTAGGTGTCAGAGCAGGGTCCTGGCTTGCCCCTAATGATGATCTTGTATAATTTACTGAACTTCCCTAAGCCTTAGTTCTTCTAAGAACTAAGTGTCTTCTTAGAAGACACACTTACTGTAGACACACACAAGTGTATATTTGTGTATGTTTGTATATAGTATTTAGGATATTTGGAGGATTAAATTAATAAAGTAATTACTTAAATCTTTAAGTTTCCTTAGAATTGGAAAACAGTTGCTAAGTGGTTTCTGCTATCATATAGGACCCAACACAGTTGAGAGAGGACCTTTGTACAATTTGTCTTATGGACCAGAATGAAAAAAAATTTTAAATCTTAAGATTTTTCTTTTTGATATAATTTATTTTGTATATCTGTTTATAAGACCTAGTATACTTAGCATGATTTTGTCAAAGTTTATCTGTATTGTAGCAAGTATCAGTACTCACTCCTATTAACTGCCAAATAAGATTCCTTGTATGGATATGCCACACGTTCATTATTTATTCATCTATTGATGGCTATTCAGGTTGTTTTAATATTTTAGCTATTGTAAATAGAACTGCTATGAACTCTTATGTACCAAGTTTTCCTTGAATACAATGGCCCCACATTGTATGATCCGTTTATATGAAATATCCAGAACAGGCAAGTCCATAGAAACAGAAAACAGATTAGTGACTGCTAGAAGTTGAAGAAAGTAATTGTTTCACAGATATAGGGTATCCATATGGGGTGATACAAAGGTTCTGGATGATATCCTATATCAGGGTGATGCTTAAACATCAGTGGTGCACACACACACAACCTAGTGTGATGTGATGCTAAGTTAATATTATTTGACCTGTGATTGGCTAGATAACTTATGCCAGAAAAGTTGAAACAATCCTGAAATTCTGTGTAACACTAATGTTCCTTTTTGCCACACAATTTGCTGCAGGAAAGAGTCCATTTTATATAGTGAGACTAAATTGACTTGGATTTGCTAAAGACCATCCTTGTCTTAGCACTGATATATCCATGTTCTACAACCTCTCTGTTCTGGGCAAGACAGGGTGGTCACTGTATTAGTCAGGGTTTCCTAGAAACAGTAGAATAGACAGACACACATACATGCATTCTTAGATAAACATGCAGAGATATATACAGAGGTAGATATGTGTGTCTACTGACCTATCTATCTTATCTATTTACTCATCTATCAGTCTAATTTATTACAAGGATTTGGCTTATGCAATGTGGGAGCTGACGAGTCAGAGATTTGGAGGGCAGGCCTGTAGGATAAAAACTCAGGATTCTATAGCATTTCTGAAATAGAATTTCTTCTTTCTCAGGAAGCCTCAGTCTTTGTTCTTAGTCCTTCAACTGACTGGAAGAGGTCTACACACATTATGGAGGGAATTTGCTCTGCTTAATGTCAACTGATTGTAAATATTAATCATAGCCACAAAGATGAGAACACTTCAAAAATTGTATGGGAAAAATGGAATTCATGGAGTTTATTTTGGTGCAAAAATAAGTGAAATCTATGCATAATTTTTTCATGATATGCATTTCCTTGAACTTTTTAAAGACCCTTTGTATCTTCACAGTAACATCTAGAGACCAGTGTTGAAACAACCCTAGCCTACCCGAGTCAGCATTTAAAATGAGCCCTCGCAGGCATCTTTCTGTAATGCCTCTCGAAAACTTTGATGTCTACAACATTATAATCTTGAGAAAGCAATAGAAATAAGGTATTTCAAAAAGAAATCTGAGAAAAAATATGGATATTGACAGTGTACTTTTCAGGAGACAAAATATGAAAATGAGCCTGATTTATAAACTTGACATAAAACGGTGAGTAATGTTTCAGGGAGTGGAAATAGTTCTGTTTCCAATAAAGGACATCTGACTTATCTGAAATTGTTTATAACAGTGCAAAGCAAGTGGAAGGAGGGTGGCATTTTATACTATTGCACATGTAATGAACCAAAGAGGTAGTGGGAACATAGGAGTTAACATCATACCCACTGAAGTGAAAGAGGCGAATTCACATCTTATTTTTTTACTAACTGCTTAGGAGATTTGGAGAAGTTATCAAGCCTTTATGAGTCTCAGTTTACTTAGTCTGTAAAATGTATGGTTTAAATTTTTTTTCATTTATTATTTTTATTTCCCATGTGTTAAATATTTATATTTTGTCCTTAGAAAGGAAATTTCCACATAAGAAAGTAAGAATGTTATAATGTATGCATTTTTGCATAGAAAATCATAGAAAAAAAAAAGTCATGACTTTTCTGACAACCTAATATATACATCTATGAAACCATCTCCATAGGCAATGCCCTAAATTTAATCCTAATCTCTAGCAGTTTTCTCCCTTCCTCTCTCTTTTTTTGTACAAGAACATGTAACAGCCAATCTAAAACTCTTCACAAACTTTCAAGTGTACAATAGCTATCTACAATGATATAGTATTGTTGTATATATAGCATAGCATTATGCTGTAAGTATAGTAGATATCTCAGATTTATGCCTCCTATATTAAGTGAAACTATGTATTATTTGATCAACACTTTCATAGCCCCACCCCCATCTATAAAATATGTACCTCTCAAAAGGACTGTTGGAGGGATTACGTAGATTGTTTCTGGTTTAGAGTGATTCAGTTGGCATTTAACATATGTGGCTACAGAGGGGATAATAGAGTTTGGGTAGTTAACATTCACTGAGCCCTTCCCATATGCTAAGGGTCATGCTGGTCACTTGCAAGCATTATTTGTTTTAACCTTATAATCACTCAATTATGTAGTGATTGCTTTTGTCCCGTTTTATCAATCAGGTTTTGAGGGGTTAACTGATACCCTTAGGTTGAACAGCTAGTATGGTAGAATTACCATTTGTCTCGGGCCACTGAAATTTCAGAACCTACATTCTTAATCATTCTACCACACTATTTGGAAAAATGAGTTAAGGTTAAAGTCCTGGATGAGGCTAATTTTGAATAATTATTGAGCCAGTTGCTTCCCAGCTGGATGTTCTTGTATAAATTATTTCAGCTCTCTAAATTGTTATTTTCCTATTAAATAGTAATAATAACTAGAGTCACAATCCTTATTTTTTGCAGATGACAAATTTGTCAATTCATTTACATGCTAAAATGTATCTGTGTCTCCCAAATCGATATGGGGGCACTTTGCAGTCCTGCAATCACATCTACTGAGTGATGAGGAATGCACATATTCCCCACTGAGGTTGAACAAGGCAACTCTCTGCCTCCCGGTTTCAGCTCTCATCCTATGGAACAGTTGTCCTTTTCACAGTCTATTAAGTGCCACGGTTTTCAGCATTTTTTTTTTATGTGTGTGTGCTTTTGGTTGGTGCTTTTATTGTTTAAAATGGGCCCCATGCCTAGTGCTGAAGTGCTGTCTCGTGTTTATAAGCACAAGCGGGCTGTCATGTGCTTTATGGAGAAATTGTGTGTGTTGTATAATCAGCTTCATTCAGGCACAAGCAACAGCACTGTTGGCCACGAGTTTGCTGCTAAGTGAATCAGTAATATATATTAGATAAGGTGTCTTTAAGCAGAAATGCACATAAGACAAGGTTATATATTGATTGGTTAATAAAAATACAGTCATCAGAGGCTTCCAGAAACCTAATTTTACTTTTCTCTCTGAGGAGAATGATTTAGCATTCACCAATTCATTGTTCATGGTGACTTTATAGGGCATAACTACTGTGGATAATGAGAATTACTTATATTTTACAACAGTATTATATGGATTAAATAAAATAATATAATGTGCTTGACACAAAGTAGAAACTCAGCCAATTATAATTAGACTTTTCTCTGTTGCAAGATTACTGTATCATTCTAATTTAGAGATCATTTAGTATAAATCTTACCATGTTGTTCCAATACATCATTTCTAAAAGATACCTTTATAAACGCATGTTATAATTTATATCTCAAAGGAATTATAGAAACCATTTTTGGAATGTTATAGTTGGAGAATATTGTGAAAAAATGGTTATTAGGTGCCCTGTGAATTTTTTTTTTTTGAGAGAGATTTTCACTGTAGGGTGCGTGCGCTCGCCAGACAGACAGAGAGAGACATAGAGACAGAAAGCGAGAAATCATCCCCCAGGGGGGATGGTCACACCGCAATCCCTTCTCCTCCATTCTCCTCTCGGGATCTTGGGCACGCACGCACACGCGCCCGGCGTGAGTTTTAAGCCACCGGGTCTGGGACACGAACCGCGGTCGACTACGTGGGAGTCCAGCGACATAGCCATTACACTAACTGCTGGTTCCCTGAATTTTCACGTGTAGATAAATGGCATTAGGAAAGAGAATAAAGTACTTGTAATTTTAAAAGACAATCTATCATTTCTTCAATTTTCCTAGACAAACGAATGAGAGACATAGACAAAATAAAGCAGTAAACTTCAAATTTCCTAACTGTATGTCTGTGTTTTTAAAATTAAGATTACTAAGGCCTTTTTAGTAGAACAAACAAGAATAAAAACATTTAAAAAACTTATAAGGACTCATTTACTATGTAAAAATATTGAATTTGTAAGTCACTATTTTAAACCATCCCTTATCTGTCTATGTTATTCAGATGTCAATGTGGGAATGTGAATCTTGCTCCTCTTAAGCTTTCATAAAATTTCTTAATAATTCCACCCAAAGAAGGTAATTACTTTACATCCTCAACTCTCTTAAATGCTTCTCAGAAGAATGTGTATTATTCTCACAAAAGAAATACAGTTGAGTTGAAGATTTACAAAATGGTTTCAAAATATAACATCTAAATGTCATCCAGTAGGTTTTAGTGAGCTGACAACTAATGCTTTTTTTTTTGTTTATTTTTACTGTTGAGGAAGTCATCCTCAGTGAAAAGATGTAGTGAACTGCTACTCAGTTCTTGAGATTAAGATCAAACTCTACTTCCTTTCTAAAGTGTCCTTTTTTTTTTTTTTTTTTTTTGAGATTTTTGCTATAGGGCAGGTGCGCTCGCCAGACAGAGATGGAGAGATAGAAAGCGAGAAATCACCCCCCAGGGGGGATGGCCATGTCGCAATCCCTTCTCCTCCATTCTCCTCTCGGGATCTTGGGCACACATGCACACGCACCTGGTGTGAGTTTAAGCCACCGGGCCCAGGACGTGAACCGTGGTCGACTACGTGGGAATCCAGCAACATAGCCATTACAATAACTGTTGGTCCTCCTAAAGTGTCCTTAACCATGAGGCACTCTCACCTTCTCTGGTAGCACTCTGAACATTCCCCATTGACTTGAGTTTCCCTATTATGTTCTTTACAGCCTTCTCTACGGGGTCCTGAACAGTGCCTGGCACAGAGCAAATGCACAAGAAAAGCTTCCTCAATGAATGAATGAACAAATAAAGGAACGTTACCCAAGTTCCTAGTTAAGTGTGTGTGTAACTACAGCTTGTCTTTCTTATCCAAGTCATACAGCCAGTAAGTGGCTGAGCAGAGTTCAGGGGAAAATGTTCTTTGCACTTTATCCTTTTTCTTCACCCTCTAACCTTGGATATGAGATACTTGAGATCCAGTGTGCTCAGACAAGATCTTCTAATCTGTGAAAGGAGATGAATCCATATCTTAAGAATAAAGGAATTATTCTGAAATGTGTTTTTTTTTTCTTCCTTTAACACTTTTTTTGTAGCATTAAAGGGTGTTTCCACCAATTATAAAACCAACTATTAGTGCTAATGCAGCATAACTTAACATTAAGGATCTTTCTCATAATAATTATTGTTTCATAGTTTTTACTCTTATTTATTTATTTATTTATTTTTTGCATTAGGGTGCATGTGCTCACTGTAGAGAGAGAGACACACACACAGAGTGAGAGGAAAAGAGAACTCTTACCCTGGGGGGATGGCCACGCAGTAATCCCTTCCCCTCTATTCTCCTCCCAGGCTCTTGGACACGCACACATACACACCTGGTGTGATTTTCAAGCCCCCTGGGTTGGGACTTGAACTGTGGTCGGCCCTGTGGGAGTCTAGTGATATACCCCCTACACCATCTGCAGGTCCTTCTTGTTCACAAATTTAAGTGACATGGAAGTCTAAGTTTCGTCCTTGACCCAAATGCCTGGAGAGCTGTGAGCATTCTGACGTGTCTTATCAGTTACCACCAGTGTGAGGAAAGCTTACAACTTTCTGATTTCTTGGTTTTCCTGTGGTTCTTAGGGTGTTCAGTCATTCATATTAGAAAATAATTCTCTATCATGTAAACTTTCTTAATGAAAAACTTCTTATCATTTCCTACCCTTCGCTTTCCTCTTTTTAATTATTTCCAACTTTCTCCAGTTCTGGCAAAGATCTGACCCCTTTTCTATATCCTAATTGACACCACTCTAATTCACACTCCTTTGTCCTCATAACTATGTTAATGCAGTAACCTTACAAAATGGTTTTGTGACCTTTCAATTTCTTAATTCTCCCTCTCATCCATGTATTTTGCACACAGCTAAAGCATTGATTTTTCTGCAGTATAAATTGATTCTGCTTTTTATCTGAGAAAAATGTCTTTAATCATTCCTCATTGCCCATCTGATTAATGGAAAAAGCCTGGACAACTCAGGGTATGAACTTTGGGGGACTCTCAGATTTCTATGATCTGGCGGTAAAGTTTACGCTCTATACCTGGCCATCTTTGTCCGCTTCTCTGTACACTACACCTAATGCAGCGTGTGACACATTAGCAAGCGCTTACACATTATTTTTGGTTGAGCAAATCAATTTTAAAACTGATTTTTTTTTCTTTCAGTTTTTGCTATACCATGTGTGCGCCCATTGAAGATAGACAGAGAGAGAGGAAGAGAGTGAGAAATCAGCCCCCAGTGGGGGTGGGGTGGGTGGACAGCCACAGTGTAATCTCTTTTCCACTAATCTCCTCTTGGTATTTTTGGGCATTCTCACACATGCGCCTGGAATTTCAAGCTGCTCGGTCTAGGATTCAACCACCTCTTGGCCATGTGAGAGTCTAGCACCTTATACTTCATGCCATCTGCTGGCCCCTAAAATTGACTTTTAAATTCCAGTTTAATTTAACCTCAAAATATTTAGTTCTATGATATTCCATATAAGTGTACCTGAATTCCACACAAAGGCACCATGCATCTATAGAGAATACGAAATTGTAGATTTATTTCTAGCTCTATTTTCTATCCAACCTATTCATTTCCTTAGCATTTTGCCTTTATTTATAAAACTGTCTAGAAATAGCAGGGGCTCATTAAGGATCGATTGTGTCTAAGTCTATAAATTTATCTAGCTGTCTCTTTTGTTCAAATGTAATTCCAAGCTGCCCTAAGGAGGGGAAGTGATGAAACAGTTGGAGATGTGATACTTTGGCTTTTCCTCGTCTCTCCAGACCCATTGCTGCTAGGTCTTCACTTTTCTTCTCTATCATCATTCAGGGGTTAGAAAAGACTAGTGGGAGCTCTCTCCAGTATATGTGACCTCAGTCTGCCTTTCTCTTCTCTATTGCATCTCTAAGTCTTGTCTGCTCTGCACTTGGGTTCTCCAAGGCAGCTTTATTTCCAATCCAACTTGGATTAAAAGGGGAGGGAATATGTGGTCCTTATCTCACCGGGCACCCTATTATTTTTTATTGTTAAGGCAGCATAGAGCAAATGGACTATTTTGCTTCCATTAGAAAGTCTTTCCATCCTCACTAGTTGACTGCTCTACACTAGAAGCCTGAGAATTCTTTCTTGAATTGTGACAAAGACTGGGATCAGCTGTGGCTTTTTCATCAGCTCTCATGGGATGTCCATGCTGGCCTCTTTTACTTCTATGTGGTCTATTTTTTCTTGGTCCATCCTACCTTCTTCCTGCCTTTCCTGCATGTCTGTGTTCTTGCCCAACATCTGTCCTTGGCCCAGGGGGCAATTTCCAGCCCTGGGCATTGCCTACTTTTTTTTTTTACAACATCTCCCTCATGGCAATAAACACACATTTGCATTTCAATAGCAACTCTTAGCTATGTTTAAAAAATACCACCCACATCTAATTAATATTTAACATAGGACATTCTGGTTCCTCTTTCAGTTGTCTCCTTCTCCCACAAACACTCTGCTTTCTGCAAGGGCCTAAGTTTCTCACGTTGCTAGCTAGGAGTGTTAGAGAAGCCTAAAACAGCCATGCAGGATTACTTGTGCTTGAACTTACTGTGACTGTTTTTCAACTTATGGTTGTAACTGCTCTCTCACCTTTTTCCTTGGAACTAACCACACCTTGTTTCATATGAACCATCCAGTGCCTGACTTGCAGAAGGATAATGGTGACTCTTTCACTTCCTACAAGCCAGACGGTTCTGTACCATCACAGAAAGATGGTGAAAGACTCTCAGCTTCTAATGCTTCTCTCTCCTTTTCCACTTCGCCCTTGACCTCATCCCATGGCCTCTGCATATATGTACAGGTTGATCAAAAGGGAGAAAACTAGGAAAACCTACTAGTAGATTTGCACTTAAGAAAATAAAATAATTTTGTATATTCTTTACACATTTCAAAGTACTCTAATTTGTAAAGAGTACTCTAATTTGTAAGTCACAATCACCCTTTGAAGGAAGAATGATTATGAAATTGAAATATTATATCCAGCAACCAGCAGGTAGTGTAATGTTTATGTTGCTGGACTCCCACATAGTTGACCATAGTTCAAGTTCCAGACCTGGCCAGATGTGTGTATCTGTGTGCTGAAAAATCCTGAGAAGCAAATGGAGGAGAAGGTATTGAAGTTTGGCCGTCCCCCCTGGAAGGTGATTTCTCGCTTTCTGTCTCTGTCTCTCTCAGAAAAGCCATTTGGTAGTCAAGAAAGGACATATTTTTCTTTTCTTTTCTTTTTAAATGCAAAAGTAGTTCCTGATGACCCAATACGTATTTCATTCTTCAACCTTTTATTATATATATTGAAAAGAAGGCAAGTGTCTCTTTTTCTTTCTTTCTTTCAACAGAGAAAAAGAGAGCATAGAAAGAGAAGGAAAAGAAAGAGAGAGCGAGAGAGCAAGAGAGCAAGAGAGCGAGAGAGATGAGTATTTTTGACAGGTCTTCACAATTGCAACCCTCTTGCTCAACCTCCCAGTTTGCTAGGACTCCAGCCAGGCATTACCATGTCTGACCCTCTCAGGTTGATCTGGAATCTGAACCCCGGCTTCTCCTATGACTCCAGCCTTGTGCTGTGGTGCCTTGATGCCTGTGGCTGGGCCAAGATGTCTGATTTATAAGATAATGTTCTCATGTTTAAAAATAAACTGATCAAGGGGGCTGGATGGTGGTGGCTTAGTGGTAACACAAAGCTCTGTGAGATTGAACCATGTGGGAAGGTTCTAGGTTACTATCCAGCAAACTCCCTAAACACACCAGACTGTGTACACCCATGAACTGGGCAGACCGGAGTTGAGGGTGGATCCCAGCCTGAGACCCTGTTGAGGATGCTTATCTCTCAACAGTGTATCTTTCTCACTCTTACAAGAAAAAAATAATAAACAAACAAAAAACAAGGATAGCAAAGAAATATGCCTTTAGAATAATTTGGTCTTTGTGTAATAGGCTATGCCATTCACCTGATTACATGTGAAGACAGATAGTGAGGAGAATGTCATGTTGACATACTGACAGGTTTTCCTTTAGTGAATGATCAAGGTAATAAAATACTGAAACTACCTAAGACACTGACAAAAATCTTTTCTCACATCGTAATGGTACTTATTATACAACTATATAAAACTTATATGTATAAATGGAAGATAAAGTGAAAACAATTTTCCAGGACATTATATCAACAGACCCATAGGTCTAATACAAATTGATATTCATAGTATACAGAGACTTATTTTTCCTATAAAAAATGTATGCTTATTGAAGAGAGACAGATAAGGAGAAAGGGGAAGTGAGACGTCACCCCCCAAAAGAGGATGGCCACACCACAATATATTCTCCATTCTTCTCTTGAGATTTTGGTACACACAAATGCACCTGGTGGATTTTTCAAGCTGCAAGGTCTGGGACTCAAATCATGCAGTGGGCCAGGTGGGATCCAGTGCCTTAATCTCCATGCCTCCTGTTGGCCCCAGTATAGAGACATTTTCAAAGTAAAATGGCAAATGTTTTTATAAGCCTCATCTATTTGTCAATTAATTTAATGAATAGTTTAGAGAAAATAGAGTTAACTTTATTGAAAGTGTTGTATATGCTAAAAATTATTCTAAGAACTTCACATTTATTTATTATTTAATTATCTTAGCAATTCTATGAGTAGATGCTGCTGGTTTTCAGGTTGCAAATGGAAAGAGTAAGTCTCAGTGGGTTAAGTAGGAGGCCCCCAACTTTTTTGGTACCAGGGACCAGTTTCATGTAACACAAATTTTCCATAAATTGGAGTGGAGTGGTGGTTTCAGGATGATTCAAGTGCATTACATTTATTGTCCACTTTTTTCCTAATATTATTACATTGCAATATATAATGAGATAATTTTACAGCTCACTATAATGCAGTATTTGCAGCTGCTCCCCATTACTAGCACCACTGCCTCATCTCCACCATGGATCATCAGGCATTAGATTCTCATAAAGAGTGTACAACCTAGATCCCTCAGATACACAGTTCACAATGGGGCTCCCAGTCCTGTAAGTATCTGATGCTGCAACTGACCTGACAGGAGGTAGATCTCAGGGGAAGATGTGCGTTAGAGGGAGTGGCTATAAATACGGATGAAGCTTCGCTCACTTGCCCACCACTCACCTCCAGCTGAGCAGCCTGGTTCCCACCACACCACAGACTGAACTGGTTCAAGGTCCAGGGGTGGGGGGCCTCTGCATTAAATGACATTCCCTAGTTTACACAACTAGTAGGATTGAAAACCATCTGATCTGAGAAAGACAAACTTCTGACATTAGCTCCTTTAAGCTTGAGTTCTATCAGATACATTTTTTTGTTTTTTAATTTTAGAGAGGGATCTTCCATTCAATATAGGGTGCATGCACTTGCCAGAGAGAGATGAAGACAGAGAGAGTAAGAAATCACCCCGGGGGGTTGGCCATGCCACAATCTCTTATCCTTCATTCTCCTCTTGGGATTTTGGGCATGCATGCACACGTGCACATGCCCAGCGTGAGTTTTAAGCCATTGGGCCTGTGAGTTGAACTGTAGTCAATTATGTGGGAGTCCAGTGAACGTAACCATTACATCATCTGTTCGTCCCTCCGTCAGATACATTTTGAAAGGCCATCCTCAGGAAGTTCATCGATGGCAGGATATTTCCAAACAAAACCCATATTTCCCAAACAAAAGTCTGGGACACAGTTTGATAATCAGCATGATACTGTGCATGGCACAGAGGGACTACTCAAAAATTTCATGGGGTGAATAGGGCAGGGTATTTGAAATCAGTTATCCTGGAAAACTTTGGAAGATTTGGTCTTGTATATACGTCCTTGTTAATCATAGACCTTTTGCATAACACACATATTTGATGTTCCTCCTTGCTATGATCTGAATATGTGTGCCCTTTCAAAATTCGTATGTTGAAATTAAATCTCCAATGTGATAATATTGAGGTAGGGTTTTTGAGGAGTCATGAAGATTCCACCCTCATGAATGGGATTAGTGACCTTATGAGAGACTGAAGGGGGTTCCCTGGCCCCTTCCACCATGTAAAGATGCAGCCATGAGTCTGTACCTATGGAACCAGCATCAAATCTGCTACAGTCTTGATCTTGGATTTTCTAGCCTCCAGAACTATGAAAATAAATTGCTATCATTTATAAATTACCTAGCCTAAGGTATTATGTTATAGCAGCCTGTTTGGACTAAGAAACTCATCTAGGATAAAAGACTAGTTGATATTCTTTTTCATGGGCTGTTAGCATCCAGTTAGTTATTCACCTGCAACGGAATGATTTAATCATTTTTGGACTTGGTTGTAATATTTTATCTCCTGGTAATGTATGAATTGACTGAATATTTGTCTTACCTCTGAGAGCAAGAAGTCTAAAATGGTCTTTGTATTATGTTTTAATTAAATGTAATCTAGGTTTGATGCAATATTATAAGATGTTTTGCCTATTCAATAGTTATAAGTTGCTGGGGGGTTTTCCTAAAGTGAAATATTATAGACTGGGTTGCTATTTAGCAACCAAACATATAATCAAAACAATGGGAAGGGGGAAAAGGAGAGGAATTCTTGCACCTTTAATTTGTTTATAAAAATAAGGCAAACATTTCAAGAAGAAACATTGTCCAGTTCCAAGCTCCAACAGCAGTTAATGTCTCCTAAATCACTTCTTTGGAAAATTCTAATTGCCCTGTTTCTACCTGAAAGTCCCGGCAGCAATATTGGTGAACGCACTGTGGAAATTTGAGGCTGTTGTATAAGTTAGGTCTTCACACCAAACAGGAGAAATCCAGTGGAAACAAATCTTGTTATCTGGCCCATTATGAGTGCAGACCCTCAACTCTTGATGCCATAAATCTTCAAAGGAGTATTTTAAAAATAAATGTAAAAAGTATAAATTAGTTTAGCGTTATGTTGTAGAGCATACATATATAGAGTTTTAACATGTCAATTAAAAGTTAATAAAGAAAATTATGAAAAAATTTAAAAAATACAGTTTTAAACAAGTTTAAAACTGTAATTTTAAAAATGTTAGTTTAGCTTATTTGGAAGTTGTCTTCAGCATCAGTAGGAAACTATAAGAATAATATTAAAAAACAAGAAGTTGAACTCAAGTCCTGGTAATTCTGAAATAATTTATCAGTAAAATATTCCAGATAAACATCAGGAGGGGTGAGGTAACCAGAGGAGAGAGAGATATATTTATATCCACTGTCTTAACCAGTTGATTTAATATTCCCAGTGACATTGGTATTTAGTATTTGTATTATGTAATTTTAAAATCAGCACTGAAAGAGGATGGTACTATGCTTATGGAAATATATGATCAATGGATATTGTGAAGATGATTTTTTTTTTTTCAGGTCATTCTTCAATGCATGTGACATATATACTAGTAAGTCAGTCGTATCTTTAATTGTTAAATTAACAATTTTTCTTTAACATGACACCTGAAGGTAGAAATGTTTGTCACCATTGAAGAATAAAACTAAGCAAAAAGAAGCAAGCAAACTAGCAGCATAGAGGAGAGCGTGGTCGAGGCTCAGCTGCATGGGTTCAAGTCCCAGCTCTGTGGCTTATAGCTGTTAGACTCTTGGAAATATACCTGTCCTTTTTCTTCCTAAGCCTCTGCATCTATAAAATGAGAATGATGAACAGTAATTCCTTCATTGGACTGAGTGAAGATTAACTAAGATAAGTCGATTCTTAGAGTCTGCCGCACAAGTAGTTATATTATCTACAGAACAATTCCCTAATGAAGAAATGGTTCACAAGTGTGCAGTTAATGGAGGCAATCAGAAGAGAGTCCCCCTTAAATCGAGGCATCTAAGCTGTTTCTTCTGAAGCTGAAAAGAAGAACTATCACCTGGCAATGTTATTGTACTTTGCGACTGATTAAAAGTCTATCAGTGAGAGACTGAGGTTGGCCAGGGGAGAATAGTGAGAATTTATCAGGGCAAACTTAGACCTGGTTGATGTAAAAGGTGATTTGCAAACTAATTGTGACATCAGATTGAAGCTCACTGTAGAGGCAGACACAATGACATGACTCTTGAATTAATTCAGACCTCTTTGCAATTACTCCATGCTTGCTCTTCAAGCTCCCCTTCCTGAGAGGAGTTTAATTTCTCACGTGTTGAGGGAGAGTAGACTGATTCTTTACCCTGAATATTACAAAGTTTTGGTGTCTATATTTTTTTGTTATAGATCGTTCTATAATTCCTTTTTTGGTTTATATGAAGTTCTTGTGAATTTTACCTAGAAAAGTAAAATAGTATTGTGTAGAAGATCTTAATTTTGAATTTGTAACACAATCACTTGAGACACTTACACATTTTTAAAAATCTACATTCTTGTCCCTTCTTCCTCCTGTACCATTTACATATACATAGATATTTATTTGGAAGGTCTGGCTGGGGGTCCAGGGACTCACATTATTAGCAGGCACTACAAGAGATTTTGCTGCAGGTAGAGTTTGGATCACATTTTGTACTGGGATACTGGAGAAAATTATTTTTGTAACTAGAGAAACCAGGGTTTGAAACCAAGCCCTGCCTCTTTCTAAAATTTGTATGATTTGGGGTGAATCACTTAAAATTTCTAAATTTTAGTTTCCTCATCTTGTAAGTGGGACAAATAATGCTGGTAGTATTCAAAATTTTAGTGTGGACCAGCTAGTGGCTATTTGAATAAGGTGTCTGGATTCCACATGGATGACCATGCGGTTCGAATCTGGGATGTAGTGGCCTGAACAAATGCACTGGGCATGTATGAGTATGTGCCCAAACTCCTGAGAGGGAAATAGAGAAGTGATTGCAGTGTGGGTATACCATGGCATGCTTTCTCACTCTCTCTTTCTATGGCGAGTGCGAGTACATGCATTCTATGGCAAAACAAAACAAAACAAAACAAAACAACAAAACCAAAAAAATTTATTGTACGAAAAGTGTCTAACATGTTTGAAGTTCTTATTTAATAATGTGAGGAGGGCTCCATGAACCTATTCATCTCAAAAGAGAAATAAGTGTAGGCTAACTGGACATCCAGTCCCTTCACTGCTGCATAAACTGGTAGCATCTTCTTTGATATCTTTTTAAAAAGCTATATCCTTGAATGCAGAATATCTAGGTGACCAAGCAAGGCTCCAAAGCACACACTGGTACATCAGACATTTTTTCTGTCTAGGACAAATGACCCAAAATTAAAATATTTTTTACTTGTTGAATCCTTGAATCTTATCTATGCAGTTAAAACACACACACACACACACACACACACACACCACAGCCTGGTGATGCTATCATTTATGTTATGAGATTTTGAGCTGAAAGCGACCTTAAAAATCACTTGGCCCAGATTCTGCCAATGTCAAGATGAAAAAAATCGAGTCATGGAGCCACTTAAAGTCAGGTCTCCGTCCCTGTTTCTTGTCTCTTCTGTTACTCCTTCTTCTCCCCATCAGGGCTCTTGATAGAAGTGTCACAGTTCCTTGGTGTGCTCTGCATTAAGAGCGCAGTTCAGGAGCAGCAGGTTTCATGAAGATTGGATTCTGTTCATTGTAAGGGAATGGCTGTGGGGGTGACTCTGGACAGCTTGGATTCACTTTCCAGATGAGAACTTGACAGAGACCAGGCCCTCTGGATGCTGCTGTGTGTTGACAAATGGCCTGACAAATGGAGGACGTGAAGAGGGTGCTGGTGGGTGGGAGAGGCGGCCGATTACCCCCTTGGGAATACTTAAGAAGAAAAAAATTTAAAGATGAAGCTTTACACAGAGTGATTCTTGAGTACGTGACTTTCAAAAGCCTCACGTGATTTCACTGGAAGGGCTCTTCTTATGAGCTGTTTTACATTTTACTTCTTATGCAAGGGCAACTATCACAGAATTGGTCCTTTCGATAATAAAGGCTAAGTTAGAAATTTATTTTAGTGTTAAACGGTAGGTCAGGAAAGTTTATTAAAGAGATAAGAGGAAATATACTGTGTTCATTCTTTATAGTACTTGTTCATTTTCCTCTGTAAGATATCCCTGAAATTAATTCTTGCATTTCAAAATGTATTTTGAGTGCTTCTGTACACTCCCCTAACAGATCCTGACTTTGCAATCACCTTTTTTATATCCCATTCAAGCAAACTACTTGCTTGGAAATTTGGAATTAATTATGTTCGACGTGTAGCTTTGGGACCAGTACATATGCTATTTCAGACTCTCGATAACTAAAGAACAACAATGAAATTGTATTGGCAAAAAGAAAAATGAAAAAAAAAAAAAAGAAAGAAAGGAGTGAAGGAAAAATAAGAAAGGAAAGAAAAAAGCAGAGACAGAAAGAAATACAGACTATAAGGAGAATCTTCTGTGACTAGGTTAAGGACCAAAGGGAAGTAGTGAGTTTCTATAAAAGGGAGGGGCTTCAGTAAAAAGAGGGATGGGGACCAGCAGATGAGATAATGGTTATGTTTCTGGACTCTTACATAGTCTATTGTGGTTCGAGTCCCAGATCCAGTGGTTTAAAATTCACACTGGGCATGTGTGTGCTCAAATTCCCAAGATCCTGAGAGGAGAATGAAGGAGAAGGGATATGGCATGGCCATCCCTCCAGGGGGGTGTTATTTCTTGCTTTCTGTCTCTTTGTCTCTCTGGTGAGTGCACATGCTCTATACAAAAATCTTTCTCTTCAAAAAAATAATAATAATAATACAGGGATGATCATGTGCAAGGCCAAAGTTCAAATCCTGCTCACCTCTCCTTTTATGCTTCTGAGATTCATTGCTATTTGTTTCTAGAGATTTCTCTCTTGTGGAAGTCTTTTTTAATTAATTAATTCTTTTGAGAGATTTTTGCTGTAGGGCACGTGTGCTCTCCAGAAAGAGACAGACAAACAAAAAGCAAGAAATCACCCTCTAGGGGGAATGGCCACGGCACAATCCCTTCTCCTCCATTCTCCTCTTGGGATCTTGGGCATGCATGCACATGTGCCCGGCTTGACTTGAACCGTGGTTGACTACATGGGAGTTCAGTGACATAGCCGTTATGCTAACTGCTGGTCCCATGTGGAAGTCTTTTATTAAGGACCTGTCCACTATGTGACTATTTCACTGTGTTCTGTTTTACTGTTCCTGGGTGAAAGAATATGGGATTCAGGTGTGTCTATGTCCAGTCTCCCTAATTCAGTAACTCGTTGATGCAGCTCAGGTGCTCTAGCAGAAAGGAATGGAGTTTGTCATCTTACGTATCAGACTAAAATCGTCTCTCTCTCCTTCTGTGTAATTTTGTACAGGTTACAAAACCTCTTGGACTCTTATTATTCTCATCTGCTAATGGAGATAATAATGGCCTTTTCAAGTAGTGTGTTCGAGGAGCCCTGAGCTAGCACACAGGAGCCAGGTGTGCCCATCTCCTCTAACTCCATGATCTGAGATATCATATTAATAGCTGAAAATGGAAATGCCAGAGCAAGCTGGCCCCCTAGCCTAGTGGTTAAGGGAGTCAGATCCCACATGGGCAACCCTGGTTTGAATCTTGGCCCTAAAGCCTTGGAAAACACTCAGGGTGTGTGTGTGTGTGTGTGTGTGTGTGTGTTCAAAATCCCAGAAGAATGGAGAAATAGAAGGGAAGGGATCTGGGTGTGACCATGCTGCACTGGGGAGTGTTTTCTCCTTATCTCTCTTTCTCTGTCTCTCTCTGGCGAGTGCACATACCCTTTAGTAATAAAAAAAGCAAACAAAAAATAATAGTAGTAAAAAAATATGTATACTTCAGAAATCAGAATTTTTTTCAGAGTTACTGTTAAATATTTGTTAGTACAACTCTGCTTATGTATAAAATGAGAAAATAAATAGGATTGCATTAACTGTAGGGATACAATATTTCTCTCTCTTCACCTCAACCATGCCTATGAAATAAATGCATCTGAAAATCTTTGATCTCTACACTTCCAGATAAAACAGAATGACAATATATTTTTACTTGGAAATGCAATTTCACATTATAGTCTCCATACTTATTTTATGGTGTTGTTATTATCTGACTCAGTTCTCTTCTGTTTTTCCCTCTCTTTCAACACTGATCAGATCAGAAATTCTCTTTTCTATCCTTATATAATGCCTAATATAGTGTCTTATGGAGATCATTTTTCTATTCCATTTTGATGATAATTTTTTTTTGGAGAGATTTTGGCTATGGGGCATATGTGCTCGCCAGAAAGACAGAAGAGAGACAGAGAGACAAAGCGCGAAATCATCCCCCAGGGATGATGGCCATGCCGCAATCCCTTCTCCTCCATTCTCCTCTCAGGATCTTGGGCACGCACACACAAGCCTGGTGTGAGTTTAAGCCACCGGATCCAAGACTTGAACTGCAGTGGACTACATGGGATCCGAGCGACATAACCATTACGCCAACTGTTGGCCCCAGCCATTTTGATGATAATTTTAAGTGTGAGCATAGATCATTTGGCACCACCTTTAATGAACTGAGGTAAGAGTTACAGATTTAATATAATAATTATAATGAGTGTAACACATAATAAAGGCAGAAAAAGCTTTCATGAGGGAACTGATCTTTGTGATTTGTGAGACACAGTGTGATATCCCTGCGAGAAGGGCAAGAATAGAGGTATGTTAGATGAGCCAGAGAAGACTGAATTGCGTGAGGATGATCAGAAACCTGGGATATAGCTGGAGAGCTCTGGGTCAGCGAGCAATCCGAGATGCAGTGAGGTCAGGTGGGATGACATCTGAGAAGACTGACAGAGGAGTTGTTCTGTACTTCATTTATGAGACACGGGAAGGGCACTGGAGTATGAAATAAGTGGGGCTGTGCACTTCAGGAAAATTAATTAGGCAGTGTAAAAGAAAAATTGGGAGAGGAGAGATTGGAGAGATGTAATGGGGATCGGCCTCCCCTAGCCTCTGTTTCCGTGTCTGCCTACTGTGAATGATAAGGTTCTCTTCTAGTGTTTTTCTGATCAGATACAGTCGAATCTAGAAATGATGAACATGGCCCTGGCATGGAGTAGGTCTCAGGAGGGCCCTCCTCTCCTTCCAAATCTTTCTTCCTGCAGCTAACTTTCAATTCCCAAAATATTAGCCAGACACTTGAATCTGATAACATAAAACTCGGTGAAAAGTGCCACACATTTGTATAGAAACAGATGTAAATGGTTACATGTTGAAAATATTTTAGGACAAGGGGAGAAAGCAGTGTGGGAGGCAGACAGGTTACAGAAATATCAGTGTAGAATGTAGGGTCTGATTCTCAGCATTCAAGTAATTAGCACATCTTGACAGGGTAAAGCGGCCACCCAGCCTTTCCCTTTGAAGGGGCAGAGGTCATTGACAGCTGAGGCTCCAGCCTTTGGGGGATATTCTGTGTGAGACCAGCTGGGGAAATGGATCCCCAGGAAGAGTGGTCACCAATGATGAGAGCTCCGTTCCTTTTTCTTGTAAACAGTGGACACCCTTGAAGGCCCATCTGCACGGTTCCAATACATTCTGCACCTGGGTTTTTGTTTTCTTTGCTGAAGAACAGTTGCCTGGTATGCATCAGAAGTCCCCATCTGCCTCACAGATAGTCATGGATTTTTTGACTTTGTGCATTTTATCTGATAATCAGTGACTCGATGCATTCCCACTTCAGAACAAAAGCTCACATCACCAAACCTCAATATTATGAATGTTTTAGTAGTACAATCCTATTATAACATTAACATATACATATATATATAATAGAATTTTTTATATTGTACACACACATGACTTAGAAACAATATATTGTGTGCCAAGACATTTAATGGAAGTCTCATACTTCTTCAAATTTCAACTTCAGAATTTTTGGCCAACTGCAGTGTCTAGGAAAACAGTATTCCTCTGGAAATTTTAAAGTGCTTTACATTTATTGCATGGTAAGATATAATATAAATTACACTTACTTATTTATTTATTTATATTTAAAATTGACTAGAGAGTGTGTGTGTTCACCAGAGAGAGGCAGAGAGAGAGAGAGAGAGAAAGAGAGAAAGCACCCTTCACTACCACCATGGAGGACAGTCACACTGTAACCCCGTAACCCCTTCTCCTCCATCTCGTCCTCCATTTGGGATTTTGGGTATGCATGCGAAAATGCCCAGCATGCTTTTTAAGCTCCTGGGTCTGGAACTTGGCCATGTGAGATCAAACTGTCCTAATCAGCATGTCACTGACTGGCCCAAAACATGTACTTTATAAGTTAAACAGTAGAGTGTCTAGAAGTAGAATAGTTGCCAAACTCCCTTTAAAAGTCAGAGAAAAGAGCAGAAAATTCATGAACCCATAAACCCCCAAATCCCAATTCAGTCTACTCCTTTCTGCAGCATCTCTCTGCAGGCTGTGCTTACATGATTTTGTTGTAGACAGGGAGTTATGCCTTCTCTCAAAGGAAGCAGCATTTGGTTGAGGGCTCCCCTTTCACCTTTTCCTCAAAGAAGGTAAAGCTAAAGAAGTTTTCTGTCATTGCTAAAAACTCTGTCAAAGAGCCTATCCGTTTAAATTGTGCCTGCCCTGATTGTTGGAGGTGCCTGATCAAAGACAGAAGTCCGATCTAGAGCAAAGAAAAGTTCAATTCAAAGAAAGTTAAGTTGTCATAATACACAATAGAGTCTAAGTATTTTTGCCAAACCTTACCACTAGGTGGCAAGTTATCTAGAAATGAGTAAGCTGATTGCTACTCTTTTTCCTGGGTTCTAACAGCATTGGCAGTATAATGTGAAAATCGAACTGAACACCCTTAGTCATGATGTGGTGGTTCCAAAGCACCTTTCTGAAGTGAAGGAGGTGTTATTTAAAATCATTCAAAATAGGTTTGGACATTATTGCTCCATGGGCTGAGATGAACAAACTAATTCCGTGAAGACATGGACAACAGAAAGCCTATCTATGCTTTTGATGAATTTTACTAGTTCGTCTTTGTCCAAGTATCTTTAGTCATATGTACCTAGGGGTGTTGTCATGAGGATTCAAATAAAATAACCCTTGAAAAGTTAGCTGGCCCATACCAGTTCTTCAATACAAATCTGTGCAAAGAGTGAGCGCCTGAGTCAGTCAGTGATCAAAATAGAAGCAGATAGCTTCCCTAAAATATCTTGAATCGAACAGTGCCTTGAACAAAGAAAGGACATTTTTATATTATAAGAAAGTAAATAGACAAGATTCTCTTATGAAATCCAAAAATATTTGTAGTCTAAAATACACTCTTCCAAAAGTTTCTGCTTGCTTATCCATCGCTTGAGGGCTTGGATGAAGGTCTAATATAAATAGGCCTTTAGAAGGGCCTTAGTTTATAAAATCTTTAGTAAAAGGGCACCATAGCAATTCCCTATTATTGTATAATTTTCACTATTATTGTATTATTTTTCTTTTGAACAGTAGTTTTCTTTCAAAATACTGTAGTTGTAGAAGATGGAAAATAAAGTGTAAAATGCTCAGGAGTGTTTAGATGTTAAAGAAAAATGAAAAAGTAGTTAAATCCACATCTGAGTATCTTGAATGATTAAATAAATACATTTTATGCTTCAGATAGCTTCTTTAGGCCACATTTAAGTGGCAGGCAACCTGCTTCCAGCATTCACATACTAAGAAGCTTTCATTCTATCATGGAAAAAAAAAGAAACAACAAAACTGTGTACTAGGAAAGAGGAGAGTGCATGATGAACATGTAGTCTTTATAAATGTTTCTCCAAAATCTATTAGTCATCCTCAGATACTTATATTTTACTAACAAACTTTATTAAAAGTAAAACAAACTCCTATGCAGTATTGCATATATAATCTCAATTCTGCAATTTTAGGTGTTTGGAAATGGCACAACTTTAGTATAACTTTTCATGTATTTCAGAGTAAAGTCTCCAAAACTATTTCTTGAGTCTAATAAGGCACGTTTTGGCTTATTTCTTCCTTTGACTAACAACATTTACATGCCATTTTACCTACATTTCTCTGTAACATTCCTGGAAGTCTGATTCACCGTAAAGGTGAAGATGGTGAGACTCCAAGAGGCCATTTATCTCCAGCAATGCCGTTATTATTACTTAGTAGAATCTGAGTCTTCTGGCTACAAGTTTAATATTTATTCACTTTGCAAGGCAATACGTTTCTGTGTGGTTTCAGGAAGATGAATGTGGATAAGAATTGAGCTTTAGTGACCAGCAGATAGTGTGATGATTATGTGGCTGGACTCCCACATAGTTGGTCTCGGTTCAAGTTCCAGAACTGGTGGCTTAAAATTCATGTGAGGCGGATTTTTGTGTGTGCCCAAAATCTCGAGAGGAGAAAGGAGGAGAAGGAATTGCAATGTGGCCGTTCCCGTTAGGGGGTGATTTCTTGCTTTCTGTCTCTCTGTATCTGTTTCTCAGAAAAGCGCATGTGCCCTGTAGCAAAAATCTAAAAGATATTTTTAAAAAAAGAATTGAGTTTTAGCTATAAAAAGAAATATTACTCAAGTACTATGTTGATTCTAACTGCAGGAAAAGAAAAGAATTGATATTAAGCAGGTTGAGACAAGAAAAATAAAAGGTATGCGGAATAAGATAAGAAACAGGAAAAAGCAAAAAATGGACAGAGGCAGAAAGAAGAAAGAGTCCCACAACAGTTTTCAGATCCCTTCTTTGGAGTCCCCCTCCACACTCACAGACCCCACGGTACATGTATCTGCATCTGCTCTGTGCTGCCACGGAATGCCATGCCTTTCCCCTTCTGTACTCACATTACGTACCTGATGAGTTCAGTCATTTCCCCTGTTACTGAGTAGCCACATACAGGGGGTGATATATGCTATACAATTGAGTCTAGTGTATGTTAAGTAGTCACTAGATAGGTTTTGAACACATTATAAATAAGAAAAAGAAGGGGAGAATATCTCAGACTACTTGAATGTCCTGAAGTTTTGTTCACATCTATTCTACAGGCAAGCAATCTTTTTTTTTTTTTGGAGAGGTTTTTGCTATAGGGTGCGTTCACTCACCTGACAGAGAGAGACAGAGAGACAGAAAGTGAGAAATCACCCCCCGGGGGGATGGCCATGCCGCAATCCCTTCTTCTCCGTTCTCCTCTCGAGATCTTGGGCACGCACGCACACGTACCCAGCATGAGTTTAAGCCACTGGGTCCGGGACTCGAACCGCGGTTGACTACGTGGGAGTCCAGCGACATAGCCATTACACTAACTGCTGGTCCCCAGGCAAGCAATCTTAAAGCTGGAAGATTTGCATGAAAATGAATGAAAATGGCTGGATCCATAAGGAGTTGCTATTTAAACTGATGAAATATTTGTGTCTTTCAAAAATGTAATTTGTATTGTTCACTTGCTATCTTTCTCTATCCTCTTCTCTTCACTTACCCCATTCCACACTGTCCTATTCTCATTAAGTACCTTCACTGTTTTTATGTCCTCCGATTTTTTGCTCTCTATTATAGAGTGCGGATAGTCGGTATATATTGAGTGGATACATACAATATCTTTCTTTCATAGCCTGGCTTACTTCACTGGAGATTAATGTCTCTGTACTGACTGACATGCATGGCATTCCCTTTTGAAAAAACAATGTAATACACTGTAAAGTTATATGTAATCCAATGTAATATAAAGAAGATTATGATGATAATAAAAATTTTAAAAAAAATGTAATGTGTATTGGGGCCAGCAGGCAGTATAGTGGTTAAGGTGCTGGACTCTCGGTAGCTGACAGTGGTTTGAAACCCCAACCTGACAGCTTGAAAATCACATGAGGTACATGTGCATGTGTGTCCTAAATCCTAAGAATGGAGGGGAAGGGATTGCAGCGTGGCCATCTCTCCTAGGAGGGTAATTTCTCACTTTCCCTCTCTATCTCTGTCTGTCTCTCTTTGGTGAGCACGCATGATCTATGGTAAAACAAAACAAAACAAAACAACTTTAAAATGTAAGGGGTATTAAACTCTTTAAGTGAATAGAGAGAAAAGGTTTTTTTCTGTTGAATTTTCCCCCCCAAATGATCACTGATGGTTCTCAGCTCATGGTAGAGTATTAAAATGACATAGTTTGTGTAATACATGATTCATGATACATTCATATTAGAAAGCAGGTTTATTTCATCATCCTGAATCTGTTTGGCAGTGGAAAGTTTATTTCTTCTTCACTAATTTGATTAGGAAGCCCCTGCTTTATTCTCCTATAATAATAATGACTCTAATGTTTTTTTGATCTGCGCCTGAGGTCATTTATACCTCAAGAGCCTTTATGCATCTTTTCTATCTTGATTCACTTCCTGAGTTTTAAGACCACCCCTATTAAAATATTAGAGGTTTTAAGACCACCTCTATTAGTTTTAAGACCACCTCTATAAGAAAATAGAGAAGGAAAGTAATGTCTCCCTTGAGACAAAGACAATGTCTTTAATTGCGTTTTATGCTATAACATAAAAGAAATATTTGAACTTTATAGAACCCTAGAAAAATTCTTTAAGGGCTTCTCCTTCTCCCTACTACTTAAATCTTACTTAAGCTGGAAAATAGGCATGTGTTTTTAGACCACAGAAAATCACAAAATACAACTAGTCAACTAATTTTTTGTGTTTATTTTGTTGACTAAATTATATAAAACAGGTCATGTTGCAAACATCAAATTCAAACAAGTAGCTATTTGTTTTCCTGAAGCTTAGAATCCCCTTAACATCTTTGTTTATGAAGCACTAATCCTACGACACCCGCTGAATAGTCCAGAAAAATGTTCATAGTTAATAAAAAAGCACATAAGGTATATTAAGAACAATGTAAAGAGAGCTGGACGCATGTGTGAGTGTGTGCATGTATGTGTGACAGTGAGAATGTCTTTCACTGAGCATCTTCTCATTGTATGGGCTAACATGGGGTCTTCCATGTGGAGGCAGGGCAATTGCTATGCTGGAATAGGATCTGGGACTTCTGAAAGGGAAGCAATATTTTATAAATAAGATTATTAAATTTTGCCAGAGAGCAGTGAGAAAGTACCCCTATGGGGTATGGTTGTACCACAAGCCATTCTCCTCCATCTCTCTCTCCTTTCAGAATTTTGGGTGAGCGCGTGCGCACACACACACACACACACACACACACACATGTGCACCAACTTTTTCAAGCTGTGCAGTCCGGGACTTGAACGGTGCTGTTGACCATATGGGATCCAGCCATCTAAACCACTAAGCCACCAGTTGGCCCAAGATTATTTTGTCAGGCATATTTTCTTTTATATAGTGTATCAACTTTTGTTTTGTATTTCTTCCTGTCTTGTTTTTCTCTCTCTCCTACCCTTCTCCTCTTTTACTTTTTGCTGTCTTTAAGTACTTCGCAAAGTGTGTTTCATAGTACTATCACCCTGCTATCTCCAGATATCTAGTCGTCTATTTAATGGGTTACCTTATTCCCAACTTGGTTAAGAGTAGTCAAGGGGAGTCATGGGGGTACACTAAGGCCTCACAGAAAAAGGGAGGGTAGTGTCCCTTGAGGCTGCTGAAGTCATAGCAACTGTAATTGAAAGCCACTTTTCCAGAAGAAGGGTAAATCTTGGGAGAACATATATAATAAAATGTTAATTAAAACTTTTCTTGTTCTCTTAGAATTTCTGCCAAGGTGCCAAAAGCATAGAACAATACAATAGGTACCAACTATGCCTCACATTGCTAAGCAAGTTATTTCACTGTCTATGCTGTATGTACCCAGAGCCATGAAGCTTGTGTGACCCTCTTGGCCCATTGCACATCTCAAGGCTGTAAAATACACTTGAGGAGAACAACATTGGTAGAGAGGTGTTTGCTGCTTTACAAACTCCTTTGCCTACAGTGGGGGACTAGGGACAATCTTCTTCCTTCAATTAATCTAGATGGGAAAGGAGGCTTTCCAGAATACTTAGAGATTTTGACCTATGTTTTCTGGAGTTTGGAGGGCACAGGCACTGGTAGTTGATTGGTGCCTGCAAAGTCAAGGGCATGAGAGTACTGAGGGACAGACAAGATTGAGTGCCTGTATTCCAAGGGAGAATATGAGAGGAAAGGGCAGCTTGGGTGAAATGAGAGGGAGCCTACCAGGGGATTATTCTAAAGTATTCTTCTTTTTTCTTTTTTTTTCCTTTGTCAGAGGGCATGTGCATGAGCATGCATGCATGTGCAGGCATGCACACACACGCACACACGCACACACACACACTCACCAGAGAGACTGAGATAGAGGGAAAAAGAGAGAGTCAGAGAGAGAAAGCTCAGTGGAGTATGTTCATGAAGCAATCCCCTTTTCTCCATTTCTTCATCCTGTAGGATTCTGGGCAGGCATGCATGCGTGCCCAGAATGTTTTTTAAGCCACTGGGGTTGGGATTGGAACTATGGTCAGTCATAGGGGATCTAGCTTTCTATTATCATCTCTGACTGGTATGGGTAAACTGGATCTCTGTCCCCACGTAAAACTCTGATTTTTAGTGCTTGTCAATTTTCATGGTGTAAAATCCCATCTTGGCCAATTTGAAGCTACCAAAGCTTTAACAACTACCTTAAAAAATCCCTAATGGTATAAACAAATAAATAAATAAAATGTAAAATAAAATTGAACTAAGTTGGTAAAAACTGTTTGAGATTGTTTTGACTAAAAGAAGAACAGAAAAGCGATGAGATGAGTTTCTATAATGGAATCTTAGGTGAGTGCTGACATGGAGGAGAGAACAGGCCCACAGAATCAGTTTAGCAGTAATTAATGCAAAAGAATTATATATCTTTACTATTGTACTCAGCTCACTGAGTTTAAATATCTCTGCAACAGGATGTTAAAAGAGATTTTATCCTTGCATGTTAGTGAAAGCTGAAAGTTGAAAACAAGAGATAAACATTCCCATATTGTAAAGAGAATTACTAAACCTAGCTCCTGTTTCTACATGGTGAACAAATTAGTCATTCGACTGGCAGGACTCATTTCTAGCATACAGGAGAAAAAATTACAATTTAAAAAGATCACTTTTCTGGAGAAATTTGTAGGAGTATAAAATGTTTTGAATTCTCTCTTCTCATAAAGATAAAAACAAGGGATGCTTCTTTCCCAAGCCAAATGAAGATCTTAAAGTCTAGAAAAACTTCTGGAGATGGGCAGATATAGAATGTTGACTGGGATACAGAATTATGGCTCAAGTACAACCATGGGACTCGATGAAAGCATCAAGTATGACCTCAATGCATGGTCCCTGGAGGCTGGGAGTGTATGCGGTAATGGGAACTAGTGATTTTTTCCCACCTGGAGAATTCTGCAAGTGAGAAGCTGACAGGGTGAGGAAAGAAGGCTGCAGTTGGGTAAACTGCATTTCCATCACTGGCTAGGAAATAAAGCATGTCATTTCCCAAAGAGCAAGGGACAGTAAGGACAGCGGTTAGGTATGGGTCATTCTGAAAGGAGCCCACAGCAGAGGACTGCCCATGGGTACACGTGAGCCCAGCTGAAAGGGCCATGTCACAATTTCTAACAGTTGTGTGCAAATATGCCACTGCCTACAGATTTTGATTTATGAGAGCCAGGATGTAGCTTGTGAATGTGTGTGTGTATGTGTGTGTGCGTGTGTGTGTGTGTGTATAAACTTTTTTAAGAGGTTTTTGCCTTAGGGTTCCTGTACTTCCTAGAGAGCAAGAAAGAGACAGTGAGAGGGAAAGTGAGAAATCACCCCCCCACCCCCCCCACCCCCGGGCATGGCCATTCTCCTCCCAGGATCTTGGGCACACATGCACATGTGCCCTGCTTAAGTTTCAAGCCACTGGGTCTGGGACTCGAATAGTGGTCAGCTATGTGAGAGTTCAGTGATGTAACCATTATGCTGTCTGCTGGCCCTGGAAATGAATTTAGTTTTTATTTAAAAGTTTCTTTTTGTTTTGTTTTGTTTTGAGAGAAATTTTTGCTACAGGGCACAAGCACTTGTTGGAGAGACAGACAGAAAGACATAAAGTGAGAAATCATTCCAAACTCTCCCCTCCCGGATGGCCACACCGCAATGCCCTTTCCTCCATTCTCCCCTAGGGATTTGGGTATGCACAAACACACACACCTCCAGGATTTGAACTGTGGTCAACTATGTGGGAGTCCAGTGACATAACCATTACACCATCTATTTGTCCCAGGAATTTTTCTTTTTTAAGAGAAATTTTTGCTGTAAGGTGCATGTGAGACAGAGACAGAAAGATGGAAAGCAAGAACTCACCTCCCCGCCTCCACCCAGGAGGGATGACCATGCTGCAAGCCCTTCTCCTCCATTCTCCTCTCGGGATCTTGGGCATGCATGTACACTCGACTGGTGTGAGTTTTAAGCCACCAGGTCTGGGACTCAAACCCCAGTTGACTAAGTGGGAGTCCAGTGACATAACCATTATTCCATCTGCTGGTCCCAGGAATGTATACATTTTAAAGACCTCCCTGGGCCAGTGGGTGGCATAGTGATTAAGGCACTGGGCTCCCACATGGTTGACCACAGTTTGAGTCCTGGACCTGGCAACCTGAAAATTCATCCTGGGCATGAGTGCATGCATGTCCCAGATCCTGAGAGAATGGAAGAGAAGAGATTGCTGCACGGCCAGCCTCCTGGGGGGGCAAGTTTTGACTTCCTGTCTTGCTGGCAAGTGCAAACACCCTATAGCAAAAATCTCTCTCAAATGAACAAAAAGACCTCCCCAATGTTAATTAATATAGTACAAAAGTTCAGGATTCATTGGATTTCTTGATGATGACCTCTGTGAACAACCCTTCACAATCATCTGCCTGAATATCCTCATTGCTGCCTCTTTACAAATGTAATCAACAATCTAAAGATATTCTACAAACTTCTTGGAAACTACACATAGAAAAAACTGCAAATGGGAATATATTGTACATGCATTTATAGGAGTGATTTAGTTACCTTACTACTCAAGTGCATACGATACCACTTCCAAATATAATCTTTCTCCTTAGCATCATGCTGTTACATTGATGTATTCCCAGAAATTGACAATGAACTATGCACAGAAAACATGGCTGTCCTTAATATCAAGTTCTTTTAGAAATTAGAGAGATTGGGGGGACCAGAAGATGGCCTAATGGTTACATCTGGATTCCCATGTAGTCCAGACCCGATGGCTTAAAACTCAGGCTGGGTGCATGTGTGTGCATACCCAAAATCCCACAAGGTGAATAGAGGAGAAGGGTTTGCAATGTGATCATCCAACATGGGGGGTGATTTCTTGCTTTCTGTCTTCTGTCTCTCTGGTGAATGTACATGCCCTATAACAAAAATATCTCTAAAAAAAAAAGAAAAGAAACTAGAAAGAATTGAAATCCAATAGCAGTTGTTTTCTGATACTTTCTAATTTGTTAAGCAATTTTGATTTGGTGTTTCAGAATCTTCAGCCATTTTTAGCCACCTCGGTTAAATTGACAAAAATTGTAAAGCAGAAGATGACGTTTGAATAGTAGGCACATGTTATATACTTTCCTTATGGGGGACAAATTTTCACTATTGGTGCTTTCTGTTCATTTTCAGTGTAATTGTTTTTCTTCTGCATTTCAATGTGTCACTTTTTTTTTGGGTGGGGGGGAGAGGTTTTTGCTATAGGGCATGTGCACTCGCCAGAAAGAGAGACAGAAAGCCAGAAATACCCCCCCCACACACACCCGCCCCGAGAGGGGATGGCCACACCGCAATCCCTTCTCCTCCATTCTCCTCTAGGGATCTTGGGTACGCACGCACATGTACCAGGCATGAGTTTAAGCCACCAGGTCCGGGGCTCAAACCACAGTCAACTACATGGAAGTCCAGAGACATAGCCATTATGCCAACTGCTGGTCCCGAAAACTATTTTTTTAAAAATTAGTTTGTGCCTATTCTTAATGGAGATTATCCTTAGTTTAAAGAGCTAGGGTTGAAAAAAAATCATCTGAGGAAGAAATTTATGACCTCTGGGAAAAGTTGATGATTCTAAAAAAATTAAAAGTTAATATTTTTCTTCCATAACCAAGAAAGAGACAGACAGACAGACAGACAGAGAGAAAGAGAGAGAGAGAGAGAGAGAGAGAGAGAGAATGCACCCTCCATATCTTACTATCTTCCCAATGCCATATTTGGCATGTATGTTTGAGGTAAACTGAGACACAAGATGAAGAACGACTGTCCTAAATCAGCTGGGGTTCACTTGCAGCTGGGCAGGTGACTCCTTGGATAGAACTGACAAGTCCTTAGTCCTAAGTTCCGCCACTGACCTGTGGTCTGACCCAAACTCTTTGTGGCATCTTTTCTCATTGTCCAACATGGCTCCTGCTCCCCACCCCCGCATCCTTGTATACTTCCACAGCATTGTTAGACTGGACAATACCAAATCAAACTGGCAGCCAGACAGGACTGCTGTGCATGTCAGGGGTTCAGCATAATATTAAGAATTCAGGGAAAATAGGACGCTAGTGGGTGACATATTGGTCAAGGCCCTGGACTCCCATGTGGCCAATTGTGGTTCAAGTCCTGGCCCTAGTGCCTTGAAAATCATGGCAGGGGTGTGTGCATGCATGCCCAAAATCCTGAAAGGAGAATGAAAGAGAAGAGATTGTGGTGTAACCATCCTCCAGGGGGTGATTTCTTGCTTTCTGTTTCTCTCTCTGGCAAGTGCACATGCTTCATAGCAAAAATCTCTCAAAGAAAAAAGAAAAGAAGAAATGAAACTTTGTTCTGCACACCTTATGTAAGATCATCCCTGACACAGACAGCAGTCTATTTAGAATATTGACATCCAGTGTCCAAATGCTATATTATAGTTTCAACTAATCCTGTACCATAAAACCAAATGGATTACCAATCTACCACAGATGTATAAAGCTAAGTGCTCTCAATATGACGTATTAGTCTCTGTGTATGTTTGTGTGTGTGTGTGCGTGTGTGTGTATGGCCTACCCTTTTTTGGGGAGGAGAGATTATTGCTATAGGGTGCATGTACTCACCAGAGA
>NW_006159811.1:2638534-2696899 GCF_000334495.1 Tupaia belangeri chinensis
ACACCACAATCCCTTCTCCTTCATTCTCTCAGGACCTTGGGCATACACATGCCTGGTGTGAGTTTTAAGCCATCGGGTCTGGGACTTGAATCGTGGCTGACTACATTGGGACTTGAATAGTGGCTGACTACATGGGACTGCAGAGACGTAACCATTATGCTTCTGCTGGTCCCAAGAAGGCCTACCTTTGAGCTTAGAAATAAAGAACAATTGCTAGTCCATGGCTTTGGCACAGAGAGGCAGTGAATTATGAAATTACAGGTTTGGGCATGGATGCCATCAAAGCTGACTCGACCTCCAAGTTACCTGAAATTTCTTGGGCATCGTTTTCTTCAAATTGCATGAGTATTAGAATATATAGTATAGTGGGGCCAGCAGATGGTGTGGTAGATGAGGTGCTGGACTCCCACATGGCTGACAATGGTTCAAGTACCAGACCCAGCAACTTGAAAATCACACAAAAACATGTGCTTGCCTACCCAAAATACCTAGAGGAGAATGGAGTTGCCACTCAAAAACTCAGGTCTCAGAGCCAGCAGGTGGCATGGTGGTGAAGGTGCTGGACTTCATATAGCTAACTATGGTTCCAGTTCCAGACCTGGTAGCTTAAAAATCTTGCCAGGCATATGTGTGTGCATGCCCAAAATTCCAAGAGGGGAATGGAGAAGAGATTGCCACATGTCCATCCTCCCTGCAAGGGTGATTTCTCATTTTCCCTTTTTCTGTCTCCCTCCCTCTTTTCTGTGAACACATGTGCCCTAAGGTAAAATTCTAAAACAAAATAAAACAATGAAACCCACAAAATAACCTCAGACATCTTGGTCTCTCTCTCACTCTCCCTCCCCATGAAATCGAATCTAAAACTAAATTGCTCTTTCTTCCCTATCATTTGATTTAAATCATATTCATGTTTCAATTTTTTTTGTTTGTTTAGCTTTTCCTAGGTTGCTCAATACAAAATATAAATGTAGGGGTGAGTGCATAAGCTTCCCTATTATTTGATCTAAATCATATTCATGTTTAAATTTTTTTTTGTTTGTTTAGCTTTTCCTAGGTTGCTCAATACAAAATATAAATGTAGGGGTGAGTGCATAAGAACTTTTATGACCTAGTCTTTATTTACCTTTCTGACTTTATATCTGGTTACCATCCTCACTGTACCTCACAAATGTTGTTCCAGTAGGTCTCACCAACTTAGAGTTCCCCAATCAGGTCCTGCCCTCTGTCTGAGTCTATGTTTTTTATGTGCATTTCAGTTTTGCCTAGCTATTGCCTTCTCTTTCTTCAGAACTTACTGTAGAGACCATCTTATCCAGAAAGTCTTCTAGATGCTTTCTTTTCAAACTATCAAATACTCCTGTGAAAATCCCATCATTTATTACCCCAATCAATTAAAAGAATTTAGAGATTTAATCTCACTGCCATATGCTCAGAAATTCTTAGAAATTCTCAATGGCAGGCCAGTTTATCAAAAGTTAAATTACTGATGACAAACTACCAAAAGCCAGCTAGCTCCTTGGCGAGTAAACCAAACATGAATTGATTTAGTGCTTAAGCTTCCTGAGGACAAGGTCCTACATTATTAATTTTATATCCTCAATTTCTAGTCTAGTGCCTAGCAGAACAGGCACTCAGTAAAGGGTCTCCCCAGTAGAATTTAATTTTGGGGTTGCTGGAAAAGTCATGACACACTTTTGCACAGAAAAACAGAAAAAATACATCATCACTTTTCCAATAATCCAATACTATTTCCTTATGTCCTCCTATGTTGTTAGTTCCAGTAACAGTGATTTTCTTTTTTCAAAGAACCACTTTCCAACAGCACCATTTAAGAAGCAAGATTCTGTAGACACAATGAAAACATTGACCATATCAAGATTAAAATTTTGTGGTTGGATGGTAAGGCATTAGTAAAACACATGCTTTGTGAGGTTGACCCACATGACAAGGTTCTGGGTTCAAATTTGGAGATATCCCTGAGTATGCTGGGCAAGTACTGTGATCTGGGGCTCACTGGGGTTGGTGGTAGATCGCATTGTTGAGACCCTATTGGAGATGGTATGTCTCTGTTTTTCCTCTCTGTCTCTCTTACTCATAGAATAAACAAACAAACAAACAAAACAAAAAGATTCTGGCCCATTTGCAGCAGTACACACTGTTGATACACTGTGCTCCATAGGTTGGAATCACATAAAGAACAACTCGTCCAACCTAAAGACTGGACATGGTGGTGTGTGCCTGTAATTCCAAGAACTCAGAGAGGCTTACACAGAAGGATCGTGAGCTCAAGACTTGGGGGAGAGATGGCTGTTGTAGCATGCCTGTAGTCTTTTTCTGACAGGAGACTGAGGCAGGAGGATGGTAACATAGGAAGACCTTGTTTAGAGAGGGGGGAAAAAAGGAGAAAGGTATTCTCTTCTAAAAATATCAAGCCAGTTTTGTTATCTTTTTTCTTTCATATTGCTCTCACATCAGACTATATAATTAACATTTTTATTTGGCTAAAAAGTCCCAAAGCCGAGAGGACCTTCTGAGAGGTTTCATGTGGCTATCATTTCTAGGAAAACCATTCCCCTGTCATCCACATGTTTGGCACAGTTGTGTCATTCTGTCCTCTGCCTAGGGCTCTGAGATGACACTGTTAGATAAAACAAAATTGTCTTTTTCAAAATATGAAAAAAATAACTGAACCAGAGGATGAAGAAAGAACATTTGAACACCCTTCAAGCTTTGTATCAACCACAGGGAATTTGTTCATATTACAAGAAAGTTCATGGTCTAAAGACCACAATGTTTGTTGCATTGTATGTTATAGAGAGACCCAGATGCTATTGTTCTAACAGAAGATTTTCATTATGACTGCTTTCTAAGATGGTAATACTATATTTAGTACCATAAAGTTAATTCAATAAAATTAATGACTAAAAATCTAAAGTGTTCTCTGTAAGGCAGATCAGATATATCATACCTACCAGGTCTTCCTTAAACTGATCAACAGAAAACATCATAAACAAAATTTAAAAGAATTCTTGAGCATTTATTCAGTGTAGACTAGAACTTGTTGCTTTAGAAATTCAAAGATGAAAGTGAAGATTCTTGTTCTTGTAAAGCTCATGAATTTAATAAGGATGAAACAATATTTTTGCATAAAGGATATAAAACATAATTAGAGACATAAGCAATGGTCAAAAAAGCACATAAGAGAAAACTGTTCATTTCTAACTAGAAAAAAATAAAGAAGATCACTTGGAGTTGATCATGGATGTTGAACTCAAGAACAACTGGAATTTCAGCAAGTGAAGATGAAGAGAAGTGCCATGACCCAGGGGTGAGGAAGTGAAGGACAGATTGGGATATAGCTTATAGACATTGCTTAAATGTGTAATGGGAAGGGAAATAATGGAAGATATCTTCAATGAAATTATAACATCTTTCATATGTAAGGTTGAGTCTTTTAAGTAGGCAAAGGGTTGCTGCAAAGTTGGAATAATAGGGACAATCAGATATGTTTGCAAGTTAATTAACCTAACAGTCCAGAAGTATTAATTTTTTATTGCTGCTGTAACAAATTAACACAAAGTTAGTGACTTAAAACAAAACAAATTTAGTATCTTGTAGATCTGTAGGCCAGAAGTCTGTTACAAGTATCACTGGACTGATATCAAAGAGCTAGTAGGACTAAACTCTTCTGGAGGCTGTAGGGTAGACTCTGCCTTTTCTCTGCCAGCTTCTAGAGGCAGCCTGCATTTCTTGCCTAATGGCCTGCTTCCTCCATCTCCAAAGTTAGCAATGTTGCATCCTTATGACCTTTTATATTTAGATTAATTTCTCTATGATCACATGAGGAAAGGACCTCCAATTTTAAAAATTTGTGATTAGGTTGGGGCCACTTCAATAATCAATGATAATCTCTCTGTTTTAAAGCCCTTATCTCAATCAGATCTGAAGAGCCCCCCCCCCCTTTACCACATAAGTTGGCATATTCATAGGTTCTGGGGATGAGGACATGGGTAACTTTGTAGGTATTTATTCTGCATTTCAAAATGTAGATGAGTTAGAATTAGGAGACTTGTCTTAAGTCACCAATGATGTAGCTTTTGATCTTGGCTGGGTGAGGGATAGTATAGAACTGAACTAGGGTATGATAACGAGAAGAAAAAGAAAGGTTTAAGAAATAAAAAAAAAAGGTTGACATAAATTTGGAGGTCTAGTAGACAGACTTTGAAATCCAGTGGAAGTGTGTGGACATTGAAATATGATTTTAATAGAAATAGGAATGTCAGAAGGACACGTTTTAGAAAGAAAAACTGTGAATTCCTTTTTAATTGCTGCAATAGATGTGCCTGTAAATTATTCAGGCAGAAAAATTCTATAGAAAGTTGAAAATATGTACCTGACTCTTGGGGGACAAGTTGAGATGTAGAAATACATATAGTAGGGGTAATTCAGTGGCACAGTGGTAACATGATCCTCAAAGGAAGCTGGATCCATATGGAAGATGGTGGAGTCAATTCCTTGATCTGCCAGTACATGCTGGCCATGCTCAACCCAGACTACAATGCTTCGCCATAATCCTGGCTGCTGAGAAGCTGGGGGAGGATCACGGCCTGAGACTCTTACTGAAGATGCTTCCCTCTCTCTCTGTCTCTCACTGACATGATAGAAAGCAATAGGGGGACTACATATATCCTTATTGACTATATGATTTATCAACTTAGAACATCTTTATGCAACATCATAAAAATAAAAATCAGGTTATATATTGTTAAATTAATATAATTAACAAAGGAAAATGGGAAGTTCTCATATTTAGTTCAAATTTTAATATAAAATTTCTCATGTCAGCATTCATAACAAAATGTAAAAATATGACTTGATGTTCAATATTTTCCCTCTAAATTCCATTGTATTTAGTAAGCTTCCTTAGCATTTTTTTTTAAGAAGTAGTAACATTTATTTCAAAGATATCTTTCAAAATATCACTGGTGGTTATCTCAGCCTAAAATCAGAACATTGAGGTTTGCTGCTCAAAAATGCTAACTGTTGGATAGGATCATCTGTATTTGATTTGGGGGTTTAGCCACCTCTACACTGGCATTTTGCCTGTGTTCTACAACTGCCTGCTGATGTTCCATTGAAGTTAAGAGAACATTAGGATATGTTTTATATTGGGCAATAGGAAGAATTATGCACTATTCCATGACTCCAAATTATTTGGTAACCATCAAAAGAAATTAGAAGACATATTAATGCTAGAAAAAGAATCTTCTGTCCAAAGATCACATTAACTTTATTAATACTTTTATCTTTTTTCAATATTTTATTGCAAGGGATTGTTTCAGCTATTACATTAGTTAATTGTAATGACAACAAATACTACAATAGTATCCCTTTTTTTTTAACAGAGAGAGATTTTTGTTATAGGGTGTGTGCATTCACTGGAGAGACAGAAAGAGATAGAAAATGAGAAATCCCCCTCCAGGGAGGGATGGCCACACCACAGTCTCTTCTCCTCCATTCTCTTCTTGGGATTTTGGGCATACACACACGCACATGTACCTGGCCTGTGTCTCAAGCCTCCAGGTCCAGGACTTGAACCGCAGTTGGCTGTGTGGGAGTCCAGCAATGAAACCACTACAGTATCTGCTGTCCCAATATCTTTATTTTTTATGTGGGGAAACTGAGGCTTAGAGAAATAGTGATTTGCTGTAAATAATTCAGCTAATATATGACTAAACTGGCACACAAATGCAAGTCTCTAAAACAATTGCTCTTTACATTCTCATTACACTATTTTTTTGCTCTCAATCTTAAAAGCACAATTTAGGGCCAGCCTGTAGCCTAGTGGCTGAGGTGGCTCAATCCCACATGGCTGACTGTGGTTGAGTCCTAGACCTGGCCATCTGAAGGACGCACTGGATATGTGTGCTTGCATGTCCAAAATTCCAATGGGAGGGAGAAATGGAGGAGAAGGGATTTCTGCAGTGACAGGTTCCCATAGGGAGTGCTTTTTCACTCCCTTCATCCCTGTCTCTGTCTCTGGTGAGCACACATACCCTCTGGGGGAAAAATTTCCAGTTTAAAATAATGTTTAGGCTTTCTCTGCAAGTACCTGCTGATCTTTCTGCTTTTGCTAGCCCCACACTCTTACGTTTTCCTGGCACCAGTATTATGCCTGGATATTATATGCTCAAAGACTTGATTAGTGTTAGAAGTGCAAACAGAAACAACCAAAGGCGTGAAACGGCACCTACAGAATGAAAGAAAATATTTGCCAATCATGTATCTAATCAGGAATCCATTTCCAAAATATATAACAACTCGAACAACCGCCAATCAAACTAATAACTAATTAAAAGGGGAGCTAATGATGGGAACAGGCATTTCTCCAAAGAAGACATACAAATGGCCAATAGGCATATAAAAAGATGCTCAGTGTCATTAATTATCAGGAAAATGCACATCAAAATCACAGTGAGATGTCACTTTATACCTGTTAGGATGGTATTATTAATATATTACCAAAAAACCCACAGCCCAGTCCTTGATGAGGTGAATAAGGCAGATGGATACTATATAACTGACTGTGCAGTTCAAGTCATGGAACCAGCTGTCTAAAAAACACATCAGGTATATTTGTGTGCATGCCCAAAATCCCAAAAGGAGAAATGGAGGGAAAGGGATTGTGGTGTGGTCTTTCTCTCTCTCTATCTTTCTCTTTTCTCTTGTGAGCACACATGCTCTCTAGCAAATTTAAAAAAAAACAAAAAAGATAAGCCCACAAGACAACAAATTTGAGCAGGAGTAATTCAAACCCTTATACACTGTTGGTAAGAATGCAAAGTGATGCAGCTGATACAGAACAGTGCGGAGGCTATCAAAAGATTAAAACTAGAACATTTGATCTGATAAAATCACTTATGAGTATTTATTCAAAGAACTAAAACTGGAATCTTGGAGAGATAGCTGCACTCTCATGTTTTTGCAGCACTATTCACAATTGTCAAGATGTGGATACAACCAAAACATGCATCAGCAGGTGAATAAAAAGTGATAAATGCATACAATGGAATATTAATCAGCCTTAAAAATGGGAGGAAATCCAGTAATATACAACAACATGAAGTTTGAAGATATTAAATGAGCTATGGATGTAAAAATATTGTATGATTCACTTATTATGAAGTATCTAAAATAGTCAAATTAATAGAAACAGAGAACAGAATGGTGATTTCCAGGGGCTAAGGAATTGGGAAATGGGGGCTCATATCAATGTGTATAAAATATCATTGATACAAGATGAGTAAGTTCTAACAATATTGTATTGTACCCTTACAAATGTGTTAAAAGTTTAGATCTCATGTTAGATGTTCTTACCACAGTAAAAAAATCTTAAAAAAAAAAAAAAAAGTCTAGGATCATGGTATTCTAGGTTAGTTTCTTTCGTCTTGTGTCAGGATTTCTCACTGGAAGGTAAAAATTCCTAAAATCAGAGACTTCAATTATGTTGTTTACCACTCCAGTCGCAGCTCTTAGAAGATTGTCCAGCACATAGGAAGTACTTAATAAATATTGCTCAATAAATAGGTAAATTGATACAGGGAGTGAACCTCATTATTCTAGGCACTTCACACTACGTGAGAGTTTCAGATGCAGTCTTCAGGTGTCATTACATGATGTCATCAAGGGACAGTTGGAGGAGTGGCTCCAAACTACTCCTAAACTCAAAATGAGTGAGAGACCCATAGACAATATTCTAACCTGTGTTTGATGGAAGTCAAAGAATTAACACAGAGTTAGAGTTGCACAGTTGAAGCAATGAAGGCCCAGAGCAGTTAAAGAACTTACTCAGGTAAATTGCATTGGGTAGAAAAATCTTCAGAAGAACTTGGTTCTTCTACGTCTAAGGCTGTTAAGTTTCTGGAGTCTGTTAGCATTTATGAGGTAGAGAATGACCTTGTTTCATAATTTGTATAATACTTTGTATTATAGCTATAGCTGGCAGAATTATAGTCAGCAAACAATAGTTATGAAAGAGTTAACAAGTGGACCTTTAGTGATAAAATTCAAGTCATAGGTTTTATCACGTACATTTCCAAGAGCTTCTTGAAGGTTTTTATTCAAATATCTCCTTCCTTCCCCCTCAATGCATATCTGATTTTTTTTAAGAGAGATTTTTGCTATAGGGCATATGTGCTTGCCAGAGAGACAGAGAGACACAGAGAGACAAAAAGTGAGAAATCAACTCCCCAGGAGGATGGCCATGCTACAATTCCTTCTTCATTCTCCTCTCAGGATCTTTGGCACACACACACATGTGCGCAGTGTGAGGTTTAAGCTGCCATGTCCAGGATTCGAACCAAGGTCAACTATGTGGGAGTCCAGGAATGTAACCATTACATCATCTTCTGGTGCCTATATTTGATTTTTTAAGTTTTCACCTTCATTAGCTATTACTTTGTATACTTTTGACTTCATTGGAATTTCTCACGTTTATAAGTGAATCTTTACACTGATAATTTGAAAAATATACTGATAGTTTTTAAAAATAATTCACAAATTAAAAACTAAAAATTAGGTTTATAATTTCACTGATCTTTACTCTTTGCCATTTAGTTATAAGTTGGATAGGAAATACATGTTTATTGTATTATTTCATGCCAACTAAGGAATAACTTAATGGCCAAGAAAAGGCAGTAATTATTTTTCTATTTTAAATATTACTTATTACAAAACCAGATTAGGAACATCTACTTGTTTGATTTCCTGAGAGAAGTAACCACAACATATTTCTGACTGAATATTCATATTTCTTCAGAAGGCAATTATTATTATTATATTTTTTTGGAGAGGTTTTTGCTACAGGACGTGTGTGCTCGCCAGACAGAGACATAGAGACAGAAAGCGAGAAAAGACCCCCAAGAGTGGATGGTCACGCTGCAATCTCTTCTCCTCCATTCTCCTCTCGGGATCTTGGGCACGCACGCACACACGCCCGGCGTGAGTTTTAAGCCACTGGGTCTGGGACGCGAACCGCGGTCGACTACATGGGAGTCCAGTGACATAGCCATTACGCTAACTGCTGGTTCCCAGAAGGCAATTATTTTTGAGAAAAGAAAATCTTCCTACTATTGGTCTTTTGCTTTGATTATGAACCATTTTATTATTACCTGAATATAATCATTCCTTAAAAATTGTTGTAATCTTTAAAAGATATTCATAAAATAAGAATCATCAGTGGCAAGCAAAGATCTGAAAGCTACTAGTGGACACTGAACTATCTTCCAAAGTATAAGAATAGAGAGAGCCAGCAGGTGGTATGGAGGGTAAGATGGCTGGATCCTACAGGCCCACTCTAAGGTTTGAGTTCTGGATCCAGCAGCTTGAAAATCATGCCAGGTGCATGTAGGAGTCAGCACTTTAACCACTACAAATGATAAGCCTTTTAAAATCAATCTCATAAACGAAGTATGACAAAAAGATATACATTTTAAAAATATGAATTAGAAATTTGATATCATGAAAAGTACAGATAAAATATGCTACAAAAGACATTATGTATCATTCTATGAAAATATATTAGAAAATTTGATTGAAGTAGAAAATATATTAGAAAATTTGATTGAAGTAGTTTTTTCCTGAGAAAAAATTAAGATTAAAAATTGGCTCAAAAATAAAATGTGAATTTCTCTCAAAAAAATCATCAAAATGTCTTCTAAAATGCTTTGGAGCCATATAATTTTACTGTTCAGAGTAATGTGAAACTTGAAAAATACAGATAATCTAAATTTTACACAAAAACTTTTCTAAAATATAGAAAAAGTAAAAAAACTTGTTAAATATAATAATAATTCCCTGTATTCCTTATGCAATGGTAAGAAATGCCATAGACCTGGAAAAAATATCTGTGAAATACGTATTTGATAAAGTACTTATATCCAAAATAGATAAAAAATCTCTTAAAACTCAACAATAACAGATGATCCAATTAAAACATGGACAAAAGATATAAACAGATACTACACCAAGAAAGATACATTTAAGAAAGAAGCCACGTGTTTCAAATATGAAAATATACTCAACCTCATATGTCTTTAGGAAATTGCACATGAAACAATGAGATACCACTATACACCTATTATAATGTTGAAAGTTCAAAATGCTGATAACATTAAATATTGACCAGGAAGTGGAGCTACAGAAATTCTCATTCATGGCTGGTAGGAATACAAAATGCTATAGTCCCTTTGTGAAACACTTTGGCAGTTTCTTTCAAAGCTAAACGTAGTCTTACAAAAATAATCCAGTCATCAAGTTCCTAGGTATTTACCCAAGTGAGTCAAAAATGTATATCCACTCAAAACCCTATACACAAAGGTTTAGAGCAGTTTTGTCTTTCTCAAAAACTCAGAAACAACTAAGAAGTTCTTTGATAGGTGAATGAACAGATTGTCACATATCCACAAGGAATATTATTCAGTGGTAAAAAAGAAATAAATTATTGAGCCATGAAAAGCCATGCATGAACTTTAACTATATAGTACCAAGTCAAAGAAGTCAGTCAGAAAAAACTACAAAATGTACAATTCAATCTAATGAGCATTCTGGAAAAGGCAATACTGTAGACTATAAAAAGATCAGTCATTACCAGACTTTAAAGTTGGTAAAAGAGGTATAAAAACAAAGGGTTTTTAGGTAATTTAGTGATTTTTGATATTGTAATGGTGGGCACAAAACAGAATGCATTTATTAAAATCTATAGAACCGGAGCCGTCCAGTGGTATGGGGGTTAAGACTGCTGGATCTCACATGGCTGACTGTACAGTTTGAGTGCCAGATCCAGGAGCTTGCAGCATGGCCATCTCCCCAGGTGATGTTTTCATGTTTCCACTCTCTTGTGCATATGCACAGGTGCTTTATAGCAAAATTTAAAAGAAAAAAATAGTCCCCAAACTATACAACTGAACAATAAAAACAGACCATTAATTTAAACTATGGACCTTAGTTAGTAAATTTTCAGTATTGGTTTATCTATTTTAACAAATATATCATAGTAATGCAAGTTGTTAACTACAGGAATCAGTGTGCACATGTGGAGAAAGGAGATACATGTTAACTATGTGTACTTTGTGCTCAATCCTTACATAAACCAAAACTGCTCTAAAGTCTACAAAGATCACATAAAATTTAATGTTCAGTATTCATAAATTAAGTTTTATAAGAAAAAAGAAAAAAATAACCTATATACATAGCAAATATTCCTTTAAGTAAAGTTGCAAAAAATCCCAAATAATATATGAGCAAGCCAATTTGGACAATTTATGGAAGAAAATCACTTAAGAAGCATGTTTTTTTCTGGAATGCATATCAAAATTTATAAACATAGCATGTAATGTAACTTAATTTTATTTGTAGTAATATTTTCAGTCAATTGGCAGAAATGCATTTGGAATATTGACATCCATTCTGGATGATGTCTCCAAAAAGCGTTAGGATTGGAAGTATCCTTCCTAGCATAATAAAATACTATTATTAAACCAAGAGTTAATGTCATACTTAATGATTTTTGACAAAGTGGGTTTCATAGTATTAGTGATTCTGAGATTTCACAGAAAATATTTCTTTGAATGCCTTTTCAATTCATGATAATCACACTCTTTAGAAACAGTCCTTGAGACACAAGGATAAATCTCTAGGAATTATGTCAATCTTCTGACCTTGACCATTGCCGGTTGACCCGGAAATGACTATCTGGCCTTAGAGTAGTCAATTAGGTTTCTGCACCTGAGAATTTGAAATCTGGGATTGAGAGACAAAGATGGAGAGTAGTTGGAATCAGCTGTCTTAGTTTTATTACTAGCAGCCCTTGAGAGAGAGACTTCCAGAACTCCTTCATATTCTTTTTTTTCACTGAGTCTCGTTACTGACTTTTTGGATTCTAATATATTTCTTTTCCTGCTTAAATTTTGGAGATGTGTTTTTTGTAGCTTCCAAACAAACAAAATCTCAAGTAATGTAGACACTAATAGGTGTTTTGTAGTGAAAATGGAAGGGTGCTGATCACCACACAATCTGTATGGGAGTCTAGGTTAAACACATGTACAGAGCTCTCTTTATTTTGGAACTTCTCCTAGTCAATAATGTATCACATGGTGATTCTCTGGAAGAAAGCTGTAGTATGCAATTTCATAATCTTGTTTGATCACAGAAATTTTTCTTGGCAAATACTCTAAAAAGACTAGTGTTCCACAAAACATACTTGGGGAAGTACTTCTTTAGTGGTATTCCCAATAAACCTTTATCATCATCTTCATGACTCAATATGGTTCTGAAAAGTCTTGGCTAATGTAATGAGGTATAGAAATCAAACATACTAGAGGAAAGGAGGAGCCCAAATTGTCATTGTCACACACCATGTACAGCATTTATAAAATCTTAGAATAGCAACTGGAATCCTTCAGATCCATAGTTAAGAAATGAGGATAGGTACAATAGAAATACTCAATTTAATTGTGTTCATGTAAGATCTTTAACAATAATGAGGGAGGTATCTATTTACAACAGCAGCAACAATAGCCAACAAGAAAATATTTATTTCTGATAGTCAATTTGTTCTAAGCTGGTGAGTTTAGTGAGGGAAGCACTTTATCACTGTGCCCCAGAAAGAGTATCTGGCTCATAGTATGTCCTCCACAAATGAATGAGAGGCAGTTCCTTTTAATTTCCTTCAGGTAATTAATGGTTATTATTAACTGCTGTGGATCATGTACAATAAGCTACAATGATGTTAAAGAGGCTAGCCTTGTATCAGGTAGTATTTACTATATAATTGCTTAATGCTAGTAAATTGTATTATAAAATATATTGGGTTTTAGAAAAATCATGATGTATTTTTTCTGTTTTCCTATGCAAAAATGCATCATGACTTTTCCAATAACCAGGTCAAAAGAGAAGGCTCAAGCCAGTCACATCGCCACCTCTGCTTTTCCTTCTGTTGTCACCAGCAGTGAGAAGATAAAAGAATGCATTACCACTCCTAGGAGTGAGTACGTGAGCATTCCAGACTCCCTCAAGAACTCTCTCCTACTTCATTAAACTGGATGCAATATTTTGTTGCAGAATTATCCACTTTTCTGATATTCTCACTCATCAACAAGGTTATCAAAATTGCTATAATTATGTGGGACATAATTCTACACAACCTGACTAGTTCCAATTTTAAATTTTCATGAGAACTGGGCTCCTGATTGAAGCTGCATTGTGTCCCTTGTCTGGGATTCTGGACTTGGGATAAAAGAGAGAGGTGGAGAGGGGGTGGTGGTGTAGTAGGATAGATGGAGAGAGAAAAAGAGAGATACAGAGAAAGAGAGACTTTCTGCAGAGTCTAGTCTTACTGCAGTCCTTTTCGTCTAGTCCTCCAGCTTGTAAGAGTCCAGAGCATGCATGTGTGTAGAGTGTCTTCAGGCTGGCTAAGCAGGGGCTCAGACTGTGGTGGCTATGCAGCTTCTAGCTCTGCAGTCTGGCATGTGAATACTGTGCCACAAAGATTGGCTTAACTTGGATTTCTGCCACTAGTGTCCAGAATTTTAAACAATATACCTCAACTAGGATTTGAGGAGAAGATGACATTTAACTCACAAGGCTATATTTTCTTTCGCTGAAGGAGTCTATAAAGAGATTAGAAACAGCCAAGAAGAAATCATAGACATTTTGACTTTTGAAGGACATTTCAGGAGCCAGAGACTGGCATGATAAAGCAATTTGGCCCATGATAACTTTGGCTTGCTGAGTGATTTGATTCTTAGCACTCTTTACTCTTTTTTTGTATTGTCAAATTTCTGTTTCATTTCCCTTCCATTTCCTAACTCACTCTTTGGTTCTATCTCTTTAGCCCACTGTTCCTTTTTTTGCAGATTATAACATACATTTTTTTACACATGCCCTGTGTTCAACCATTAGCTTCATGTCAACATTACTGTTAGTGTACACTGGACTCATGGAGCACGGTTTTCTGCTCTTTTGAAAAAAAAGTCTATTTATTTCTTCAAAGAGAGAGAGACAGCATCCCTGATAGGATTTTGAAACCTCGATCCACGCTCAGCCTAAACTAGCTCCGGATCATGGACAAACATGTGCCTGGCGTACTCAGGGAGATCTCTGGGCTTGAACCAGGAACCATGACATGTGGGATTCCCTCAAAGAGCACTGCATTTTACTCCCTCATCACTGTCTGTCTGGTCTCCAGCAGCCATTTGCAAGGCAAAGAGAAGGGCCTTAGAAGAAAACAAACCTGCCATCACATTGCAGACTTTTCAGACTCTAGAAATGTGAGAAAAGAAATTTCTGTTGTTTAAGCAACCCAGTCTGTGGTATTTTGTTAAGTTAAAGCAAGTCAACTAAGACATCCCATAACCCGCATCGAATTTCTAGACAGTATTTTCTATCAGTAAATCCAGTTCAGAAACTAACACATAAAAATCACTTGTGATAATACAATTAATTTTTAGTTGTTTTAAACCCTGGGATTAAATATAGGAAAAAAAAATATATATGCTAGAAGATGCATATGCTTGTGGGGAGGGATGAGGGGTTTGGGGGGAGAGAGAGAGGAAGAAGGAAGGAAGAAATTACCCCCCATAGGGAGTGGCCACACTGCAATCCTTTCTCTTCCATTCTTCTCTTGGGATTTTGGGCATGCAAGCACATGCAGCCAGTGTGTTTCTCAAGCCAAGGGTGCAGGACTTAAACCGTACAGCCATGTGGCATCCAGTTACCTTAACCACCACATCACTGGTTGGCCCTATATTAAATATTATAAATACCTATTTTTAAAATACTGTGGAACCAGCAGAAGGCATACTGATTAAGTTGCTGGACTCCCATCAAGTAGATTGTGGTTCAAGCCCTGGACCCAGTGGCTTAAACTCACGCCAAGTACATGTGCTTGCATGCCCAAGATCCCGAGAGGAGAATAGAGGAGAAGAGATTGGGGTATGGCCATCCCTCCTAGCAGGTGAATTCTTGCTTTCTGTCACTCTGGTGAGCACACACACCCTGTAGCAAAAATCTCTCTAAAATAAATAAATAAATAACAAAATAAAATACTTAAGAGTTACTTTTAAGAGAAATTGGCATTTTAGTAGACTAACAGATAACTTGCTATTACAACTTAAAATGTCAGATTTAAATAATTGACTCACATGATCTTAAATGGAAATTTTATAAATTTGCAAAGCACATTGGAGCATTTGGGAGAACAAAATGTTCTTCCAAAGGAGAGTCATTACATTTATGTTTAATTTCTTAGGTTTAAAATAATTATATAAATGTTTGAAAGGCTAATTTGTTAAAAATCCAAAGTTCTTAAAAATTGATTATAACAAAATTTATGAATGAACTTTAAAGAGTTTGAAGGAACTTAGTTAATTAAATTGTAGAAAGACCCATAATAATGACTGTTAATACTTGGGGAAATTTATAGACAGAATAATAAAATTTATATGTCATACTAAAAGTGTAAGACCTAAGATTTTGAATTTATATTATGTAAGAAGTCAGATATTTATTTTATTATAAAACAATCTAAGATTTACAGAAGAGTAGCAAGGACAGTAAAAATAATTCCTCTGAATAATTTATAAATTATCTGTCAACAAGATGCCCTGTGACTCTCAAATTCTTTAATTTCCTATGATCAAGGACATTCTGTTACATAATCATAATCATCAAAATCAGGAAGTCAGCATTGTTTTATCTTACTGCCATCGACTCTTCGGAAACCATCCGGTTTTCCCCAACTGTCTCCAAATACTCCATGAATAAACTCAGAATCTCGTGTTGTATTTGGTTGTTTTGTCTTTCTATTCTCCCTCAGTCTGAGACAGCTCCTTGGTCTTACCTTCACTTTCATGATCTTAATGCTTTTGAATATTATTCAAAAGTTATTTTGTATAATGTTCCTCGATTTAGGTGTGTCTGAGATTTTTTTATTAGATTCAGGCTGTACAACGTGAGGACTATTACAGAAGGGATGTTGAGATCCTCTGTGTCATAAGCCAGGCCTTTCTAACTTGAGATGTGATACTGGACTCCTTGAGACATACATCTCAGTTGGTAGGGTACAAATTCTTCATTATTAGAATACTCTCCTTCATTACTTGCTGAAAGTGTGTGCTGGCCATTTTCATTGTTCCCTCTGTAATTAATATTTTTTGGGAGAGATACTGTGCAAATATAATTTTCCTCATCAAAGTTTCAGTTTATTAATGTGTAGGTCAGTACAGACTCATGGTTTTCTATTTCATTACTTTTTTTTTTTTTTTTTTTTTTATTTTTTTTTTTTTTTTTTTTTTTTTTTAGAGAGAGAGATTTTTGCTATAGGGTGCGTGTACTAGCCAGGTAGACAGAGAGGGACAGAGAGACAGAAAGCAAGAAATCATCCCCTGGGGGGATGGCCACACCGCAATCCTTTCTCCAGTCTCCTTTCAGGATCGTGGTCACGCACGCACGGGCACCCAGTGTGAGTTTAAGTCACTGAGTTGGGGACTCGAACCACATTCCACTACATGGGAGTCCAGTGACATAGCCATTATGACAACTGCTCGTCCTCTATTTTATTTCCATTTTTATCATTACTTAGTTTGATGGCCAAACCATTTTATTCTGGCTAGTTGGAATTCTTTCAAATGAGTCCCGAGGCCTTTTGATAAATTCCCTTCTATTTTTTGAGAACCTGTTTGCTTTCTGGCACAAAAAGATACACCAGACTTGTATTTTCCCTGCCTCTACCTTGATATAGTAATTTTTCCAAGGATCCTTGCTTCCTTTTAGTGAAAACTGGTATTAAGAATCTAGCATCCGGGCACTAGGTGAGCTGACTGACACTGGAGTGCTGCTGGCTGTGGTCCTCTCAGTGGAGAGAGTGAGGGAACCTGTAAACACACACATATAGTCCATATCTGTTGTATATATTGTATATATTAAAAACTATGAGATAACAGAGATACATCCAATCCCAGTTTAACACCACTCTACTCATTCTGCTTGAAATCCGACATCTCATGCCAAGCTAGATCACCTCCCCCAAGAATATTCTATTCCACTTGAACTTTCTATTCCACTTGAACTCCCCCATCCCCACAACTGAGCAGATACACACCTTGCTTGCCCCTTAATTACCTCAGTACTGTACTGCTTAGAAAGGAAAGAGAATTGAATAAGAAGAGAAAAAAACAAATACTAATAAAAAGTGGCTTCTAAATAATATAGTTTGTACACCAAAGGCACCTTTAGGACACTTTAGGAAAGCATGTTTATTTTTCTTATGAAGTTTTCATTTCTCCCAGATCTTGCTTCCTTAGATTGTATTTCTTCATATTCACAGCCCTGACAATCATATTGTCCAGGCACAAAAAATGTATTTTATTCATTTTAGACATCATCTCTGGAAAATTTCAGATTTTATTTACTCATTTAGTACTATTGGAAATTTTGTATTTTTATTTTATGTCTATCCTCCAATTTTGGACCCTTTATCAATAGTCAATGATTTGAGGAGCTAGCATTGCCACATGGCATAATGATTGGTCCACAAGATTTTGCAATATAGTAGGACCTGGAACATTTTTGTTTTGGAAAATCTGAGCTGCAAAATATGTCACCAATTACTGTATCTTTGAAGTTGAAGCAAGATTCTCTCTCATAAACTGTTGCAATCAGCTTCAATGTTTAGGAAAAAATTAGAAAAACCTCAAATTAAATTAAGAGGCCACTATACAATAAAAGAACAGTCAGGGCCCAGCCATGGTGGTACAGTGGAAGTGTACTACTTTGCAATGCTGGAAGTCATATGGAAGACTCGGTTCAGTTTCTGGGTTGATCTGTATATGCTGGGCATGCATGTGTAGGCACGCAATGGTGGTGAGCTGGGAAGGCCCTGGGGGAGGATCTTGGTGTGAGACATTTTTGAAAGTGTTTGCCTTTCCCTCTGTCTCTTTGTAGCTCATGAAAAAAAATTTTAAAAGATAATAGTTTTTGTTCTAATTTTTAAAGTGAACTTTTATATTTACTATTTTAATTTACTTTTCAACAATACCGATTTATTATTTAAATTTGCTTCTGGCCACAGAAATCATTTAAATTTAACAAACAAGTAAGTTATCATCTAGCATATAGGTAGTTAAGTCTTCCTTCTGGAAATATGGTCAAAAATGACGGCTTGTATGTAGAGTTCTGTCTTGATCGTGATTCTAGTAGAGTTGTCACCTGGTAGAGCCTAAAAGATATAAATTGTGTTAGGTTCATGTAAAATAATTGGCATTAAATGAATTCTTTTGCTTGCTTTGTTTTGGTTTTTGCTTGAGTATTGTAGAAAACAGAGCTAAAAAGCTTGTTTCCATGGAGACATTTACATGTTTTCCCCATAGATTCTGTTTCTCAGGAGCAATGATGATTTTTATTAGGAGCTTTCAGTCCGTGCATTGTGACATTACTGAAAAGAACTTTAGGATCAAAGCAGTGTCCCAGGCTTGAGCTTGTCTAAATTCTGCTGAAGCTGGTGAGTCACTAACTCTACAGAATTCCTATAGAAGAGTATTATAAACACATGTGATTTCAGGATAATAATTCAAAAGAAGTCCTATCTTGATTTCGAGTTTGTCTCATTAAAAATGTCTTAAGTTTGTAACTGGCTCAGATCTGTGGCAGTACCTCGTTTTTGTAAGATTCACAAAAAGTTTCTTTCTCATCTTTTCCAAACTTTGATTATTTTTCTTCTTTCCCTTCAAACTGTAATTATTTAAAAAGATTTGGTCCTTTTATCTTAATCCAGGATAGAGTATTGATACACTCCTAGGTAGCTCTAGTGGAACAAGTATTTGTTACTGTAGTATTGATAAGGAGAAAAAAGAGAAATTTGGATGAGGTTAGTTCTCAGAATAGAAGAAAAGGATTTTAGAAGAGTTGCACAATGTCTATAATTAGAAATATAAGTCATCGGGTCTTTTCACATATTTGATGTACAAACGATGTTAGTTCTTTCTCTATTGTAGGAATAGATGATAAGAAAATTAGAACTAAGGACAGAGAGAAGCTTTGGTATCTTTTTTTTCTCATAGTATTTAATTTCTTGTGTTAATTGATAAGAAATATTTTGTATCCATCTCTCACTATATAGAGTCAGGAAAATAGTAATAAAGTCTTTTAAATGGATACAACAAAAAAGTCAGTGTCCAAATTGGTACCCTATCTAGGTTATTTCTGCTTTTTATTGTTTCGTACTATTTTATAACTCATTAAGTTGTTTAAACAATCTGATAATAATGCAAAATAATTTTGTCTACAAAGATGCAGCTTAATTATGCCCAGTGGAATGCAGTTAATTAGTCATTGCTTTGTATAGGGACCTAGTTTTCATCTATTTCAATTTTCTTTATTCCCTATATACAAAATTACTTCAAAAAGTTCATGGAAAATGGAAATAAAGTGCAAGTTTATTTTGGTGCAAAATATTTTTGAAATCCATGTAATCTTTTTTAGAATATGCATTTTCCATGAACTTTGTGAAGACCTCTCTTATGTTGTACCCTTTGATTCTCTTTTGAATAGGTTATAATATTGTACTCTTTTTTTTTCTCTAATTAATTACATGAAATCTTTGGCCTACTCATTTTCTATCTGTAGGAGAATTATGATTATATGCTTTTTAGGAAAATGACTTTGTAATCATTTTTGAGGTTCTTCTACCAATACCCAACAGAGTCCTCTGATGGCTGAGTAACTTGCCCTGTTGGAGGAATATTGTACCTCCGGTGGCTTAAATTCAGGTTCCCAGGGGTATTCCCCAGTAGGAAAAAGCTTTAACTTTGGCAAGCCTCTGCTTCCTTGCATACTTTTCTCTTTACTACTTTTATCTTTGAAACTTTTACAATTAATAAATTATTCCATACTGGTGTCAGTGATTCAGAATTTGTCTTTATGGCCTAGCTTTGTGATCTCTGTAAGAGGATTAATGGATTACAGAGATTTATTCTCTATTGGATAAGAAACAATAGAAGATCAGCTTTTTTTAATTAATATTTTATTGTGTGTCTACTTGTCTATTTTGAGTTCAAGAATTGTGTGCCCACCAGGAAAGAAAACAACTCTTTGATATATGGACTGCTGATTTCTTTGCGTGTTTACTTTTGACCTGTGGCTCATGTTTAGGTCTGAAGTTATAAACTGTTTCTGTATCTGTGTCAACATGTTTTTGATTTATAGAGACCTTTATCTCTTTCTGTATGAATGCATAATATTTTCCTATCTTTGGAGGATAATAAATTAGATTTAAATGTCTCCAAGAAACTGTTCTGATTGGTTGTAGAGTTCTTACATAAATAAGTTCTTATATAAATCAAATATTCATGAACTAGGAAAATGAGGAAGTTAAAGTTATGATACTTTAAATGTGCTATACCAAAAAGATTATTCTAACAGATACTAAGAATTTTTTGAAAATTTTAGTTCATGTAATAATAGTAAATCTTTGGTAAATGAGACTAGCATAATAATTTCGGTTTAATAGAAATAGCTATGTCCTCTGATTTATCAGCATGAAATATAATATAAGCAACATTGTACTCTATGGGGTTGTCAGAAAAGTCATGATGCGTTTTGGATAGAGAAACAGAAAAAACATGTTATGACTTTTCTGACAACCCAATACTTAGGCTTGTTTTTCTTAAACTTATTCAGGTATGCTGACCGAATGAACAAACATTACTCTTACGTAGTATTTAAGATCATGAAAAATGTAAATTTGTATTCAACTAAATCAAATCATTATTCTGACAACTTTATTTCAATAATAATATTTTTAAAAGTATGCCAGCTTATATATACTTCCCAAGATTTTTAGGCAACATAAAACCTTAGACTAATATTAAGTCTTTCTGGTGATTGCATGCGCCCTATAGCAAAAACTCTCCAAAAGAAAAAGCAATGACATATATAGCAGTAATAACAATGTAGGAGATGGAGAAAATTCAGCACTTAAGAAGCTCTCACTTTGAATTCACAGCACTCTAAAGAGCTGCTAAAAGGCCTCTTCCTAAAGTCATTATTAGGTACCAGGAGAGCTGTGACTCCATGTTAAATATAAAATACGAGTAAAGCAAGATATTGGGATAAGACTCATCAGTAACAAATTACCAAAAAATAATAATTGATGGAATAAAGTAAAATGACTCCAATTTTACTCCATTAAATACCAAAAGGATTACAGATTTAAATGCATATGTGTATATATATGGCCATAAACAAGTTTAGAAGAAAATATAGGTAAATATTTTTATTATTTTCCTACTTTTTAGATTTTTGCCAGAGGGTACATGTGCTCTCCAGAGAAATGGAGAGAGACAGAGAGAGAGGGAAAGTAAGAAATCAACCCCTAGAGGGATGGCCATGCTGCAGTCCCTTCTCTCCCATTCTCCTTTCAGGATTTTTGGCATGCATGCATATGTGCCTGGCATGTTTTCCAAACCACTGGGTCCAAGACTCAAACTGCAGTTGACCATAAGGTAGAACAGTGCCTTAACCAACATACCACCAGGTACATATTTTTCTGATCTTAGTATGGGAATCTTTTTAAAGATAGAAATAAGGAAAGATATCACAAAGGGAAATGGATAATTTGGACTTTGTAAAAATGTAAAATTTTTGTATGCCCCAAACTATTATAAATATTAAAAGACAGATCACAAAAACTATGATAGCCAAAGATTTTCTACCTTTTGCAACCAGAATACTTATAAAACAAATTTTTAAAATTCCACTAAAGGGCCCAGCAGATGGTGCAGTGGTTACTTTGCTGGACTCCTACGTAGTCAACTGCAGTTTGAGTCCCGGACTTGGCAGATTAAAATTCATGCCAGGCACATGTGTGCGCATACCCTAATGGAGGAGAGCTTCTGGCAGAGCCTTCTCCCCGGGGGGTGATTTTTGGCTTTCTCTTTCTTTGTCTGTCTCTCTGTCTCTCTCTGTCTCTCTGGTGAGCACGTGCATCCTACAACAAAAATCTTTCTAAAAAAAAATTCCACTAAAACCTTATAGAAAAGTGGGCATAAGGCAATAACAGTTACAAAAGAAGAAATAAAAATACTAATCTGTATGTGAAAGAAATATTCATTTCTAGTAATAATAATAACTGCAAATTAAAATGACTCCAAACATATTTAGGCTATAGTATTAACAAAATTTAAAAAGTATATGAAGTAAATAGGGCATTTTGAAAAGCAGTTTGACAATATCTCTGTAAAGCCTAATAAACCATATGTCTTTTGATAAAGCAAAATGAAAATCAGAACATGGCTGTAGACTGTTAATTAAACTGGAGGGAAAATGGAAATTAATCTAAATGTGCATAAGTAGGAAATTCTTATATAAATTGTGGCTATCATAGGATAGAATACCATCTATATTGTTCTACCATTAGCTTTTTTCACTTAAACGAGAGTATTTGAACATCTAATCAGACTAGTGCATTAATCTATATAATAATATCTGCAGTAAATACAGATTTAATTTTGTAAGTGGCAGCATACTTTCTCCTTATATGGATATACCATAAATGATTTAACCATTGTCCATCATGAACATCTGAATTGTTTTGCAGTTTTTGACTCTCACAATGAAAAATGATCAACTTTTTAGAACTTTCATGGTTTCTGAAGTAATACAGCACCATGAAGCAATTTTCCTTTACTGAACTAGACCTCAGCGGCAGGCATTTTAAACACATCTCCTCATTTAATCATCATGACAATATTTTATAAAATGGCTCCTCCAATTTTTAACAGATAAGAAAACAGAGGTAGAAAAGTGCCCAAAGGGGTTAAGTGATTTTCTCTAATTGCAAAAGTGATGAGAGCTCTGTAACTCAACCCATTTTAGGGGCTGTCCCTCCTTTAAACGGCTTTTCTCTGCCTACACACTCCTGGCTGTTATGGGCCCTTTCAAACCTACTGTAGTTCTTCAGGAACTTTTTTTTTTTTTTTCCCGAGAGGTTTTTGCTATAGGGCGCGTGCGCTCGCCAGACAGACAGAGAGAGACAGAGAGACAGAAAGCGAGAAATCACCCCCCAGAAGGGATGGTCACGCCGCAGTCCCTTCTCCTCCATTCTCCTCTCAGGATCTTGGGCATGCACGCACACGCGCCCGGCGTGAGTTTTAAGCCACCGGGTCCGGGACACGAACCGCGGTTGACTACATGGGAGTCCAGCAACATAGCCATTACGCTAATTGCTGGTTCCCTTCAGGAACTTTTTAACTGCTCCCTGGCATTTTGGAGAGCTGAGGTCTACTAATTTAAGTGAGATTCGTGAAGAGACTTAGGTAGGTCTTTAAATACCTTAAAATATTATAGTATGACCATATATACTTTTCTTTTGTTTGCTTGTTTTTACGTTTTTGCCTTTTATAGTAAGTTTATGAAACTTAAAAGATTAAAAGTTAAGAAGCTATGTCTTGGAAGTAATGCATACGCTTTTGAGGTAGTATTCCGGGATACCAAGCTGAGACTGCTATTTTGTTTGTTTGATCAGGTTTTTAACTTTTGCTTAAACTAATTTCTGAAGCTAAGGTACGTGGCCAAGACCACCAATGTTTAGGCTGAAGAGATCCCAGCTAGAAAACCTCTTAGAAGTTGTCGGCATAATATTTTACTTTCTTGCTAATTGTCCTGATCTTTATCCATGCTCTCATGTTTCATATTCTAATAAACTTTAACATTTCTCACCCTGCTGTGGGATTTAAGAGCCCTGCAAATTGTAAGCATTTTCTGGGGTGGTGAGTTGTTGAGGAGTCATGGGAACTGACTACTTATTCAACTCTTTAGACCCAGAAGAAACCATATTCTTTTTGTTTTGGAAATAATCCCTTCACTGCAGTTTTTACCCTCGATGGCTCCACACCTGACTCAGGTGTTTCTAGTGCCTGCTTCTTTGTCATTAGGTAACAGGTCTTTGAGATCATGGAGGGAACAATCACTTGTCTAGGTAGGAAACTAACTTCTTACTCTTTCCTATATTCCTTAATTTGTAGTAATAAACTTTGTGGAAACATGAGCATGAATTGGAGCGAAAGCTCTCTTCTCCAGATCGCTGTCCTCATCTCCCTAGGCCACATTGATCCTTCTTACCTTTGGTATCATGACTGATTAGGCTGGGTTATAATTAAAAGCTTAAGGGACCAGCAGTTAGCATAATAGCTATGTTGCTGGACTCCCATATAGTTGACCATGGTTGGAGTCCCGGACCCGGTAGCTTAAACTCACACCGGGCACATGTGCATGTGTTCCCAAGATCCTGAGAGGAGAATGGAGGAGAAGGGATTGTGGCATGGCCATCTCCTCTGGGAGGTGATTTCTCACTTTCTATCTCTCTGTCTCTCTCTGTCTTTCTGGTGAGCGCACGTGACCTATAGCAAATCCTCTCAAAAAAAAAAAAATCTTAAAACAGTAATTTTTCTTTGTCAGTGTATTTTATTCAATTTGGGTGGAAAGAGGTTATAATGTGTACTTCATTACATTACTAAACATTGAGATACATATACATACTCATGTATATATACATATATATTATATATATATATATATATATAATATATATATATACACACAAACACACCAAAATAAAATATTTAATTTATATATTTAATTTTTTCTTTCCTCTAGCTCACCTTTCCTGCGCAGCATTTCATACAGGCATTCCAGCGTTAGCCATTTAACAACAATGTGCTTACTTCTAAGGATTGTTCCATAAATACTACACATAAAATTAAAAACAGTTTTCCAGGTCAAGAGGAGGGTATGGCATTTACGTTTTAGAAGTTTTAATTCATAAAAGTCAAGCTCTGTTATGTAATTTTTAATGTATTCCTTAAGGCCATTGATTTTAGCAGTAGTTAGTTGAGTAAATACTTAATTTATATGTGGTAGACTTTCAGTTCAGATATACCAGGTGATTGCCCAGGGGAGAAAAATGTTAAAAGCTACTTAGAGTGTGGGTGTTTTAGGGCTATAATCAACCAAACATTCAGTCATTTGGGCAGCAAAGCCAGAAAGTTGGCAAAACCTCAGCTTCACTTAATAACTGTGACTGTGCCACAGTTAAAAGCAACGTCTACAAGAGGCCTCTAAGGGAAAACCAGGGACCACAGAAAGTGATGAAGGTGATTCAGTATGCGTCCCTTGCCCCACTGGCCCAGTGTTAGTTTGGTTTTGCAGGGGAGTTTCAGGGGACATTCTTGGAAACTTATTCTACTTAGGATGGTAGGTTTTTTTGCTTTTGTTTTTAACGTTCAAAAGGAAATATACCTGTCCTCTGTAAGAAGACAGATTGTAAAACTGAGGACCTTCTCTGGAGGGCAGAGTTCCAAGAGATTAAATTCAAACCATCTGCTGAAAGGATGTAGGAATGTTATGGGCTTCCATTTTGAGAAGAGCAATTTTGAGGCTGGGACAGACCGGAATTCTAAGGTTTGGGTGGTAAGAGAGATTAAGAGCAGTCAGTGAACTTAGAGGCAAAGTGGCTTTAAAGAGGCAATTAACACCTTTCCTGCTAATAGTGGCAAGTGCTTGGGGTGGGTTTTCTTTCTTTTTTTTTTTTGGAATAGAACTAAGGAAAGAAGAGCTATAGAAAAGAACTGTCTGGAATCTCCTCTAAATTAAAACAACAGAAAGTACATTCAAAATCTGCTCTTCTGGTTCTTTTGAATTATATATTGAATTGTTATCCATATTTTTTGCACTCCACTCTGCTATAGCACTCTATAAGCTCATTCTACTTATTTACATGCACTCTTGTATCTGTTAACCAAGTTCTCTCCATTCCCCCACTCTCCACTTGTTCCCAGTTTCTGGTATCCTCCATTACACTCTACCAGTGAGGACAGACAGTATTCCATTACCCAGATTTGATCATTACGCGTTGTATGCATGTTTTAAAAGCTATACTCCACTCCAGAAAGATGTACAACTGTTATATATAAATCATAAAAATTATTAAGATAATTTGTAAAGCAAAACCCAAACCAGTTGTTTTTATGGTCAAATTTATTTGTAAGATATGGATCATTTCATGAGTGTGCATGTCATCCTTGTACAGGGGCCACACTAATCTCTGTACCATTGCAATTTCAGTATACGTGCTGCTGAAGCAAGCACAGTCAAATTTGTTTTTAATTTTAAACTATGTTTACCTAGTATTTGACTCATGAAAAAGTAGAGTGTGATATATTTGTTTTTAATGTGTGCATAATATGCGATAAATGACTACACACTTATTTTTAAAAATCATAAAACCATGCCTGTTCATTTATGCATACACCTAACCCATTGGCATTGTCTTGGACATGCAGAATTAGTACACTAAAGTTTAGCAAAGGGGCTAATCCACCCACCAGGCAGAGCCAATTACTATGGTAGTTTTTAACTAAAAATAGTTCTAGCTCTACATATGTTTCTAGTGCCTACGAATTTAAAATATTTTAAAGATAACCTCAAAAGTTTCCAGGATTGTTTTTGGCCCTACTATTCATTTCTTTAGCTAGTACTTAATATTCAATTTATTCTTTCCGCGGATGTTTACTAAGCACCTATCATGTGCAGGCATGGTGCCAGTGGTACGTGCAGGCATGGCAATACAAAGGTAAAGTAACCAGAAGAGTTGCCTACCCCATGTTTTACAGTTTATGCTGTGCAAGTTTCTGTCACATGTATTGTTTCATTTGAGCCTTCAGATAACCCTCCTTCACAAAGTGATTTTTGATGAAGCAGTGGTCACGAACATGAGTACCACCCCCAACTCCAGCTTCCTGTAATGATCCATATTAAGTAAGGAAAAATAGCAGCCATTTATCAGAGAAAGCATTTAGTGCAGTTGAATTTTTGAGATTATGTAAGAGTCTTTGGTATATGGTTTATACTTTCTAGGCTGTTTGTGCAGTACCAGGAATGTGTAATGTAAACTATTTGGCATTAAGACTGTTGAATCAAGGGACCAGCAGTTAGCATAATGGCTATGTAGCTGGACTCCCATGTAGTCGACCGCGGTTCACGTCCCAGATCCGGTGGCTTAAAACTCACGCCGGGCACGTGTGCGTGCATGCCCAAGATCCTGAGAGGAGAATGGAGGAGAAGGGATTATGGCGTGGCCATCCCCTCTGGGGGGTGATTTCTCGCTTCCTGTATCTCTGTCTCTCTCTGTCTGTCTGGTGAGCGTATGCGCCCTATAGCAAAAAAACAAACAAACAAGCAAACAAAAACAAATAAAAAACCTCTCCAAAAAAAGAAAAAAAAAAAAAGACTGTTGAATCAAAATTCTTTTTACATGAATTTGATTTCTTTCTGTACCTATAATAAGGTGAAGCAATAGTCAATAAACTATCATTATGTATTACTGTGAATCTCAAATCCAGCTAATCTTTATGATCAGCTCAGGAGATTTTTAGAAATATAGATTCCTGGGCCTCCATACCAACAGGATTCAATTTGACTATCTAGGGGTGAAGTCTGAGGTTCTTCTGATTGGTAAGTGCGAGAAGGAGAGTGGAAGAGGAAAAGCTTTACTGAATTGGCAGGGAAAGCTCCTTATCAAGCCATAGTGGGCTGGATGTTGATAATAAGCTCTTGTGGTAACTGCTTGCATTCCAAATAGCTCATTGTTATGTCTGAATGGTTGTGAACAATTTCCAGAAGAGGAGTCTGGGCTCCTGTTGAATATTCAGAGGTACTAGTACATAAAGAAAAAAAAAATACATCCTGCAAAATCTATACACAATCTGAGTGGAACATGCCATCTAAACTCTGTAACACTCAGAATGGATCCAGAAAGGTTTATTGTGTGGGACCAACTGTTAGCGTAATGGCTATGTCGCTGGACTCCCATGTAGTCGACCGCAGTTCGCGTCCCAGACCCGGTGGCTTAAAACTCACGCCAGGTGTGTGTGCGTGCATGCCCAAGATCTCAAGAGGAGAATGGAGGAGAAGGGATTGCGGCGTGACCATCCCCTCTGGGGGGGTGATTTCTCGCTTTCTGTCTCTCTGTCTCTCTCGGTCTGTCTGGTGAGCGCACGCGCCCTGTAGCGAAAATCTCTCAAAAAAAAAAAAAAAAAGAAAGGTTTATTGTGTGACAGTGTGTTTTGTTTTACTTATGTCCTACATCTAGTAGAAGCCACATAACTTTAAGATATTATTTTTAATGGCAGGGGGTGGGGAAGGAAGAGCGCACCATGTAGGTATTTTGAATAGGGTCTTGCATGCATGATCCTCTGCCCTGGCTTCTCGGTTAGCCAGGATTAGAAGCACACGTCACTGTGCCCAGCAAGTCTAGACTGGTCCAGGATCAAACCCGGGTGCTCTCACAGTTCTAACATTAATCAGTGGTACCCTACTGCCTACACCACTGGGGCTGGGCCTCTCTGAGATAGTTTAAGACATTGCTTGCGAGGCTTGTTTTGTGTTCAACCACTTATTAAGCAAAAGCATTCAACAAGTACTCTAGTAGACACTACACAAACAAAGGGGATTCTTTTCTATAGAATTTCTTATCTTCCATATTTTTTTGCATCCTAAATGGGTACTACTAAAGTTTAGCCAACAGAAAAATATAACCTTCTTTAAAAATGGTTTGTGTATTTTCAAGCTCAGAAGTTTTGGTTGTAAGTTATCATGACATAAATGGTACCAATGTTTTTTGTTTGTTTGTTTTTTGTTTTTTGGGTTTTTTGTGATAGGGCATGTGCGCTCGCCAGACAGACAGAGAGAGACAGAGAGACAGAAAGTGAGAAATCACCCCCCAGGGGGGATGGCCACGCCACAATCCCTTCTCCTCCATTCTCCTCTCGAGATCTTGGGCACGCGCACCCGGCGTCAGTATTAAGCCACCGGGTCCAGGATGCAAACCGTGGTCGACTACCTGGGAGTCCAGTGACATAGCTATTACGCTAACTGCTGGTCCCAGTACCAATTCTTATTGAACTGTGTAAAATGACAAAAACTCATTGGGGAACCAGCAGATGGCATAATGATTATGTCACTGGACTCCCATGTAGTTGACCATGGTTCAAGTCCTGGATCTGACAGCTTAAAATTCACACTGGGGGCCTGTGCTTGCATGCCCAAAATCCTAAGAGGAGAATGGAGAAGGAATTGTGACATGGCTATCCCCCTTGGGGAGTGATTTCTCACTTTCCATCTCTGTCTCTCTAGGGACAAAATATCTGGGAAAACAAATAAACAAACAGGAAAACTCATTGGATTTGATTTCTACATTTGGAGTCCAGTTATTCTCTCAAAGCTTCTCTGCCTTTACTCTCCTTCCTATACATTGGTCCCAATCCTGAGTGTACATTACATTTTTGAAATGTACAGATACCTAACTCTTTCAATTCAGACTAATTCAATCAGTATCTTTGGGGATAAAAACAGACATCATATATTCTAAAGCCTCCAGGGCAATTCTGTATTTCATCTCTGCCGAGAACCACTCTCTAGCCAAAAGGAGGTCCTCTCCCTTCCCAATGCAGCCTCATGCTCTGTGCTTCTATGTCTTTGTGTGTGATGCTCCTTCCAATCAGAACAGCCCCCTGCCAAGTCTCCATGTCCTCACCATATCCATTCTTCAAGACCCAGTTTAGATGCTCTCTCTTTCATGAACTCCTTTCTGAAAACTTTAGCTTCAAAGTCAATTCTGCCTCCTCTGAACTCTTATAGTCTTCTTCTCTTGGGTTACTTTCTAGCTTGTCCTTTTTAGTGCATATATTTCCCCAGCTATCCACCAATTAACCTGCAAGCCTTTTAGGGTAAGAAATCCACCTTTCAGATTCACTTTTTATACCACACAGTGCTCAGTAAACAGCAAGCGTGGAAGATGGGGATAGAAAGAGGAATGAGGAGGCAACGGCCATACTGACATCCATCCAGCTCAATTTGTTCTCTATCCTTACCAAGCAGTAGTCTCACTCTCTCGTTGTCTCTCTCTCTTTTACCAGTTCCCCACATATCTCTTACTTTTTCTGAGGTTTGAGATGAAGTGAAGTGAGAGCTCTCAATAACTTTTCTTAATAGATATACATTCCCTAAGTTTTCTCCTTACCTGACTGATGAGGTAGTTGCAACTCTAAAAGGGTCAACACAGAACGTGCTCACTCCAGCGGCTGCTCTTATTCTAGTCCTCTTCGCTTCCACCTGGGTTCTTGTTATTGACTCGTCTTTCCAGTTTTCCCTTCCTATACTGTCAACTCTACACTCTTGAATCTCCTCCAAACTTTCGTCTTGTCATTTTCCTGCCCAAGAGCCTTGGCGTCTTTTCCCTTTTCCTATCAGTTTTGGTTCAAGATCCTCCTCAACTCTGCACTCAGGGCTTTTCAGGACATCTCCACGTTTCATTCCCATGTCACTCCTTCAAACCAATGCAGCAGCCAATTGAACTATTACATTTAGGGTTTTACACTTGTGAATCTTACCTTGGCTAATAGGCTTAATTGCTGGCTTTATGATTGCCTCTCCTTCTCTCTGACTTTCAATTTCTAATCATTTTTCAAGTCTCAGCTAAAAGATAACCTCCTCCATTCATACCTAACATTATCTCCAATACTGTGTCCTCATTATTCCTTTCCACCAGCTTCTGCCTCCAGATCAAAGGGTGTTTATTCTGCCCCTGCATTCTCAAAATATTTCTCTTGCATGCAAAATATTGCATTATGCCTTATGCTGAAGTTATTTTTTCACATGCCTATTTTTCCTTAAAAAACTATAAGCACTTAAAGGGCAAAGGTTGAAGTATTGCTCTTTATTTTCTCCACGGTGTCTCATAATTTTTAAATTTAAGCTTCATTGCCAGATTCTACTAATAATTAAATATGAGCACTCATTTAACCTGTTTGAGTCTATTCATAGACCAAAAAAATATGCTCTAATTCAACAGTTTTAATTTGTGGTAGTTTACATATTCCTGGGACAGCAAAAGAATTTGGAATTCCTAGATCAAAATAAAGATTTCTGCATAACCTCTGCATAAAACTTTTTTCTAATGATAGATTTCTGTAGTTTTTTTTTTTTTTTGCCTTATTTGGACAATAGAGAGGGGGTGATGTACCCATTTTTGCTATCTCCACTATATCAAATATCAATGACATAATCTACTCCTTAACTTTTAATTAAAGTAGAATTAGTTTTATTAGTAGTATTGTACTTTTGGGGGGAATCATCCATTTAATCATTTATTTAATTAATAATTATCCAGAGTTTATTAACCAGGCATTCTTTAAGGTAATGAGCTCTCATGTACCTTAAGTAGTGAGTGGGAGGAGTAAGAGGAGAAAAATTAGTGTTAACCAAGGAAGACTGTTCCTAATTTAACAATTTTATATAAACTCTCTCTCTCTCGCCTTATTAATGGATCATGCAGTTTTAGACCACCTATGTTATGGTAAATGTTTTCTAACAGTAAAAGAAAAATGCCTATTAACAAAAATTGTCTAGATAATGTAGGGGCCTGAGTCCAAAGTGCTTCCACTCAATCCTTCTAAAGATAATACACTGGAAACATTTTGGTGGGTGTGAATCACTCAGACAAGCATTCTTCACTCCAAAATAGAAACTTGCTTTATTTGTTCCAGATGTTATACAGCTGCAGGGAAGTAAAAGCCAGTGGTCCTATTTTCAATGCAACCAAACTCTTATTGCATTTGGAATTTTTTAACCAATGAACTCGTATTACTTGTTTGAAGACCTGCACAATTTTCTTTTTTTCCATTGCTACTATTCACAAACAACTGAGTTTCATGGGAACCATGCTTCAGAATTAATTAAAGTGCATCTGTGTTATACAAAGGGAACTCATCCTGTTTACCACTTTTTCCATCTTGTATTTATCTTGATCTCTTTATGCATGAAGTTTTTTAAAGAGAGTACTTGAAGGAAAATTAAAGGAGAGTTGTAACGTGTTACAAGTGTTTACATCACTTTAGTTATTAGAGTTGTAAGATGTTTATCTTAGGAAGAATTTCAAGAAAAATTATTAAGAAAAGTATTGAGTGTGAAAATCATATACATATGAAATGATTAAAAACAGCTTATTTCTTAACTCTCTTGTAGGTCTCTAAGAATTATTATATTGGATGGGACCAGCAGTTGGCGTAATGGCCATGTTGCGGGACTCCCATGTAGTCGACCGTGGTTCAAGTCGTGGACCCGGTGGCTTAAACTCATGCCGGACACGTGTGCATGTGTGCCCAGGGTTCCAAGAGGAGAATGGATAAGGGACTGCCATGTGGCCATTCCCCGGGGGTAATTTCTTGCTTTCTGTCTCTCTGTCTTTCTCTGTCTTTCTGGCAAGTGCACATGCCCTATAGCAAAAACCTCTCCTCAAAAACTAAAGTATTATATTGGATGTAAGGAAATATAAAGGATCATGGATCTTTGAAGAGAGTAAATATATTAAGAAATTTTGTAGGATCCATACATGCCAATTTTATATCTGTTTATTAAAACTGAAATATCTAGGTGTTATTCTATTTATGTTTGAGAACAGAGTGCTAGATATCCTCTTTACTATTTATGGAGAAAGTTCTCTCAAATGTGGCTTATGGACAATCTGTAGTAGAATCATACTGCCTATTTTTTTTTTTTTTAAAGAGAGACGTGTACTTTCTGGAGAGAGAGAGAGAGAGAGAGAGAGAAACAACTCCCCCATGGGGGATGGCCACACAGAAATCCCTTCTCCTCCATTCTCCTCCTGTGATTTTGGGTACACACACATATGCACCCAGTGTTTCAAGCCTCCAGGTACAGGATTTGAACAATATTTGACCATGTGAGAGTCTAGTTACCTTAACTACTATACCACCTGCTGGTCCCACCTGCTTATTAAATATATACATCTGGTTCCAATTGAGGCAGAATCTCTGCATATTGGGTATGGTACTTTAGAAGGACTCTAGAGATCAGAAACAAACAAACAAACAAAACCAAACTTCCACCTTCCATTTATGAACATTAAAATCCAGGGAGGATTTTAATTGAGTGAATGTATTAAGGCCATGCGGCCAACTAAGAGTAGAGTAAGGGGTTGGCCCCATAGTCTATTGGTTAAAGGAATGAGTCCCTGAGACCAGCAGATGACATAGTGGTTATATCACTGCACTCCCACATGGCCGAACACAGTTCAAGTCCTAGACCCAGTGGCTTGAAACTCATGCCAGGAGCATGTACATCTGTGCCCAAGATCCCAGGAAGAGAATGGTTTTCGGCATGGCCAGCTCTCTTGGGGTGATTTCTCACTTTCGCCTCACTCTGTCTGTTCTTCTTTCTCTCTCTCTGTGAGCACATGTGCCTGTGTCCTAAGGCAAAAATCTCTAAATACATAAATAAGGATTCATTAAAAAAAAAAAATAACTGGTCCCACATGACTAACCATGATTCCAATCATAGTCCTGGCAGCCTGTAAAACTCAGTGGGCATGCATGTAAACATGCTCCAAATTCGGACGAGACAGAAATGGAGACATGATTGTGGTACGACCACACCTCCTGGGTGGTGCTTGCTTTATTTCTCTCTCTCTGTAGGGAGTGCATGTGCCCTCTGGAAATTTTTAAAAATGTAAAGTAAGGCCTACAACTTTGTTTACTAATGCTGAGAACAATTTCTTTCTAGTAAGTCTGCTATTAAGTTTTGTTTTCAGAAACATAAAATTCAAATAAAATGTAAAAAAAGCAAGTATGTAAATATCATTACTTGTCTCACCCAGCAATTCTTTACTCTTAGCACTCATAAATCCTTATGCTTTCTGCAAGATTAGAAAAACCTTTCCTTCAAACTCATCATAAATTATAATCAAAATCTTCTACATAAACAGAGAAAAATGTTATATTTCATGTACTTTTGACTAAGTCTTTGAAATCTCATGATTAACAGTTTTGGAAGTGAAAATTTTAAAGTTAAAATGATTTGAAACATGATCAAGTAACAGTTTGCATTCAATAATGATTCCTAAATGACCATAAAACCTGCAATTTATGACATACATTTTTGAAGCATGCCATTAATTAAAATAGTGTAAGTATAATGTCATTCAAAACTGATTCAAAAATTTGTTTCACACATTTTAGTAAATTATTAATAATTTAAAATATTTTCTTAGGCATGTAGTTTAGACTCTGAATGCTATTTATCAAATTTTCTGTATTTTTCCTCAATTGATCACATTTTGACGCCCATAAATAAATACACACCATTTGAGAGGAGGTATATTGGTAAGCTTATTTTATATTCATAGTCATAATAAACATGGTTCTAAAGATTTTCTGACCCAATATTTCATTTCAATAATCAGAAGTATGAGAACAAAAAGCATAATGTCCATCTGAAGGGAAAAGCATTGTATCTGAAGCTGCTGTTTGTCTACCTAAGCCTTTTTCTCCCCAACCCTGAACTTTTGTTTTTAGCTGGGCACATTGTCACTCTGCTGCAAATGAAGACAGAATGATTTAGCCTGGCTTCCTCCCTTCCTTTCTTATTACGTTTTAAAGCCACAGGGTAGATAACTTATGTTATTAGTTGTAGTGTATTTGTGTACTTGTTGTATTATTATGACTTTGCTGTTTTATGCCACTTAATGTAATATGCATGTGCATGTGTGACAGTCTGGTTTTGACAATGAGCCACTATTACCTGCAATCCCTTTAAGAGAAAAGGAGCACCTGGTCAGCTAGCTCTGTCCAGCTAGCTAGGCCTGCTCTGCTCAGCCTTGGTTCTGCTAGCTAGCCTTGCTCTGCCCTGATGGCCTTGGCTTGGCTTGGTCCCACCTCAGTTCCACTCAGCTCCATGCTATGAGCTCTGAGAGGGAGGAAGCATTTGCAAGCACAGCAATGGACTTTGTGAGCTCAACCTAAACTTACAATAAACAACATGACATCAGCGTTTCGTGTCTTTTCCAACTCCCTGCATCTCTATTTGACCCACCCTTTGGAGGAGGAAAGAAATTCACTAATCAGTCACCTAAATAAATATTACATTTCTCAGACTTCCATGTAACCAGACATGATCATATGACTGAACTTTTGCAATAGAACACAAACGAACATTTGTGTGGTAGTTTGGGGGGGAAAGAAACTTCCTTAAAAGGCAGTGGGGCTTGTCTTTTGCACCCTCTCATCTACCACATGCACTGTGTTTGGACTGTGCTTTTCCGGCAGAGATCTATTTTGGCCCATGAGGATGACAGCCACTCTGCTCAGGTCTAGTCTCACATGTAGGAGAGAAAAAAAGCTTCTATCTTACTTAAATTACTATTCTAAGGTTTCAGATAGTTGGAGCTAAATCTGATTGCAGACAATAATCTATTTCTTGGTATAGAATTTTGCTTATTCATTCCTTGAACACACAGTTATTGAGTACATTTTATGTGAAAGGAACAATACTAACTGGGTACGAAACAATGACAATGTTTTATCTTTTATTTTGATTTTCTAAAATCTTTCAGAAAAGATTTTGGAACCTGACTCTCCTTTTCCTTTGTTCCATTGTTGTTTCTACCCTGTGTGTATCACACAACTCTTAACTCTTTCATTATGATGGGATACTTTTTTTGTCTTTAGATTTTATACTGATACCGTCATTAACTTATATTTTCAAAAGTTAAAAAACAACAAAACACCTAAATAACCCAAGAATATCATAACTTGAAGCAAAGTTTCAACTTCCTACTCTGGATATATGACTGCTCATGATAAAAATTTATAATGCATGGAGGCCAGCAGGTGGCATGGTGGTTAACGGTGCTGGACTCCCACTCGACCGATTGCACTTTGGGTTTTGGACCTGGTAGCTTACTCTCTCTCTCACTATATCCCTCTCTGGTCAAATTAAAATAACTAAAATAATATTTATTTATTTATTGGGTTGTTGGAAAAGTCATGATGTATTTTTCTATGTTATTCTATGCAAAAATGCATCATGACTTTTCTGACAACCCAATATTTGCTTTTGGGCAAATTCAAAATATCATTTGACAGGTCGTTAAATACTTAGATAAAATGTGTTTTTTATGTTAGCACTTAGAAGTGCACTATAGCTTATAAGTTTTCAGTGTTAGTCACACATATAACATATATAGAAGAATACTAAAATTCTGGGAACAATGGTGATATAAATGCCTCTCTGTAAATGACTTTTCTAGTTTGTTTTGTTGCTAACAAGAGAAAATATCTGAAACTGGGTGATTTACAAAAAACAGAGATTTAATTTAGCTAAAAATTTGGAGGTCCTAGGCTCAAGGGTCACATCTCACACACTTCTTGCACAGTTACAGTCATATCACAAAGTGAGAGCAGAGCAAACTGGCTATGTTCTGTCTCTCTGTTCGAGTCTCATTTCTTCTCCTTATAAACCCACCAGAATTCAATCATGGGGGTCTTACCCTAATGACTCTAATTCTGATTTCTTCACGGAGGTCCTATCTTTCAACACTCTGAAGGCCTTATGTTTCCTCTTAATACTTTCACAACCAAATCTCAGCACATGAGTTTCAGGGACACACAAACCACAGCAATGACTCACTTCCCCACTAGGTAACTGGACCGCACCAGGAACAGGGTAAACAGATGTATGTCCACTGGATTCCTGATTTAATTGTACTGCTAATGGTGAAGTGTTCCCACTTGTGATTTCCTTTTAGATTCCTCCTAAACGCTAACTTATAAGTTTCTGGAGTCTATGAAAAGCTTTGGAGTTTCTGTTTTGTTTTGCTTTGTCTTTTCAGGATGTTCTAGTTTTAAAGCAGTCTTTTATTTCTAAATTTTAAAAGGTATCAAATACTTAATAGGTTTTAAAATGTTTGAAATACAATAAAATTTGAAGTTATATATATATATATATGTATGTATATGTGTGTGTGTGTGTGTGTGTGTGTGTGTGTGTGTATTTATATATAAGTGTAAAAAGCAGAATTACCTTTGGGTCCACATTGAGAATTTTTCTATCCCTTTTGTACTTGAAAAGTAAGCCTTCTGGATTATCAGCAATCACTTGATAATTGGGACTTGAATTACAAACAGCAATATGACTGTCCCAGTTGTAAAAACTGCAAAAATAAACAGTTCTTAGAAATTGAGCTGTATAATGCATTAAATTGACAAACACATTTCAGAAAATATTTAGGACAGTTAGTCTCAAGGTAGGTAGAAAGGGACAGTCGATTTTCCATGTAGCACACATCTGAGATTAAAATTCTTGAAGAGAAAAAAGAAATTCTTGAAGAGATTATAACGGGCTCTTCTTACATAATTTAGATACATATGTATGACTATTTTGCATGATTTCCTGGTTTGGACACTATAAGACCTAGGGCCTATTCCTGTATTATATTCCCAGGAAGTCAAGAAGAAAATTGGTGCAATTTGAGGTTATTTGCTTCAACAGAAACTCTTCAGGGTAATATGAGATTGCTTACTAAAAGGGAGTGCAGGCTAAGTCACCTCTTTTTATTCTAAACAATTTTAAATTAATTCATTTCTTTCAGGCTCTATTTTTTAAATAATATATTTCCCAGGGAGTGAGGAGACTATATTTGAATGGTTACCATAGCCAGATGTGATTTGATGTATTCTATCACAAAATCCACAAGCAGTTGCTCATTTCATAGACAAGGCAAGGAGACTGGGGGGGGGGGCAACTAACAAGGTTAAGGTCTGAGAACTAATACGTAATAGGAATAATATTTCAACCCAGATCTGTTTCATCTCACACACTTCTTGCACAGTTACAGTCATATCACAAAGTGAGAGCAGAGCAAACTGGCTATGTTCTGTCTCTCTGTTCGAGTCTCATTTCTTCTCCTTATAAACCCACCAGAATTCAATCATGGGGGTCTTACCCTAATGACTCTAATTCTGATTTCTTCACGGAGGTCCTATCTTTCAACACTCTGAAGGCCTTATGTTTCCTCTTAATACTTTCACAACCAAATCTCAGCACATGAGTTTCAGGGACACACAAACCACAGCAATGACTCACTTCCCCACTAGGTAACTGGACCGCACCAGGAACAGGGTAAACAGATGTATGTCCACTGGATTCCTGATTTAATTGTACTGCTAATGGTGAAGTGTTCCCACTTGTGATTTCCTTTTAGATTCCTCCTAAACGCTAACTTATAAGTTTCTGGAGTCTATGAAAAGCTTTGGAGTTTCTGTTTTGTTTTGCTTTGTCTTTTCAGGATGTTCTAGTTTTAAAGCAGTCTTTTATTTCTAAATTTTAAAAGGTATCAAATACTTAATAGGTTTTAAAATGTTTGAAATACAATAAAATTTGAAGTTATATATATATATATATGTATGTATATGTGTGTGTGTGTGTGTGTGTGTGTGTGTGTGTGTATTTATATATAAGTGTAAAAAGCAGAATTACCTTTGGGTCCACATTGAGAATTTTTCTATCCCTTTTGTACTTGAAAAGTAAGCCTTCTGGATTATCAGCAATCACTTGATAATTGGGACTTGAATTACAAACAGCAATATGACTGTCCCAGTTGTAAAAACTGCAAAAATAAACAGTTCTTAGAAATTGAGCTGTATAATGCATTAAATTGACAAACACATTTCAGAAAATATTTAGGACAGTTAGTCTCAAGGTAGGTAGAAAGGGACAGTCGATTTTCCATGTAGCACACATCTGAGATTAAAATTCTTGAAGAGAAAAAAGAAATTCTTGAAGAGATTATAACGGGCTCTTCTTACATAATTTAGATACATATGTATGACTATTTTGCATGATTTCCTGGTTTGGACACTATAAGACCTAGGGCCTATTCCTGTATTATATTCCCAGGAAGTCAAGAAGAAAATTGGTGCAATTTGAGGTTATTTGCTTCAACAGAAACTCTTCAGGGTAATATGAGATTGCTTACTAAAAGGGAGTGCAGGCTAAGTCACCTCTTTTTATTCTAAACAATTTTAAATTAATTCATTTCTTTCAGGCTCTATTTTTTAAATAATATATTTCCCAGGGAGTGAGGAGACTATATTTGAATGGTTACCATAGCCAGATGTGATTTGATGTATTCTATCACAAAATCCACAAGCAGTTGCTCATTTCATAGACAAGGCAAGGAGACTGGGGGGGGGGGTCAACTAACAAGGTTAAGGTCTGAGAACTAATACGTAATAGGAATAATATTTCAACCCAGATCTGTTTGCTTTACATATGTGTTCTTTCCATGACTCAGTATGGCTGGTTGTCTAGTATTTTATCTTTTAAAAAATCTTCTATCAAAACTTCTTTTTTCCATATCTTATTTTATACCTCCTTGTTAAAACTGAATATAATACTGTTATGCAAATTGGAAGTATCCTCAATATACTTGTCTTTACATATCTCATTCCTGTTTTGATACATTTCTAATATTATATTTGTTTTTAAAATGATAGTCACAGAGATAATTTACATGACTATGGACCAATTTGTCTCTCAAACATTTGCATTTTTTAGTTTGCTATAGGACACATAGGCTTGCCCGAGAGAGATGCAGAGAGAAAGAGAGACAGAGACAAAGAAAGTGAGAAATCACCTCCCAGGGTAATGGCCACAATACAATCTCCAGTCTTTTGGGATTTAGGCACGTATGCACACATGCCCAGGGTGGTTTTCAAGACACTGGGTCTAACTCAAACTGCAGTTGGCTATGTGAGATCCAGTTGCATTTGTACCCCCTTCATCCCCTGCCACCTGCTGGCCCAATGTGTGTGTGTGTGTGTGTTTGTATTCAATTGATCTCCCTAATCCTATTTTTAGGTTATTTTGCCCTCTATTATGCCACTTTCTCCTTTTATATATATATATATATACACACACACACACACACACACATTTAAATAACAAAATTTATCACCAAAGAATTTATGCACATGCCAGAGAGAAAGAATGAGAGAGGGAAAAAAAAGCACCCTCCAATGGGGCATAGCCATATTGCAATCCATTTTCCTCCATTTCTCCATCCCATGATGGTTTTGGATACACAGATAGGCAGGTGTGCACAAACACGCACACACACACACAGTGTGATCTTATTTATTTATTTATTTTTGAGAGGTTTTCACTATAGGGCGTGTGCGCTCGCCAAACAGAGACATAGAGACAGAAAGTGAGAAATCACCCCCCAGGGGGGATGGTCATGCCGCAATCCCTTCTCCATTCTCCTCTCTGGATCTTGGGCACGCACACACAGACACACCCGGCGTGAGTTCTAAGCCACTTGGTCCGGGACTCGAACCGCGGTCGACTACGTGGGAGTCCAGCGACATAGCCATTACGCTAACTGCTGGTTCCCAGACACACAGTGTGATTTTAAAGCCACTAGGAGCTGGAGTTGAGGAGTGATTAACCATGTGGGAACTGGCTCCCTATGCGTGGCACTGAACTGCTGTGCTATGAGGCTGACTCCTCCACTTTCTCCTTTTGAAAGAGATTTCATTGATTGAACCCACTCTGCATTACATTCTTGCTTTCTGAGGCATCAGTATTACCACTTTTGTGTTATTACCTAAAAATACGTTTATCCTCAAGTTTTTCAATACTCCAAAAGGAGCAACCGCACAAATCGTTTATTTGTATTACTGGGAAGGGGAGTATACTCTCTCCCTTCCCCTACTTCTATTTCTATGGCCAAGACAGAGGAATGTCTGCCCTTTTGAGATACGGTGTAAGGAAAAGTGATTTTCTAATCATCTTTATTTGGTCAGTCCTCCCTAAAAAGGCAGAAATTACTATCTGATTGATGAGTTGAGAGAAGATGTCAGCATTCATGCTTTTAGGGCTTCATTTTTTGCTAGCCTTTGCAACAGAAACTTAATGTAGTAGGATCAGTTCCTAACAGAGTGTTGGCTTGTGGAAGGCCTGCAGTCACAATGACAAATTCAATTCAGTGGTGTAAGTATTATGAACCAATCTGACGTTGCACCTAAGCTGGGTTTCCAAATTCTGTTTAATCCATAATAAAACACATAATTTAGCCTTAATTTTACAGACCGTTTGATGAGGAGATAGTGAAAATCTCCCTAATCCTATTTTTAGGTTATTTTGCCCTCTATTATGCCACTTTCTCCTTTTATATATATATATATATACACACACACACACACACACACATTTAAATAACAAAATTTATCACCAAAGAATTTATGCACATGCCAGAGAGAAAGAATGAGAGAGGGAAAAAAAAGCACCCTCCAATGGGGCATAGCCATATTGCAATCCATTTTCCTCCATTTCTCCATCCCATGATGGTTTTGGATACACAGATAGGCAGGTGTGCACAAACACGCACACACACACACAGTGTGATCTTATTTATTTATTTATTTTTGAGAGGTTTTCACTATAGGGCGTGTGCGCTCGCCAAACAGAGACATAGAGACAGAAAGTGAGAAATCACCCCCCAGGGGGGATGGTCATGCCGCAATCCCTTCTCCATTCTCCTCTCTGGATCTTGGGCACGCACACACAGACACACCCGGCGTGAGTTCTAAGCCACTTGGTCCGGGACTCGAACCGCGGTCGACTACGTGGGAGTCCAGCGACATAGCCATTACGCTAACTGCTGGTTCCCAGACACACAGTGTGATTTTAAAGCCACTAGGAGCTGGAGTTGAGGAGTGATTAACCATGTGGGAACTGGCTCCCTATGCGTGGCACTGAACTGCTGTGCTATGAGGCTGACTCCTCCACTTTCTCCTTTTGAAAGAGATTTCATTGATTGAACCCACTCTGCATTACATTCTTGCTTTCTGAGGCATCAGTATTACCACTTTTGTGTTATTACCTAAAAATACGTTTATCCTCAAGTTTTTCAATACTCCAAAAGGAGCAACCGCACAAATCGTTTATTTGTATTACTGGGAAGGGGAGTATACTCTCTCCCTTCCCCTACTTCTATTTCTATGGCCAAGACAGAGGAATGTCTGCCCTTTTGAGATACGGTGTAAGGAAAAGTGATTTTCTAATCATCTTTATTTGGTCAGTCCTCCCTAAAAAGGCAGAAATTACTATCTGATTGATGAGTTGAGAGAAGATGTCAGCATTCATGCTTTTAGGGCTTCATTTTTTGCTAGCCTTTGCAACAGAAACTTAATGTAGTAGGATCAGTTCCTAACAGAGTGTTGGCTTGTGGAAGGCCTGCAGTCACAATGACAAATTCAATTCAGTGGTGTAAGTATTATGAACCAATCTGACGTTGCACCTAAGCTGGGTTTCCAAATTCTGTTTAATCCATAATAAAACACATAATTTAGCCTTAATTTTACAGACCGTTTGATGAGGAGATAGTGAAATTGATATTGAGGACATTATTCAATGTTCAGTTTTATATCTATGTCTCTTTAAATGATTATTTATGAGATATACAGATATGGATAATCCCAGTAAAATATTTGAGTCACAGCTCTGCTTAGAGTGGCATGGTTTATATCGCACATTCCTATCTTGTTGCTCAGACCTCAAATTAAAAGGCTTACTGAAGTCCAGGCAGATTTTATATAAATACTCTCTACATAAAACAGGTAATTTATATAGCACGTGGTACTTCTGATGAAGTAATTTGGGTTGTTTGTCATTACTTTTGTTCTCCAAAGCAGGGATGGGAAAAGGGCTTCATTTCACATACCAATTTTAATAGCTGATTATTACCATTTAATAAAGATAATAATTAATTAAATACAATTACTTAATTACCATGTGCTGGGTACTGCTGTAAATGTAGTAACTCTACTATCTCCTTAAATCTTATTATATACATATACGTTTATATACAGATGGTCCCTTTTTTCCTTTCCAAGATAAAAATCACCTCCACGTGTTGAGTTCCAAATTTCATCTCTTATTGCCTCTTTAGTTACTTCAAATAATTACCCCAATTTTCCCTCATATAATTACTCATGTCACTATAAGCTTCTCCCTAGAACTAACAAGCATGTTAATAACCCCTACAAAGAAGAGGAAAAAAGAAAGGAAGAAAAGAAAGACTGGAGGAAGGGAGGGGAAAAGGGAGAAACAAGAATAAGAACGGGAAAGAAAATTGAGTAATTTTTCCAAATTCACATTCTCGCCAAGGTGTCACATTTTCCTTCTGATACATTACATTTAAACCCGTGCTTCCTACGCCAAGTTACCCCACCCATTCCATCTCAGTTCTCTCAACAGAGTTGCCGATCTGCATCACCTTCTCATGGTACTTACCAGGATGCAGAGTAGACTTCTCAGTTTCAAGACCTACTTTTTTCTTTATTCATGATAGAGCATGTATGCATGCATGAGAGAGAGACAGAGACAAACAGACAGACAGACAGACAGAGAGACACATCTTTCACAGAATCTGGTCACATCATGATTCCCTTCCTCTTGTTCTCCAGCACACTGCATCTTGGGCACTCACATATGTACTTCGCATGTTTTAGGCAGTCTAGGCTGGAGATTCAAACCACAGTTGTCATGTGGGATTCAGCTTCTCTTGAATTGTACATTATAACTGTGCCAGAGAGGTGGTCCCCAAAACTAATTTTTCCCACCTTTTAAACCTATTTATCCTTTCTTTAATCTTTATGCCAATGATGGTTTTTAAGAAATGATAATTGACTAAATGAATGATATTTGCCTATTTTACCACTGTTTTTTATGACCTGATTGATTCTACTATTACTATTTTTCTATATTGCAGAATTCAAGAAGTAACAATATAAATTATTCTGAGAGGAGGTTTACTAAAATTGATCTAGAACATCTACATAAGACTTAGGAAAGCTCAACCCTAATAAAATGGTTTAAGTTTTCTCTCAACTAAAGTTTAGAAGTTGAATTATATATTACCAAAGCTTTTACAATATTACTATTCTATGATTATATAAGCCTCCTTCAATTCAGTAAGTTTTTACACATCATTTTGATTTATGTTTTAATATCCACATATTGAAAATATTTATAAACAAACTGAAAAGTACTATCTGTTACAGAAGTTATAATTTGTGTGAAATAATTTGAGATTTTCAGAATAAAAAAAAAATTTTCAATTTGTTCCTTAAAGTAAACCACCTAGCAATTAGACTTTTTAGTGGATGGACATAGGAATATGCTTATAATTATAAAACAAAAGTCTATTCATAAGTGATAAGGGGCCTCACACATATTTTTGGAAACCCTACCTGTTTGCCATCTATTTTACACAAGAACTGCTGATGCCACAGAAGATATTTTGATGGTGTCACAAAGCAGCAGAGCTTGGGACCAACAAGAAAAGTAAATTCCAAGGCAACTGACTCAAGAATACCTTCTTTGTCCTAACTTAACACTTTCCTTCAAATAGGATGGAAAGGACAGTTACGGAAATTATGAAAGCACAAAGTGGAAAATATTATCAACATTTTTAAAAATTGCACCCCAAAAATATTTAAAGGCAAATTAAGATCTTAAAGATGAAGACAGAAGAAAAATAACTATTTTAATTATAGTCTCCATTATGTAAAATACTAGAAAAAAAATAAAATCACTATCACATGAACTTGAAATCTAAAATCATAGAAAATGCATCACAGAAATTTAAAGCTATAAATGTTTAAGAGATTTTCCCCATATATATAGCTCATAGTTTATAATAATCAGGAAGGAGTTTTTGTTTTAATCTCCATTAATAATGGACTCTTTTAGGTTCTTTCTTTCTTTTTCTTTTTTTCTTTTTTTTTTTTTTTTGAGAGGTTTTTGCTATAGGGTGTATGCGCTTGCCAGAAAGAGACAGAGAGATAGGAAGCAAGAAATAACCTCTGAGGGGTTATGGCCATGCTGCAATCCCTTCTCCTCCATTCTCCTCTAGAGATCTTGGGCAAGCATGCATATGCATCTGGCTTGAGTTTAAGCCACTGGGTCATATATATAATTTGTATTTAAGTTAAAAGAAAAATTTAGGAGATTTTAGATTGTCCACAGCAATATTTAAATGTTAAACACTGTCTCCTTATAAAAGTCTGTGTAGGTAGCCTGTAATTTTTAATTTTCAAACTAGGACTTTTTGGGAAAAATTTAAAAAGGAGGTGCTACTAATAATTGGGCCAAGACAAGAAGAGTAAGCCTGGAGTATCTTGGACAAACTCAGATGTGTGGTCTCCACACCTACAAACCACTTAAATACTGTTGATTCAAGAGCTGATTTATCCAATGTCTATGTAAAATGCTTCCAAAATTTTGCCATAGGTTTGCCAAAAATATGATAGAAATGTTTGAACAATGCTAAAAACATGTTTTCTTATGGTTGGACCTTTTTATTTTATTTTATTGCTGTGGAAAAATTATATTACATGGAATTGCATTTGTGGTAGAGAGACATGAAATGTAATCTAGAATAATAAATATTCTTGCTCTTTTTTCTATTTTTCAAATAATATCAAAGTAGTAAAACATTCTACAATAAATGAACTTTCTGAAATATCAAATTCCATGTAAAAATATATGTTTGATGACTTATTTTGGTTGGTAAGAATATGAAATTTAAAGTTTTCTGTTTTTGTAAGTTAGTTAACTTGGCTCCTATTCACGGCTATATATTGCATCTCTAATTCAATCAGTGATTTAATAAAATGCAAATGCCAATTGGGAAAATATAGATAACTATTGAAAAAGCCACGGTAACTATTAAAATATACTGAACTACATCGGAAGTCCTAGTGACAGATAGTCAGAAGAATCATTTAGTTCAATGTAGCACAATTTTGGGCATCTATTCTGTCAGGAATAGTTCTACATATATAAAGATGAAAGGAAACAGCCCTTCTGTCCAAGGCGCTTGGTCTATAGGGAGTCAAAATTTTGGACAAAAGATTATAGTATAAAAAATGGTACAAAACAAATTGATGTCAGATATTTTGGTACCAGAGGGGTCAAAAGAGTATGTCTTTGAGAAGTATATTTCTAATGGGAATTTCTTAATCATTACAAGAGATTTTCAGTCATATTCTGGGAGATGAGGCAAAAGGCAAATTGCTGTGGGTTGAGAATTACATGTGAAATACAGCTCTTAATTGACTCCTGCCAAAATGCAGAAACTTGGATGGGGTGTGCCTTCCGCTTGAGGTTCCAGGGGCTCAGAGTGAAGCAAGCAAAGAGAGCTGGTGGGGCTGGCTCTCTGAGCACTTTAAGGATGATGAATAGAAAGGAGAGTTCATTGACCCCTGGCCATCACTTTAAATTCTCTTGGGTAAGATGACAGATGGTCGCCTGTTTGTTCACCATCTTATACATTCAGAAACCAAAATGTGTTGTCAACGGGATGTACTGGTTATGGAAAACATTCATAGAGAGATGAATGGACTATAATGTCTGGGACATTGGACTAATTGTAGTAGGTCCTCAGAGATAAAGAATAATGTCAAACAATGGTTAGATTTCTTGTCACTACCAAGGAGCTCTTACTTAGAGGGATCATCCTTATAGAGAGAATTCTGAATGAAGAATTCTGTAACTGCTTCTGTACTCCTAAACTGTAGCAGACTTCCTCAGTGAGGACCCTAGCTTTTTGGTAGTGCATTTGGTTAAACCTCAACAGTTTCATGCCACCATCTATCCCAACCACAGCCAGCAATAATCACTGGTGTGTGCATGTGCCTGCCCAGCGTTTACACTGAAGCTTCAGGATGTGAACCGGGGATCCATTCACGTGACATCAGCATCACAGAGCACTGCATTACCAATGTGCTGCTTCACCGGCCAGAGAATCTCCATCTTAAATGAGTAATAGGGCTTAGTCTGGGAACAGAATGGGAATGGGGATGGAAAAATGACCTTCCAACTACATAAGACTACAATGGAGAATGCATGCAATAAAATTTATGGAGAATGCTGCAGATGGAGGGCTAGCGATTCAATAACAATGGAACAGAAAGGGCTAGAGGGTATATACAACATGAGACTGGCAATAATCTAGAGAACAGGTAACAGAAGGCCTTGCTGACCACACCAAACTACATTATTCTGCCTGCAGTGGGACTGTCTAAGAAAGCAATGTGGACAAATGTACAGTATGGATGAACTATCTTATCAATGGGGTAGAGGATGGATTTGAGGCTGAGGATAGAAAGTGTTAGAAGTGAGGGGACCAATTTAGAATTTGTTACATTACTTCAGACTAGAATTAAAGGGGGCTTATAGGTTATAGAGTTAGAAAAAAAGAGATTCTTCTAGGGAATATAGAGAGGATACAAATGACAGAATACATTAATTAGAAGTGTTGCAGATACTCTTAGTTTCCTCATTTGAGGGACTAGATGGATAGTGGTATTACCATTTAGTAATATTACAGAAAAACATCTTAACTATGCTTCTAGTTTCAATGACATTTTTCTTCAGAATACCAGATTCTACTGATTTGGTAGGACTGAAAAAAAATAGTAGATTGGAATAGCAACATTTAGGATATATTTAAGATCCATTGCACACCAAGGTAGGAGGAAAATTACAATAAAACAGTACCATGGGAATCAATGGAATCAGAAAGTATGACAAAGAAAGAAATGTTAAATGCAGGAACAGAATGGAAAAATGAACATCAAAATGTGGTGGTGGCTGGCATTGGTACTTGCCTTCCCAGGGGCTAGCATATATTTATATTAGGCTAAGGAGATTTTAGAGATAAACAATACTTGCTGTTTGTATTGTAATTAAAAGATTGAAGTTCTGTTCTTTAAAAATAACAAACATTATTATGTTTGTGACTTAGTGTTTCTCTTCTAGATGATCTTGGCAAATACATTGCATAAATATAAAGATTTTGAGCTACTGTACCAGAAGCCTCATCCAATTTTACGTTGTATTTAGATGCTCTTTAGGCTTATTACTCTTTCTTCGAGTAGACACAAATTCTGCATTCTAATCACCATACTTTTCCTTCGTACATGAAGGTAAATGTCTAGGCTTTGATAGAATGATAGTTTCCCAACCATGACTGCATGACAAGATACAGAGAAAAATTACGTTAGGTATAAAGTTCTATGGATCAGGCAGGAAAGTCAAGAAGTTGCATGAAGTTTATTGCATGCTTTCCCCATTACAGTCTTATCTAGTTGGAAGGCCATTTTTCTATCCCCATTCCAATCTTGTCCCCTGGCTATGTCCTATTACTGAGGTATTTGTGAGGGAGACAGGTCAGTCTGTCAGGCTCAGATATGCAGAATGATAGGCAGAATGTAAAATATCTTTACTGATCTCTACCTCCTGGCAAAAGGGACTTTGCGGAAGTAAACAAGCTTATCTGTTGTTTGACTTTTAAAAAAGGGAGATTACCCTGGTTTTCTGGGTCAGCACAACGTAATCATATGAGCCCTTAAAAGCAGAAAAGGAAGATGAAGAAGTCAGAGAAATTCAAAATATGAGAAAGATTTAACACACTGTTGCTGACTTTTTAAGATGAAGAGGCCAAGGGACTTCAGTCCTATAGCCAGAAGGAACTGAATTCTGCCAACAATCTGAGCTTGGGAGCCAATTCTTCCCCACGGCATCCAGAAAGCTGTGCAGCTCTGCCAACACCTTGATTCAGCCTGTGAGACCCTGATCTGAGGACCCAGCCATGCCATGTGGGAATTCTGACAAACAGAACTGTGACATGATAAGTGGGTGTTATTTTAAGCTGTTAAATTTGTGGTAATTTGTGTTCCTCAGCAATAGGAAACTAATATATGAGGCACAGAAGGGTCTTTAGAATTGCCTTAAGGCTGCATGTGGAAGAGGAAATAAACTTTTTAGGACAGTTGGGATGACTGGATGGACTGGAGGCTCAGAATTTGTTTTGAATATTGGAAGGAATGTGACCTCATTTTGTAGTCAAGGTTGGAGAATCAGGAATATAAGTTATAATTATAATGTAATCAGGAAGAAATAACAAAAATAACACTGAAACAACACAAGCCAAAGCAGTGAAAATCCACACAGTAAGAAAAATAACCTCAGGCACAAAGAAACGCTAAAAGCTTCATAGCCTTTGACTTTTCATTGGAGGATTTTGTATTTCTGTACATGATCTGAAAAGCTGTCTTTAAAAAATGTTTCTCGGGACACGCAGATGGCGTAATGGTTACATTGCTGGACTCCCACATAGTTGACTGTGGTTTAAGTCCTGGACCTGGCGGTTTAAAACTCACTCTGGGCACATGTGTGTGCATGCTGAAGATCCTGACAGGAGAAAGGAGAGGCGACTGTGGTGTTGCCATCCCCTCTACGAGTGAGTTCTTGCTTTCTGGCTGTCTCTCTGGCAAGTACATGCACCCCATAGCAAAAAATCTCTCTCTCTTAAAAAAAAAATGTTTCTCTATCTGAACTATATGGAACTATATGGAGTTAAACTAAGGAAATATTTGCAGAGAAAACATTCACGGGAAATAATTACAGTGGTACACCCAGGTGATCTGTTTCATCTGCCATATCTCCTTGTGAAGACCTTCTTTATTCAAATAACAAAGGCTCAATGTTATATATTTACAAATGAGACCACTGTGCATGTTCATTCCATAAAGTCCTACCATAAGAACTTTTCCCACTCTTACTATGATGCTACTCAATCCTTTGCCACTGCTCATTTCCATTCCTTTGCCACTTTTAGAGTGAAATGGGAAAAAGCAATGTCTTATCAGGTTTATGAGTCATAATATGATGAATGAGTCATTAATAAGTGATACCATTACCCACCCAGTCATCCAAGCCAGAAATGTGGGTTATCCTAAGCTTTTCCCTCTCCCTCACCCTGCATTCTCCCTCACCCTGTTTTTCATCAAGTCTTGTAGATTCTATCTTATTAATATCTCCCATGTCTATTTACTCCTCTCTAAATGCTCCAAGCACGGCCATTATTTATTTTTGTTAAGAGGTTTTGGCCTTCGGGCATGTGTGCTTGCCAAAAGAGAGAGAACATGTAAGAGAGAGAGAAACTCGCACACAGACAGTGAAAGGTAAAGTGAGGAATCATCCCCTGGGGAGATGGCTATGTTGCAGTCCCTGTTCCTTTGTTCTCCTCCCAGGATCTTCAGCACACATGCCTATATGCCTGGCGTGAGTTTCAAGCCACCGGGTCTGGGACTCAAACTGCAGTTGGCCATGTGAGAGTCGAGTGACATAACTGCTATGCCATCTGCTGTCTCCTAGTACAACCATTCTTTTCTTCTCCCTCTCTCTCTCTTTTTAAACTATAATTACTTTAATTACTTATACTTCTAAGTTGTGCCCTCTTAGTACTTTCACAACTATGCTTTTGATAAAAATTAGGATTTGTTAACAGTGGTAAAACTGGCAAGGTAAACCAACAATATTTTGCTCAGAAAAGATAAAGATTAAGAGAAAATGCATTATAAATATAACATCTCTACAAGAAATGAAAGGAAGGATATATAGGTTACTGTTGATTTGATCAGCATGTACTGAAGGACTTTCTAAGCTTTTAAAAGCAATGGGAGAAATTCCAAAGGGAAATAAAATTCAACTTTATAATAATTTAAAATATTTTTATAATAAGAGAATAAATAAAAACAAAAGCATACAATATATGTGGTTCATATGTAGTTCATTGTCTATAGAATATTTATGGACAATATGCCATAGATATTCTTAAAATATGAAGCTATTTTTTTTTTGAGAGGTTTTTGCTATAGGGTGCGTGTGCTCACCAGAAAGAAAGAGACAGAGAGATAGAAAGCGAGAAATAACCCCCCAGGGGGGATGGCCACGCTGCAATCCCTTCTCCATTCTCCTCTTGGGATCTTGGGTAGGCACACACACGCGCCTGACATGAGTTTAAGCCACTGGGTCCAGGACTTGAACTGCGGTCGACTACATGGGAGTCCAGCAACATAGTCATTACGTCAACTGCTGGTCCCAAGTATACATTATTTTTAAACCCAAAAAGAGATGTTTATTTTTACCTAGAGGAAATAGAAAATCTTTTATTATAATATGGGCATCAAGTAGATAAATAAATACTTAATATTCATTTGAATGTAAGTGTTGGAATATGACAGGCCTTGTAACATCATACGGAAAATCTTTGAATATAAATTGGAGATGATTTTGGGGGCCAGCAGGTGGTGTGTTGGTTAAGGTGTTGGATTCCCACATGGCTGATCACAGTTCAAGTCCCAGATGTGGTCATCACTTGAAAATCACACTGGGCATGTGTGCTTGCATGCCCCAAATCCAAGAGAATGAAGGAAAAGGCACTGCAGTGTGGCCATCCCCCCCAAAAGGTGCTTTCTCCCTCTCACTGTTTCGTCTTGTCTCTCTCCAACAAGTGCTCCATGACAGCTCCTGTTTCCCTACTCCCAAAAAAAGGAAAAAACAGAATCTCTGAGTTTTTTTTTTAATGTGGAACAGTAAGAACTGACATGAAATCTATTTGTAAACAGTCATTGTTTTACTTCTAATAATATTTAAAATTATCCCTCAATTTTCAGCCATAAAATTATGAAAAAAAATTATACCTGTCTCCTTAATTTAGTATATTTTAATTTGTAAATAAAAGGTTACTTTATTTGCCACTGGATCTCTCAGAAAATATGTGCAATTCACATACATAAAAAATAACAGTCATTCTTCAAGCAAGCTAAACATAGCTGCCATTCATGTAGAAAAGGAAACTACTGGGACTACTGGTAGAAAGAATGACCTCTTTGAATAACTTCCACACCTGTCACTGTTGTAGTATTACTTACATTTAAATAAATTCTGCCTCCACTTAGGGACCTATCAACTGTTCTCTAGATAGTCCATGGACACTTTAAATTCATCTTGTTCAGAACTAAGTCCTTGATCTTCCTGTAAATGGCCATTGCCTTGAGTTTTCTGTCTTGTTTGTTGAGAATTCTGTTTATTGAGGTTTGCTTGGTTTGCACTTGAAATTGTGCTAGCTCCTTTCTTCTAATATCCCATATTCATTTACGCACTAACTTCAGTTATTTCCCTCCTTAAATATTTCTCATCTTGGGCCCCTTTCATCTTGCCTCCACCTCTGCCCTAATCCGTGCCCTCAGAGGCAGCTTGTTTATCTGTTTCCTTGCCTCCTGTCTTATATCTATTCAACACATCTTCTGCATAGCCTGCAGGGATGTTTCTCACATACAGATTTAACCATGTTACTCTCTGGTGCAGATCTCTTTCAATGACTCACCCTCACCCATAGCATAAATTCCAAGCTTCTTAATTCGGTGTACATGGTCCTTCATGTCTGGGTGCTTCCAGTCTGAGGTTTATGCTGTAGGAACCCTGTACTGCTAATAGTTTCTCTTTCATACATCATACTGCTTTTAAGTTTTATGCCCTTATCCATGCTTTCTCCTCTGTCTAAAAGCCATTCCCCTGTCTTTCATGCCTGGAAATGTCTATGCATTTTTTTTTAAGAATTACCTGTGTTAGCAACACCTCTAGGAAGCGTTGCCTTCCCCCAACCCCCACCAGTTCCTTCTGTGTTCTCCTCTATACTTGGAAACACCCTGGGCTTATCTATGTAATTGCATTTCCAAATCAAGTTATAATTGTCTTTCTACAAAACTATGTGCTCCTTAAAGAAAGGAATTGTGTCTTATTTATCTTTTATCAAATCGCTTAATACTGTGCCCAAGACATAGTAGGATCACAAAAGTCGCTGAGAAAATAAAGTGTAGAAGGATATACTGAACTGTTTTTCCCACACCCCTTGGAGATTTAGACTATGAATAATGGACGTGGTGCTTGGTTTTTCTATGTTTAATGTGGGAGAAACTCTATCATGAAAATGTAGGCTTGAAGAAGACAATCATGTCTTTTGCAAATAAGAAAATGATTCTTAGTTAATAAAGAATGGTATAAAAGTCAGGTTAATAGAAAGAATGTGTGTTTTTTTATACACACTAGGTTAAGTAACCCTCAACAGGAAAACAATATTTTTAGTGGTAAATTTGGTTGACTTTCAGTTGCTTTTAGAAAATCAGCCACAACCCAAAATAGAAATCCTCATTCTTACCTTAACCACATCTGAATCCTTCCTTTCCCAAACCCCACATGTGTCCCAAAAGGCAATAGAAACTGAGGCCAGAGCTTGCCCCTTCTTGTTGCAGAAAGAAATCATTGACATTTAAGGGACTTCTGGACACTATATATAAACAACAAAAAGAAACTGAAGTTTTAGATATCATTATTTTGTACCCAAAGGCAGCATTTCTTAGGACAGGCTGGTTCAGGGATATTATAGGTAAAACAGCTAAAAAGAAGATCCACAGGGATCAGCAGGTGGTTAAGGCGCTGGACTCTCACATGGATGAGCATGGTTTGAGTCCCAGACCTGGTGGTTTTCTTTCTCACTTTCCCTTTACTTCTCTTTCTGTCTCTCGCTGGTCAAATTAAAAAACAACAATAACAAATAAAATAAAATAAATAAATAATTCTTATAAAAGGAAGAAGATACACAATGGGAAGGAAAAAGGTAAGAAAAGGCGTTAGAATTAGAGGATGAAAGAGCATCTATGTGGCATAATCTCTGAAGACCAAAGGACACCCTGTAACGACTTATACCATAGTCTCTCTCTGTCCTGTTTGTGCTATAAGAAAGCAAGTTAGGTGATGCAGTAGTTGCTGCCACTACAATCTCGCCAATACCCTAAGTTATCACCCCACCCCCCCACACAATATCTTTGCTTACCTTTAATGTTCAGTTTGGTTCAGCTAGGAAATGCTGCCATTTTGAGTGAGATCTAGCAGGTATTCAATGGAGGGAAGATTTACAATCAGAGTGAGGAGCTAGGAGTCCAGCTCCATATTAGTCTGATGAATGACAGATCATCATTATGACCATTTTTCAGGAAGGAGTTCTGACCAGGATTATCAGTCTTGCCTCATAAATTTAAAAGGGGACATATGGGACTAGAAATCATTTCAGTGAAACATCCTTCAGTAGGGGTTAAAGAAATTTATCAAATGTATCATTAAGAGCAGTGTTTTGTATAGAGGAGGTTTTAAAAGTTCAAATTTTAGGGCTGGCAGGTGGCATGGTGGTTAAGACAGGACTCCCACATGGCCAATCGTGGTTCAAGTCTCAGACCTGGTAGCTTGATTTCTCACTTTCTCTCTCTCTCTCTCTCTCTGGTAAGCATTCATGCCCTGGAGCAAATTTAAAAATAACAATGATGCTAAATAAAATTAAATAAATAATATTTTTAAAGTTCAAATTTCTAATAGTAATTATGAAAAACAGGTCATACAATTCTTAGAGAATGATAAAGAGCTGTTTGTGGCCTATACTGAAGAGCTGGATAGAGTATCCAAACAAGTCCATCTATGCTGGGGGCACATCAGAACTCTGCCTGAGCAGATGATCTGGGTATGTACCAACTTTTGACTTGAGGGACTTGGGATGGTGTGAGAAAGATTACAGCTTCTTCTGATTCTATCTGGATGGTGAACTTTGCAATAGTAATGTCTAACAGAGACCTGGGATTAATATACACTTAATAAATTTTAGTTGAATGAACTCAATGTCCTGATTCTATGTGAACCAGATAAAATTGGACTAAAACAACAGAAAATGATGTTCTCTTCATTATAAAATGATCCAAACATATTGAATTTGTGAGTCATGGGCCCAGAAGAAAAACAGTTTCTTATGTAGTTTGGAAAATAAAGGAACTGCTCAAGTTTAAGTAATGGATAATTCAACTTTACCTGAGGATCTCATAGTAAAAGTTGAAAATGGAAAACACTACAATAGCCTGAAACGATAATAGAATATTCTATCCACTTGAATTATAATGTGCAGATGACTGCATTTCTGTGTTAGACATGATTGTGACCAGAGGCTAAATTCTTAAACTTCGTGTACCACATTTGTCCAATAAGTTGAATTAGAAGCTTGCATGGTAATTCAACATGGTTATTAAAACATATGGAGGCTAAAATACTGATATAATACATTGGATTATAACCTGAATTGTGGGATCTGGAAACCATTCTAACTAGGAATATGCTGTTTTGTAATTTGCTCAACTTGTAGCAAGCTTTAAAACTTGTATGTGGAAGAGCGAAGTAGTATTTACTGAAATAGTAAAAAGAAAAGAAATTCAGGTCCTCAGGGCTGTGGGATCAGTGCCAAATTGTGGAAAATACAGATAGTGCCTGGCTTTTGTCCATATAACTTAAAACCAACAGTTAAGTTTGCTGCTCTGGGTTAGTGGGGGGGCTTTCCCTTGACCCTCCTCATTGACAGAGGGGCTTTTGCTGCCGCTGGATCTCAGCCATCACCTCAGTGTACAGTCCTTTTATCATTTAGCTTTCTCAAGTTGAACTCTATAGAAACAATTTAAATGGTCAAAAACCACTTCCCAGAACCCAGAACTTCCCCTGATGTAGCAGCTGCCATGGAAGCAGTTACAAGATTCCATCATTCTTTCTTCCTCTCCCCATGTCTTCCTCTACTGAAGCTTTCATTGTGCAGTCTGAACCTAGATAAGGGCAGGAAAGTCCCCCTTTCACCAGTAGGCTTGAGGAAGAAATATCAGTGGCAACAAATATTAGAACTTAGAAAACACTTTTTTTTTAACATAAAACCAGTATTATAAATGAAAGATCATTACTATCCCTTAAAATCTTACACACAAATGTACATACACACATACACGAATGCCATAGATAGAATAGTATCATAAAATCTACTCAACTGCCACACATAACGTTGATTGGAATATACAATAAATGCTTCCAATCGCCAGATTGCAAACTTATGGAATAAGAATAATTTCTAAATTGGAGTCTATAAGGAGAAGCTAGATATGATTAGTCACAAATCAGAATGAATCATTTGTTCATCTTTCCCATTTTAAAGTAGGGAGAAAATTCATTGCATTATTTTTCATAGTCATGGAAACTAGAAGTTTATCTTGTAATCAGAGTCAAGGCATGTAGTAACAAAAAAGATATAAGCAAAATGCTTATTTTAGAGGTGTTGTGTAATCAATTAAATAATTGTAGGGGAATCAGAGATTTTCCAGTGTTTACCAGCTACTTTATGAGTGAAATAGAAAAGCTGGACAACATAATACACTGACACTTAAGTCAAGTAAGTCAAAGAAATCATGCTTGATTGACATCTTCCTATCTTAAGAGGTTTAAAAATTATTTGCAAAGAAGCAGAGATCCTGATACAGGAAATAGCATTGAGTAGAATGTCAAAAATGTAATTTTAGTTCTAACTATGCTATTAATTTGGACAGGTAGCTATATTTATTCTTTCTTATTGATGATTTCTATAACCAAACTATAAGACGCCTGAAGTTGGTGATTTCTAATGCTCCCTATAATGTTACAATTTACATCTTTGTCTAATAATTAATTCAGATCAATAACAATGAATGATTTGCTACCATAGAAAATGATAAAGAATAGACATTTGTGAGATTATCATAGACGTTGTCTATATCACAAAGTGAGCAAAATAGTCTGTTGTGCTTGTAGAGACTATTTCTGCTGTATAAAGTCTTTCCTCAAAATACAAAAGTCTCAGATTCTTTGGGAAACATGCCATGGAGAGGAAATGAAAGCATTAGTCTGGCAACTGCTGATGGTGACTATTGAACTATTTGGAGGCTTGTTTATCTGAAGGTTAGCCAAAATCCTGGTAAAGAATATGGGCTGGAGTTCCCTCAAACACAACATTTTCTGTGAGGTTTCCAGTACTTGTGTAAGTAATTACGCAGAAGAATAGCTTCCCTTGAATTATTACGATATTTCTAATTCTTTTTCAAATCTAGAAACCAAAAGGCATTCAAAATCTAAAACAGAGAAAATATTAGTATTAGTTTTTCTTTTACTAAAGTAAGATTGACATAAGGATAGAATTTTAACCAGTAATACATTTGAAAAGCGGCTAAATGCATCCATATTGACCATGTCTCTCTCCAGCCCCTACCCCCTTAGATTTATGTCTCCTACACAGATCTATTCTCTGTTAAACAATGTTAGCCTTTTTCCTTTCAAAAATAATTATTTATTTAATTTATTATTATTTAATTTGCTACAGTGTATATGCAGTCACGAGAGAGAGAGAGAGAAAGAGAAAGAGAGAGAGAGAGAGAGACAAAGTGAGAAAATAAGAAAGCAAGCTGCCAGGTCCAGGATTCAAGCCATAGTTAGCCATACACCTTAACCATCACACCACTTGCTAGCCCCACAATGTGTTATCTTTCCTTAGCCTTCAGAACATTGTTTCCAGGATGTGCTATTTTTATAATAAAATATAAACTCAAAACTTGCTTGCAATCTTCCTTTTAAAGCTGTTTTTCCTTACCAATTGCTTTTAGTATCACCCTAACTAGAAATCTTGGAGTTATTTTTGACTTGTTCCATTTCATCCTATACAATCAATACATTGAATCAATACACTCCTTAAAGGCAAGGAAAAACACATGATCTGAAATTGGAAGAAAATACCAATGAATGGAAATAGACTCAGAAATGACAAAGATGTAGCCAAACATAAAACAGCTAATTTATATTTTAGAAATGTGGAAAAAATGTACAAAGTAAAGATAGAATATGGACTACAGAAAACAGCCTCAATGAAATTTTAGAGAGCAAAAAATAAACATGAAATTTAAAAATACATTTGGTAAGATTGCTAACAGATTAGACATTGTGCAAAAAAAAAAAATAGTGAACTCAAAGACATAGCAATAGAAACAATAAAAGAAAATTAACAGAGATGTAACGAGCAAACGTACGTATAATTGGAGTCCTGGAAGGAGGAGAGAGAGAAAGAGCGTATCTATAGAAGTGGTAAGTGGTAGGTTCAGAAAATGATACTGGGGAACCAGCAGTTAGCATAATGGCTATGTTGCTGGATTCCCACATAGTCGACCGCGGTTCACGTCCCGGACCTGGTGGCTTAAAACTCACGCCAGGTGTGTGTGCGTGCGTGTCCAAGATCCCGAGAGGAGAATGGAGGAGAAGGGATTGCGGCGTGACCATCCCCTCTGGGGGGTGATTTCTCGCTTTCTGTCTCTCTGTCTCTCTCTGTCTGTCTGGCGAGCGCACACGCCCTATAGCGAAAACCTCTCAAAAAAAAAAAAAAAGAAAGAAAAAGAAAACGATACTGAAGAACAGAGGTCTAAAATTTTCCAGATTTAACAGATACATAAACCTGCAGCTATCCAAAGTTCCATACCTCAAATAGAACAAATACTATAAAAAAAAAAACAGAGACACCAAGGCTATCATACATAAGAAATTGTAAAGGAATACAACAAATTGTAGAATATCAATGGCAAAAATAATCTTAAAAACTAGAGAGAAAGGATCAGC